>NC_083345.1:20748351-21348351 GCF_019175385.1 Lycium barbarum | reverse complement strand
AGATCAACTAGCTGACATCTTAACTAAATCCCTCACTGGAGTCAAACACACTACAGTCTTGGACAAGTTGTCAGTGCAATCCTCACCTCCAACTTGAAGGGGGTATTGAGAGTATCTATTTGAGTATCTACTTACTTGTACTAGCTTAGGTACTTGTACTTTACTGCTTGCATAGTGTACTAGTTTAGTGGATTAGCTTAGCTGTTAGTCTAGTCATTAACTTAGATATTTAGTTGAGATAGTCGGTTAGTTAGTTGCTAAGTAGAGCATACAACTCATGACAGCGATACACAGTACACCTTGTATATATGTGGCTCATTTGTAATTAGCGGAGCAATCTATTCAGTTCACAAAATATTACTCTCATTTCTCCATCTTTTCTCTTCATTCCTTGCTCCTTCAATGGAGTTTGTTTAGATCTGTCACACACAAATCTGATAAATGATTTGTGTGCTTAAAATTATAATCTCTTTCTCTCTCTTTAAGCATAGCTATATCAGATCCTTTTTAACCAGTTTCATTCATCCATTTAGCAAACTGACCGATTAAAATAAGAGTTAGAATGATTATGACACTGATTCATGGATCGAAAAGAGAAATAAAGAAAAGTGAAAAGTCTGTGTGCGTCTCTTAATTATTTTAGTTCTTTTGCATTTAAGAAAACAATAAATCTGGTCCATAGGAATTAATAAAGGACATGTGTCTATCATCCGACTGCAAACTGGACGAAATGGAGGCAACCTCTACTGGAGAGGAGCCGCGTCCCCAAAAGTTCGGATGAATTCATTTCCGTCAAAGTTTGGAGGGAAAAGGTGCAAATATACCCCTCAACTTTGCGATTTAGATAAGATATACCCCTCCTTAAAAAAGTGGTGTATATATATCCCTGTTGTTACAAAATGGTGCAAATATACCCCTGTTGTTACACAAATGGTACAAATATACCCTTTTCGCTGACGGATTTTAAAAAAAAATCATTTCGCTTATATTTTAATTTAAAAAATGCCACGTGGCTTTAAAAAAGGTCTACCCTTTTTTTTTTTGAGTAGACATATTTTTCTGAAGCCACATGGTAAATTTTTTCTGGTGTATCGGGTCTAATTCTTTTAAAAAAGCTGTGACTTTTAAAAAATAAGTTCTACCCATTTTTTTTTTAAACGAATCAGACCCGACCCACCAGAAAAAAAAATTACTATGTGGCTTTAGAAAAAAATGTCTACTCAAGAAAAATGGGTAGAATTTTTTTAAAGCCACGTGGCTTCTTTTTTTAACTAAAAAAAGAAGCTAAATGATTTTTGCAAAACATTATGTCTGCAAAAAGGGTATATTTTCTCCATTTTATAACGGCAGGGGAATATATACACCACTTTTTTAACGGGGGTATATCTGCTCTAAATTGCAAAGTTGAGGGGTATATTTGCACCTTTTCCCAAGTTTGGATACTCCCTCCGTCCATATTTACTTGTTCTGTATATTAAATATAGATGTCTACTTTTACTTGTTCAGTTTGGGAAATCAAGAGATAATTATCATTTGATACCTATTTTACCCTTATTATTAATTACTGAGTTGGAATATATTTAATAAATTGTTAGTGGCTGCACAACTTTAAAAGTTTGTTCGATTGATTTCAATCATTAGATAACTTACTAATAATTGAGGATGATATATAGTAAAAGTGACATTCTATTTGCTAAGTCAATACATGACAAGTAAAAATGGACTGAGGGAGTATATAATTGACAGACTTTGTTCTCAACCATTGAAAAGTTTTTAGATTTTGAGAAAACAATTGTATCTATCGACAAAAAAAGAAAAATTGAACCATTCAAAAGCATGACAGAATGTATGAGATTCTTCCGCCTTTAATAAGAGATTTTGCATTCAAAAGAATGACAGAATGTATGAGATTCTTCCGCCTTTAATAAGAGATTTTGCATTTGAGCCCTAAGAAAATAGCAAATTTCATTACCGGAAATAATTAGTCAACCAATCATGTCGTTCCTGAATCGCTCACAAAAATAATATAACATTAAGGCTAATTCTTGGTCTAATCGCGTACCAACTTCTGAGCATACGCGATGCGAGAGGTCACAATGGATTGACATAATTTTGTATTATGCCCTTTCTTTTACTTATCTTATTAAATTGTTTACAATTAAATTATGATGAATTGAAATAACTTGGTAGTATCTTTATTTTACCTATTTTGTAAAAACAATTCATAAGTCATGACGGATTGACATGATTTAATACTATCTTTATTTTATTTATCTTAATTAGATCGTTCACAAGACACATTGGCATGACTTATTTATTTTTATTCTACTTATCTTATTTTTGTCGTTTGTTGTTAAATTTTTCACAGGTCATGACGTATTAGTCATACTTCATTAACACCCACTTCATTAACACCCACTGATGCCTGCCCATACTTCATTTTCATGACGTATTAGTCATACTTCATTAACACCCACTTCATTAACACCCACTGATGCCTGCCCATACTTCATTTTCTTCTCTTTATTAATGATTTCACGTAAGCTCCTCAAAATTTAAGAAACTATCATTGAGAGCTTTCACAATTCAAAAGAAAATGTATTTACAGTAATATATCACCTTCTTCTTTTTTTGGTTAATATTCCTTAGAAGTATCTTACGCAATTAAGAGCCTGTTTGGATGGACTCATAAATTTATGGCTTATAAGCATAATATAAGTCATAAGTTAAGAATCCTAAATTATGACTTTTGACTTATTTTTATTAATTTTGCCTTAAAAACTGAAGGAAAATAATTTATTGATATACTCTATGAATCTCTACAATATCTCTTATTCTCTCTTGTTATGAAAATGGTGGGAAAATGGTATATCGCAAAAAGAATAAGAATCATTTCATTAATCTCTTTAATGTCTACAATCAATTTGGTCAAATAATTCTGTTGCTCAACGTCTCTTTCCTTAAATTTGATCATATGAATGGTCTTTATTACTAATGACCTTTATGGCTTTTTACTCTTAAATATTTGAACGTTGCAGATTACAAAACCATATCATTTCTTCTTTGGTTAGATATATGATCTTGTGTGGTCCTATTAGAGATAGAAAAAACGAACAAGAACAAATTTCCTCTTCTTCTTATTTTCTTCTGCTGGGTTATCTACATTTGTGAAAATTTTGTTAGATTTTGGCTCCTAGTTTTGTACTAGAAGAGCTTGTTGAATCCTGGGGATACACCTATACCGGGTGAAATATCCTTAAGGACAGCGTCTTAATTGACATGCCTCAAGCTTTGAAGAATTCCCTACAAGTGTTCGTGATCAAGTATTTTCCGACAAGGTTCGGGATCAAGTATTTTCGGTAAGATTTTCAACAATCTTAAGGATATTTCTCACACAGTTTTTACGAAAAATTGAAAGAGAATAACTTAGTACAATATGCCTAAGTTCCAGGTATGATTTTGCTTGTAATGGAATGCGCCTAAGATTATATTTAACTTTAGATTTTGTGTTGTTATATAACTTAGCATATGGGGATATAAAATTTTATTTATTTGAGAAATTTACTTTGGTGTTTGAACCTAGGAGATACCAAAAGAGTTTAGCATAAAGCTTTACAAAATTGAGATTTTTTGTGGCGAAATATATTGGGAGATCAAAATATTATGTACTTTTCGTAAATTTACTTTAGGCTCTGAAATGTTTTTCCAAATCATTTGGGTAAAATAATAGTTGAATTATGATAGATTTTATTAATTATATAAATATGATATATTTGTGTGCAAGTCAAGCTTTAGCTTTGTAGCTTTTATATTGAGAAAAGTCATTTTGGTATGGAAATGAATATTGACGCTAAAGAAAGCATTTTATCATGAGGTGGTGTTGGACAAAGTCGATTTTATGCGTCAAACAATATGACATTGAGATTCTGCAAACCTAATTATCGAACCTTTAATGAGATGTCAATTCTTTTGTTTGTGACGATCTAAGTCATCATGTCCATAACTGTAGAAGAAGATTCGGGGAAATGATAATCCCGCTAAGAAAAAATAAAACTGACTAAGCGAATGATATATCTAATTATTGTGGTCATTTCTCAAGTGAATCTTGTAGATAATGCAAGAGATTGGGTGTTAGACTCTTGTGCTAACAAAGTTAGTTTTGTGTCCCACACCCAAGTTGAATAAGAAGAATAGTATATTTATTTTGGTGATTCAAGAGCTACTCAAATTCTTGGAAAGAAAAGGTTTTTCTTAAACTCACTTTTGAGAAAAACGTTGGCATTAACTGAGATGATACATGTTCTGGATATCTTTACCAATTTGATTACTATGGCACTATTTGAAAAAGTTGGGTGAAATTTTATTTGAGTTTGATAAGGTGTTAACTGATAACGTCCAAAATACACTCCTCAAAGAGAAAGTGTACACGGTCGTATGCAATATATTTACCCAATTATGAGTCGGGGTCGATCCCACAGGGAACAATATGCTAGGCGATTAAGAAAGTAAGGAACTTTCACCAACTACGCTAAAGCCAAACGATAGATAATGTTTTGGTTTTTTTGAGAAAGATTCTAACTAATGCGGAAATGTAAACTAACCTAGAAAGCAAGTAAAATGATCAATGGCCACAAGCATGGATAATCAAAGATTACACTCAAGTAACGATCCAACGTATTTTACAATTTTACAACTAAGAGCGGGTTTGTGTTGATAGATAATGATATCTAAAATCTCATTGAAAGTCTTCCAACCAAATCAATGAATTTCACTCTAAGCTTTTCCAAGCCTTAGAGTGTGATATTAGGCACAATCAATTTAACCTCAAGTAACTATCCTCTTCCGAGCTCAAGTTATTAGATGAGTTTAATGACCCAAATTCTTGTTAATTAATCTTTCCCAACCTAAATTTCCTCTTCCGAGCTCAATCTAAGTAAATGGGTGAGTCCTAGGGTTAGCTAATCCCTTTGGAAACATTCAAGAACGAGATTAATTAAATCAACAAAGACCCACTTCAATAGCAATAAGAATCATTCAATACATAAGCATAACAAGAGTTTCAAACCAAACTTTAATCAAGAATACTTTCATAAACGAGATTCAAGTTATGGAATAGAAAGCTACACACTTAGATATACAATACAAAGCAAGGAAATGAAGAAATGAATTAAAGGTTTAAGAAATACTCAACCAAATCTTCAAATCTTCAACCCCAAAGTGTGGTGTAGAAACCTAGTCTCCAAACTTGATGAAAAACTGCCAAAGATAATCTATTACAAACCCTAAAAGAGTATTTATATTATTCCAAAAAACGGGAACAAAATCTGGACCAAAATACCCTCTTGCACAACATGCTGCACCACATGCTATTCGCATGTTCAACATGCTAATCGCATGTGGTGCCAAAACCGTAGCATGTGGTGACATTTTCTCTGTCACCACATGCTCCACCACATGCTGCTCGCATGTGCGACATGCTGCGCCATATGCTGCACTCTGCGAGTAGCATATGGTGCCATTTTCACTGGCAGCAGATGCTGCTAGCATGTTCAACATGCTGCACCACATGCTATTAGCATGTGGTGCCAGAAACGTTGATTTGTTCTATTTTTGCTCTATTTTGATCTGTTTTGCTCCGTTTTGCTCCGTTATGCTCTCCGGGCATCTTTTCCTACAAAACAACATAAAAACACAAAAAATAACAACAAAAGTGCTTAAGGAGTCACAAAAGCTTAAGGAATTAGCGTCGAATATCGCGTAATTTCACGACTCATCATTAACAACAACAACCGTTTTGAGGGTTATGAGTATTGTAATCATGATTTATGTGTGCCTTATATTTTTCAAGATTAAAATGCTAGTACTTATGTTTACTTGATTGATTCATATAATTTATGGATGTTAGACTTATAGTCTAATTGGTTTATCTTATATTAAGATTTGCAAGGTCTTGGTTCTAATTTAATATTTTCTTTAATGCAAATTCTAAATGTTTAGCAGGTTATTCGATATTGGTAGCAATCTTTACTACTCTAACATTATTGTTTTCAATTAGAGTAATGGCTTTGAATTAATTTCATTTCTGAAAGCGTGTCTGACTATTTGAATTGTCCTTAATGGTCTTTATTATATTTAAAATAATGATGAAGTTTTTGATATATTTTAATGTATAATTTGTATGTCATATCTCGATTTGGATACCTTAAATTTTTCTTGTGAATTGTAGAAAAGATTTTCTCTTAGATTGATATATTTAAAAGTGTGGGGGTGTCTTGTTAATGTATGCTACTTGATTTTTAAGGGAAAAATTCATATAGAGAGGTGCCACAATTATGGTAATAAATAGAGTGAATTTTTTATTGTACTCAAGAGGTACAATGATGCTAAGTGAATTTCAAAGTCCACCAGTGGTTATGCGTTTATCCTTTGTGGGGCAGTCATAACATGAAAATCAACTAAACAAAATTTATTATTTTGGAGTTGGTTGGTGATGAGGTTAAGTGGTTAAGAGACCTCTTAGTAAGTATTCCAATTGGAATAAAACCAACATCTTTTGTGTCTATACATTGTGCTTGCCAATCAACAACAGCTGTAGTGAAAAATAAATTCTCAATGGCAAAAATAGACGCATTTATTTGAGATATAATATGATGAAACAACTGTTATGAGATGAAATTATTTTCATAAATTATGTGAAGTCAGAGGTGAACTTGATCAATTCACAGACTATAAGAAACACCGAGGGGAGTGAGACGTTTGTCAACCTGAGAAGATCAACAATGATGGTAACCCAACCTATGTGATTGGAAATCCCATGAATTAGGTTCATATGGGTAATAACAAGTCATTAGTTGATCATGTATGCACAATTAAACTATGTCCCTCCTATGATGTGTGAATATAGTGCAGTTCTACAAGGCAAAGTGAGGCTGAGTTAAACTCTTAATCCAATTCATATCCTCTATAGGTGGTGTATTGCTCTGCAGAATACACTTGATGATTGGACCTATATGAGTGTGGGGCTGTGACAGATTTTTAGAGCACTCATGAATACCAGGACACATGCATGGCCTCTTAGCGCAAAATCGCAATAATGACAAAGATTGTGTGAGTATAATATGATAGAATAAGACTCTAGGTTTTACAAAAGAATTATTGGTTCATAGAAGTTCTAAACTTCACCAATTATTCTGTAAGCTTAATCTTATTTTATCTAGGTTTGGTTCATAGTTCACGCGACACCAGATTCGATGCATTGTATTAATCTGTGAAAACCGAGCAAAATTTCATTTTGTTCCTTATTATTCTTTTGAGATATGTGGAGGATTGATGAAAAAATGTCATATCTCAAAAAGAATAAGAATCATTTCATTAATCTCTTTAATGTCTACAATCAATTTGGTCAAATAATTCTGTTGCTCAACGTCTCTTTCCTTAAATTTGATCACATGAATGGTCTTTATTACTAATGACCTTTATGGCTTTTTACTCTTAAATATTTGAACGTTGCAGATTACAAAATCATATCATTTCTTCGTTGGTTAGATATATGACCTTGTGTGGTCATATTAGAGATAGAAAAAAAAGAACAAGAACAAATTTCCTCTTCTTCTAGCCCCTTGAACCCTGCAGTTCAATTATAAATACGACTATCTGAACTCATACTTTTAACAACAAAATATTCCCATTCACTACTAGCTAGCTCTACATTAATCAATATGCATTTTCTTTCTCAACTCCTAGCACTATTTGTTACTTGGTTCTTAGCCTTTTTGGTTGCTCGCAAATACAAAATTAGAAAGAAAGCAAATGCACATAATGCAAAGAGTAATAGTACTACTATATCAGTTACTGGTGCACCTAAAGCTCCAGGCTTGTGGTGTCACGACCCATTTTCACTAAGTCGTGCGGGCACCTACCTTTCTCACCTCGGTAAGCGAACTTTTATCCCAACAATCATAAAAACATAAATAAAGCGGAAGAAGATGGAATAACGTAAGTCTCGCGATAATAATATAAGATAATGCGGAAGTAATGAAATACATCCCAGTATCTGGTCTGGTCATACAATAGCATCTAACTAAATACTAGAAGTCTAAATAATAGTAATACATAAATAGTCTCAAAATCATGTCTCAGGATGGAAATAAAGACATAGTAGAAGGAAGAGTCTTCGGGCAGCGAACGTCCTCATGCTCATCCTGAAAGACTCGAATCATCAATCCTCGAATATCAACCACGAGGAGTAGAAGTAGATCCCACCTGGTACTCTGCATTCATAAAAGAATGAAGCAAGTGCAGGTCAGTACAAACAACAAGTACTGGTAGGTATCATAGGCTGACTAAGACTAGCTAACGTATATAAAAACAATAAAGCAAGATAAACACATAAAAGAACAAAGTACAAGTCAACACGAATTCATATCCACGGTATAAGTCATCACCTATGTTGTAGCATCTAAACCCAACTATGCCAAGTCTCAGTATAATCAATCCGAACTAGTACATCACAATTATATCACAACAGTCATCACTTATGTTATAGCATCTAAGACCAACTGTGCCAAGTCTAAGTATAATCAATCTGAACCAGTACATCACAATCATATCACAATAGTCATCACCTATGCTATAGCATCTAAGCCCAACTATGCCAAGTCTCAGTATAATCATTCCGTACCAGTACGCCAATGCAATAATGTATGTATGATGAATGCAATGCATATGCACCGTGTTGACACCCAATTTTGTCCTCCTTTATTTCAATTTATTTCTTTGAGCTTCTATATTTATTGATGAGTTGAACACTTTATTTTCACTATTACTAATTTTCACTACTTTACTATCAACATTACGAGCATTACTTTATCACAATGGTTCGTCATCATTTTTTATCTTCGGATTTTTGTGTTCGTTAAATTAATTATACTTTTATCAAGTCTTTTATTTTTTTTTTCTTTTTTTTTATATTTATCTTAGTAAATAAGTGTACTAGTTATTAAATTAGAAGCTCAAGAATAATTAAATAAGGATCAATAATTTTCAGCCAAATTATTAGCCCATACTCTAATTAATTCACTTCAATATTTCAAACTAGCCCATATGTTTAATTCACCCAGCCCACCTTTTAAACCCAAATACTCCAGCCCAACCACATCACCCGACCCGACCCATTTTCTTTATTTTCCTAAACCTAATCCCTTCCCCCCGCCCCTTTTTCCTTTCTTTTTTTTCTCTTCAGCTCTCTCTCTCTCCTCTCTCTACCCTACTCTTTCTCCCTTTCATCATCATCACCGCCTCCGCTACCCCACTCTCCACTCACCGCCGCTCCCCTACGCTCCTCTTCCTCCGCTCCACTACGCTCCTCCATTTTTTCCCATAAAAAAGGGGGAATGATTCAGTATTTGAAAAAAAAAAAACCATCTTCCAAACTTGATTTTCTTTCCGGTGAACTTTAGCCGTGAGGGATAACAAGGACTGAGCGTTTTTTTTAGACAACAATTACGCGGTGTTTTCCAGAGCTTACCTTCCAAATTTCACACACTTCCGACCAATCACCATTTTATTCTTGAACATTTTTCTCTACATAAATCATTTTGGTCTGTTTCGAGCCGATTCGAATTTTGTTCGGGCATAAGAGGGTAGATCTGCGACTCCGTGTCCCCGTTCACTGTACCGCAAAAAGGTAAATTTCTTCTTCATCTTAGTTTATTTTCATTCTAGTAGTTTAGTTTGTTTATGAGTTTTTGTGTGATTTGATTTAGTAGTAATTTCGTTAATTTAGGCAGTTTACTGTGTTAGTGTAATTAACTCCGCCTGTGTGAGCTCGCTCACATTGCCGGTCCCAAGCCCGGATAAAGGAGGAGGGTTGCCGAGGGTCAATCGGAAACAACCTCCCTACCCAGGTAGGGGTAAGGCTGCGTACATCTTACCCTCCCCAGACCCCACTATTGTGGGATTACACTGGGTAGTGACCAAGACCAAGACCAAGACCACTGTGTTAGTGTAATTGAAGAGTTTTTTTTTTTTTTTGCTGATAATCAGGTAGTGTTATGCATGTTTTAACTCCTGATTAACCATACCAAGATGCTGTTAGTTGGTTTATTGTAATTGATGTTGGTTAATTGAAATCTCTGTTAGTCGACAATGTCGTAGCTGCTTGTTTAAATTGATATGATTCATGCTGGCTGATCAGTTTAAGATTTATGTGAGTCTACAAGGCCGTGGTTGTTTGTCTAAAATGATAGGATTATCGTTGAATGGCTAGCTTGAGACTTAGGTTAGGCTATCATGTCATTGCTGCATAGTCGAATTTGATTAATGCCAGATGATAGTGGCTTGTCTGTTTGGTTGTAATTTCCTCTAGTTTACATCGCCATGACTGTTTGTTAAAATGGAATCTGATCAATGTTAAAGGGTTGGTTTGAAGTTCACATTATTTCGTATTGTCATAATCGACTGTCATAAGTTGAACATGATTAGTATTGAACCAGAACTTTGTAATTTCTGCTAGCCTACACTGATATAAGTTATCTCCTTTAAGTCTGGATATGGTCAATACTGAGAATAAGCTTCATGATATGCTGTTAATCTCTTTTGTCCTTATTGTTTCTCCCATCTAGATATGACTGATGCCATATGAACTTCTGGTCTGATTTTGAGCATGCATTACTGTTGTTCAGATTCAATGTGATTAACCAATAATAGGATCTCACATCAGTAGTAAAGGCCCAAGTCATGAATGTTTGCTTGGGTGGACGTGGAACAACATCAGTGCAAGTCTGTTTAATTCTAAATCACAGATGATTGTTGAGTCACCCTGACCCATCTTAACTGTTAACCAATGTGAACTTGCATAATTTGAACTATTGCAAATGTGTCATGAAAACAACTCCAACTAGCATTGATAGTGACCTAGTAAACCATGCCTGGATATGCCTTTTCCTTTATAAAAGCATGACTGCTCTTCACATACTTGCTTTTGTCCTTAAAATGTATTAGAGGTCGTCATTTGCCTTACCCATATTCTCCAGTAAAACATCTCATTTGGGGTTCGTTTGATCCCATGTTTAAAAGTGATTAATATGTGAATCTATTTCTTATGAGATGAATTGGACTGCCTGCGGGTTTATGTAAAGTGGAAGTTGGATCAGCTGTGTTCATCTAAGTCTCATTTTAATTGAATTAGTTTGATGCGTAGGAATCGCAGGGTTTAATTATATTAAATTTTCAAACTAGTATGAGCATCTGAATGTGGGATTTCCTTATGTTTCCTTACTGCTCGAGCATTCACTGCCGAATTCATGAAGTATTACATTTCAGCCATTTTCTGTTTTAATTGCAGTCACAAATTGTTGTGATTTTAGCCACTATGTTTTGTACTTTGTGGCCGTGAGTTACTGCCCATTTTAAACTGAGTTCTTGTCACAACTTGAGTTAAATTTCAGTTTTCATTTTGGGGCTGAGTTATGGTATTATCGGCTGAAATATTGCTTTCAAATTAACTTGGCTGCTGCAAAGTTGCAGCAGATGTTTGCTATACTCAGTTGAACCGACTCTTTGTTTTGTTGCCTATTTTGAGGAAAGATTGATATTCGGTGGTTGCTGTTCCGTTTACTATTACCTTGTGCTGCTTCTCATATTACCTTTTTTGTTTGCATATATAAGTCACATTCAGACCCGCATACACTTGGGTATGTTAAGATTGGTATATCTGATTATAAAGGTATATCATTCCTTACTTGGTTGATTGATAAGCGGCCTTTGTTTTAGACCATACTGCCATTATATCATTCCTTTGTCTGATTCTGTGCCCTTTTTTATGGCTGTCCATTGCAAAATGCACCATATATATTGGATATGACCAGTATATCTTCTTTAATACGTTGATAAGGAGGTTAGTTGGGTTATTATGGATCAAACTTGAACCTTCCCCGGTGTTAGCCATGCCTGGGATTCATGAAATCCCTTGGAACTTGTGCAACATCGGGAAGACGGAGGCGAAAGCTTTCCAATATTAACCTTCTATACATCCTTATGAAAGTACATACATAAGATATACCAAAATATACATAGTATATACATAATCTACTGATTTGTTTTGAGTTATATTTTACATGTTTAACCTTGTTTATGGATCGTATACTAATCCTTTTCTTTTCATTTTTTATGCATGACATCTTGCATACGAGTCCAAGCGACTCGTCATCTTCTCCCGCATTTTGGCGTCGGGCCAAAGCTCAACGTAACTCTTCCTGTGTCAGCCCAATCCGCAGCCGAACAAGAAAAAAATAAAATCTGGGCCAAAGCCCAATATACAAGAACAAGAACAGCATTCAACAGCAAGATATAAATGATTCTGGGCCGAAGCCAATAGCAAACAGAGTGCAGCAGTTTTCCAGAAAATGGGCTGAGCCCATTTAATCATCTTTGCTCCTTTATCTTTGTGTCTTTAATTTGCATTATTTGACTAACACTTTTCTTATTTTGGTTTTTCCTTAGCTTAGATGAATTGTAGGAAATTAGTATGGATAGTATTAGAAGTCATGGGTATTTAATTTAAGGAGAACCAACGATTAATTCCATAAATTTCATCTTCCCTTTTTTTTTTTTTTATGTTAAAAACTACTTATAGTACCTATACTGTTATTTCAATTAATTTTCAAAAATAGCATTGCTACATATTTTGAGCTAAAAGAATCAAGATTCACTCTTACTATCTTAGAAATTTAAAACGTCACAAATCTTACACTAACGTTAGCTTATTTTGGAAAATAAAAAGGCAATCTAGTTCTGTGGATAACTTCTTCACTTTAGCTCTTTTTCAACACTTAAAACATGTATTTGTTAAAATAATTCTTACATGGTCCATATCGAACTAATAGTCTTTTGTAAGTCTTACTTTTAAATAGCACTCAAAATCTTCTTTTATACAAATAATTATTTTTCTACAAGTTCTCTTTTAAATAGCATTCTTACAGGTCTATTTATAACTTTAACCACATTTACAAAGCTACATTTTTTTTCTATAATACTATATTTACACTCAGCCTAATTAATCATAAGTCCGATCGGTTAACCATTGTTAATGGGTCTTAAAGGGTGCCTAATACCTTCCCTTTAGACTAATTGAACCCTTACTCAGATCTTTTGGTTTCGTAGACTTTAAAATAAAATCAACTTTAGATAATTACTTTAATTAACTTTAGGTGTCCTAATTCACCGTAAATAATTAGGTGGCGACTCCTTAAACAAAACAAAATAGGAATCACCAATATGTTGTACTCTACTTTAACCCGGTTAAAATGGGGTATAACACACCGTACACATGTACTCAGACGATGGAACATCACATCTCGGCAGCATAACCCATGGGGGACCCGCGAACTCCATGTATTGCTTGCTCCAGAAAATGACCTCAGATCACGAGCACTCTCTCTATCCCGGCAAGAAACCTCGGGCATCGTACACTCATTCGTTCCTGACAAGAAACCTCGGGCAACGTACACTTAGTCCATTCCGGTAAATGACCTCGAATCACTGACTCTCATCTTTCCTTAATGCTCTCCGGCAGAAACCTCGGAGGCTACACTATCTCACTTACCATCATCAGTACCATAGCCATGCAATATCAATGAATCATGAAAATGAGTATGAATACGATGCAACATAATACCAACAACCAATTCAATCCCAAACAGTCCCGCACAGGGCACACAAGTAATATCAATAATAAGGCTACACAATAAGCCACAATGAAATCACAATCTCATCTCAATACCAATCAAGTAAAGTACCGCCATATCATAGTTATGATATATCACTAGTCACAATTACCCAATGTCTCAACGTAGCAACGAACCAATAAGTAAATAGAACAAGATAAGTAAATCAACACAACGGGGTGGCTAGCCCACAAATCATACAACAAGGCCTAACCTAAGACAATATCCAACCCAACTTCATACCCGAAGGTTTACATGCATTCTCCGACAATTTCATCTAAATATACGCTTCGCTAATTGAAGTCTCACCATAAGGTAAACCATAACCTACCTGGAGAGCCGAACAACAAAGTCTCCAATAATCAAACTTTAGTCTTTCCCTTCCTTTGAGCCTCGAGATAATGGAAGTCTAAACATATCCGAATCACGAAATTAGAATCAAGAAGAATATCATTCAAACCTTACTTTTATTCAAGTCCTAAATCCTAACCCATGGAATGAAGTTTGTGAACTAAAAAGGAGAAATTAGAGATTCTAAGCTTAAACATGAAATTCATACCCTAGGTGATCAATTCCTATCAATTAGAAGTTATATTAACTCATGACATACTCAAATTTGGATTCTAGGTGAAACCCCCAATTTTGGGTATAAACCCTAACTTTAAATCTCACAATTTTATCACTAATAATGAAGGAATCATGTTTATATAGTTACTACTCAACAATTTCATGCTTAATCAAGCTTAATCCACCAACAAATCAAGGTTTTATGATTAACAACTTATTCAAGATACCCAAAAACCCTCTCTTATTCTCCAAGTTCTATGGAGTTACTACCATGAAATCTTACTTAGGAAAGGTAATGAAAGAGATTGAGATTAGAGAACTAACCCTCAAGAGAAATCTGACCAAACCCTCTTAAGTTCGCCTCCAACATGCTAAGGAAAGGTAATATAAGGCATGGGAGGAGATAAGGGTTTCCAAAGGCATTTAAATCAGAAAACTGCCTGTCGGCCGCTTCTGCGATCACGGGACCGCTATAACAGTCTCGCTTCAGCGTTCACCTCACTGCTACAGCGGTTACCCAGAAATGCACTTAGTTGCTTTTACGGCGTGGCCACCGGTATTGCGGTACACCAAAAACCAGAATTAATTCAATACCACAAACTCATTCCGAAATCCGATTATCACCCGAGGCCCTATACACACAAACCAGATATGTAGATATACATGAAGATGCACTACGAACTAGCCAGTGGCCTCAGATTTCCCAACGGGGGTCTCATTGACCAAGTCAACCTCCAAAACCCCAAAACCAACTTTCCAACACTAGTCCCAAAACACACCCAATTGCATTGGGAACCGAACCAAACCCACCAATTAGTCACAAATGATCATCCGGACCTCTTGGAATCGACGAAATTCCAAAAAAGGTCCGCATTCCTAAAAGTCAACTATGAGTCAAACAGTTTCTACTTAAAAGCCAATTTTTCCAAAAGTCACGTCAAGGCTCACCCAAATGCCTAAGGAACCATGTCACCTGTCCCCTCGGGTCAAAATACTACTAATAGGGCTCGAGGATGGGTCAATGGTGGCAGAATGGTCAAAAACGCAATAACGACCGAATGGGTCATTACACGTGGCCTATCATAGGTCACCTCCATCTACTTAACAGGCAACTTCCCGTCTGTCGAACCCTTGGTCTCATGGTTGATAGATATGGGCCTATTTTTCTACTTCAACTTGGAGCCCATCCAGCTCTTGTTGTTAGCAGTTGGGAAATGGTTAAAGATTGCTTCACAAATGGCAATGACAAAATATTTGCAAGTCGACCTAGCATGGTACTCCCTCTGTCCCAAAAAAATTGTCATCCTTTCCTTTTTAATCTGTTCCAAAAAAGATTGTCACCTTTCTATATTTAGAAACAATTTAACTTTACTAGATGATTTACAGCCACACAAATATCTAAGGCTTATTTTGGACCACACATTTTAAAAGTCTTAAACATTGTGCCAAGTCAAAAGAGGACAGTTTTTTTGGAACGAAGGGAGTATTAAGCAAGTACTTCTACAACGGCAAAGTTTTTGCTTTGACACCTTACGGACCATATTGTCCTATCATATGTGTAATCAGAGCCATGGGCTGATTTTCTTGTTCGAAGAAAAAGTCATACAAAAATTTCAATATTTTGTGTGAATCTAGAATCATGTTTCTGTTTTTTTTTTTTTTTTTTTTAAATGTGCAGTTTGGGAATAATAAATCAATTTTGAAACTAATTAATTTGAAATAAAGTTTTGATCAGTGTTTATTCTTTTTTTTTTAACATCTAGTAATTTCTTTTATACGTCAGTTCTTGTTTTTCGAAACTGATCACAGAAACAAAAAAAAAAGTTTTTTAATTATTTTTGATTAGTCACCGAGAGAGTTATCCCATTGTTTCGGTAGTTGCCATCCAGACACAACAGCTTCTCCTCTATCCATTTTTTGTTGGCTACTGTTGGAGAAGAATGTGAGAACAATAATGGCTTCTCCTTTATTTGTTCTTTAATGGAACAACAAAAAACTTGGTTCTCCAACAATGACGTCGACAGTGACAATTTAAACAAAAAGGAAATAAAGGGGGAGAAATAGGTCTTCTTTGTTCTAACTCAATATTTAGAAAGAAAAAAAAAATACGTAACTGCACTTCTGTAAGTAGTTCCATTATCAATCAATGCTTAATGTATGTTTGCTCAACATCTTGCTTCATTTTTTCATCATTCTCATTATATTTTTTATTTTGTTAAAGAATGACTATGTACTGCTTTGAAGAACATTGATATTGAGCTCAACAAAGGGTTGAAACTCAGTGTTTAACGACAATTATGAAACCTAGAGCTTGAAAGTCCAATATATGTTAGAAGAGTAAGAGGTTTTGAAGGCCATTAGCAATGTCATGAATAAGCCTGAATAGGTACTCCTTCGGTTTCAAAAATATCACAGTGATAATGTATATCACGTGTGTATATCACTAATATATCCTACATATTTTTCGCTCATACACAAATACACATGAGATATATAATATGGAGTAATATATCTTTCTATCTATCCATTTATCTATCTTCATATATTAAAAGCACGAATAATTTTCGTTAAATGTTGAGCGACCAAAATATTCCTTAAATGTTGATCGACTTTTATACCCTTAAATATTTGTTTAATGAAGCTAGTTAAAGGTGGATGTAATTGTAATATTCTAAATATTATCCAAGGAAGAAATTCTTTTCCAATTAAACTACGACAATGTTGAACGTATATTTCAACAAAAATTGATACTTACTACTCAAGATATTATATTTCAGTTGGATCCCACGGGGAACAATATAGGATAATTAACTAGATTGACGGCCTATATTAAAAATAAACTCAAAATAATCCTACTTTTTAGAAACCATCCAACTTTAACTTTTTTAAGTACTTGAATAACTTTTCTTTGCCAAAAATAAACCTACGTTTTCTCTATCACTCAAATAATCTTCCATCCTTTAATTTAGGGATTTGTTTTTCATTAAGCATATACCATATTTCTCTCTTTTCGATTAAATCACACTTCTCACTTCACCCATTCTCTACAATCTCTCTTTCTCTTTGATAATTTGTGTCACTGTCGCTAACCTCCGGTCGTGTTTTGATATTTTCTGCCCTACTGATTTTAATTGTACGAAGATGAAGAAGATGAAGAAAAAATGGAAGATTGGTGATTTTGTCCATCAAGATTTGTCGGTCTTTCTTCATTGTCATTCGTTATATAATCACTGTATAAAATATATATTTTAAGACAAGATAAGAGGCGGAGAAAATAAGTCATTTATGCATTGTGTAATAATCAGTGTGTGTGTGTGTGTGTCTGTATTTAGTGTATATATACATTATATACTGATTATACACTAATTTATACATGTAATTGTTGGTGAAGTCATTTATACGTTGTGTAATTCATATATAATCATTGTATAATATGTATATAATTAGTGTGTATACATTATGTACTGATTATACATTGTTTTATACATTGATTTATACATTTATTATAGAAATAAAATTTCTCAACTTTTGGTGAAGATGTGGTGAAAAAAAAATGCCTTCTATCACCTTAAGTTTTTTTAACGTTGGGAACAAATCTTTTGGAGATATGAATTAAGTAATTGTTGGATAAATTTTAGGAATTAATTTTCTTGGAGATAATGTAGGAAACCCGAGAAACCTCCCTAATTATAGCTACAGTCTTAGAGGGAGTGTTTTATTTTTCCATTTTTTTACTTGCTGGTTTATATAATTTATGGCTAAAGTTTGTAAGGCCAACTAAAAGTAAACTTTACTACTGGGCTCGGCTATTTGTGTTTTTATCCCAACAATATAATAGGCGATCAAGCAAGTAAAGAATTATCACCTACTAAGCTAAGCCAAAAACTTTTTCAATATTGATTTCTGATTTAAAATCTAACAAAGATAAAATTAACCTTGAAAGCAAGTAAAAATGATCAATGGCCACAAGCATGGATACAAGGGAATTTACTCTCAAGTAACGATCCAATGTATTTTACGATTTTACAACTAATAACGAGTTTATGTTAATAGTCTCATTGAAAGTCTTCTAACCAAATCAATGAATTTCACTACTAAGCTTTTTCAAGCCTTAGAGTGCGATATAAGACACAATCAATTTAACCTCAAGTTAACTATCCTATTCCTACATCAAGTAATTAAATGAGGTTTAAAGCCCCAAATCCTTGCTATCGACTCTTTTCCTCGCCCTAACTTTCTTTTCAAAGCAAAGCCGAGGTAAAAAGGCACACTCAATGTTTGCAACCACTAAATGACATTAAAGTTTGAAAAGTAAATAGAGAAACATTAACCCACTTCATTAGAAATAAAAATCGTTTAATACATAAGCAAAATAAGAGATTCAATCCAAACTTTAACAATCTCTACTTCCATAAACAAGGTTCAAGTATTGAAATGAAATACTACACACTAAAATATTCAATACATAGCAAGAGTTGAGGAGGGTAAAGAATTTCGCATTCTGTGCCTCCAAAACCCAAGGTGTGGTTGGTGTTTCTTACTCCCAAGCTTGGAAGAGTTGGCCAAAGATGAAAGTAATTTACTCCAAGTCTTGATTTTATAATTCCCCAATTTTTCCAATCAAAATAAGACCAAAAACAGCCCCATATTTTCAGATTTACAAAACTGTCCACCTTTTGCACTTCTAGCCATTTTTCTCATTTCTTCAATTTGGCCTCTTTTTGACTTGTTTTCATTTGGTTTCTTCCCGATCACTTCGAAATCACATAA
This sequence comes from Lycium barbarum, assembly GCF_019175385.1. Classification (NCBI taxonomy): domain Eukaryota; kingdom Viridiplantae; phylum Streptophyta; class Magnoliopsida; order Solanales; family Solanaceae; genus Lycium; species Lycium barbarum. Next base: position 21,329,290 of record NC_083345.1, on the reverse strand, counting down.
AACCTGTAAAATGGAAGTGAACGATATTAAATACACTATTTTATCAATCAAACATAGCAGAAATCTAAAATTAAAGAAGAGATAAGTTTGTACAATACCAACTAATCACTAAGCGCACGTGCACTAAACTATTTTCCTCAAATTATTATTTAATTATTTTATCTTATCAACTTCCAAGTTCCAACCTTTCAGCCGTTTCATAATAAGTATAGTGTCCTAACTAATGTTGAAGTTATAAAGCGGCCTTACCAATTCTACTAGGAAATAAATATCTTAAACATACTCATAACGTCTCTATATAGATGGTTACAATTACTTTGAACAAATTATATATATGCACCTCCTCACAATTGTATTTGAAGGTACTCACGTTTTAGGTATAGTTATTTGCTTTATTTTTTTTGAAGCATAATTATGTATTTCCTTATTCACATGAAGTCTCTCTCAAAAATCTGGATCTTGATTTATTCGTCTCTTTACTTTATTTCCTCTAATATCGTGTTATGTGTAGCTTTTGTTGATTTCTTGATTGTTAATGTTTTTTGTTCTTGCTACTCATAACAAAAGGTTTTAGATGCCACACATGATATTCACAAGTTGGCGTTCGAACAACATCGGACCCCAAGTTAGTACACAATTGATATTTTATCTCAATTCAAAAAAAAAAAAAAAAAAAAAAAAAACTCAACTTAGACGTGGTTGCCCTTCAATATGTCCAACCACACTATCTTCTTTGGTTTCTCTATTTCTATTTAGTCTACAGACGATGTACTTCGTTTATCCACTACAAAAAAAAAAAAAAAAGATAATTTGTGAAGGTTGAAAGTTGCAATTCTCGGAGGTTTTAACCTCCGCTATTTGCTAAAGGAGGCTAAAACCTCCGCGAATTGCAACTTTCATCCTCCGCAAATTATCCTTTTTTTTGTAGTGATCCAATAATTTCATTAGGTTGTATTAGAAAATATGTGCTCGTGCATTTATTATCAATTACCATGCTTTTTTAATCACCATTAACAAAATACTTCAAACATGAATATGCTCTGTTTAACTTTTGAAGTGCAAGACAATATTAGTTGTTTAAGTAAACTGGTAACTCACAAAAATACTTGCTATTCTTTTTTCACTCTAATTGAAAGTCGAAATATATATATAGAAATAGAAAACTCTTTAAAGGGTTAAAAAAACTTAATATGGTAAGAAAAAACTCTCTTATTGGACATAGTTTTCATTTAGGATTTTGGAGTCAACTAAAATTTTAGGTATTAAATTTTTTCTTATTTAAATTATGTAGTTAATATTTAAATTTATTTGAAGTCAATTAGAAGAAGTATAGGAGAATCAAACTCCTAATATAATTCAGTTCCAAATTAAAATCGAGATACTTTTCCTATCAAATTCAAAAGACAATTCCATATGATCATTGAATTCTTAAGTACGCAATAGATACATAGAGCAAACAAATTAAAAAGACAAGTGATGTTAGCACTTAGCACTATAAGTCGGTCACCCAATTTTTTTTTTATATTTATATATAATAGAAAATTTAAATAGTTTTAAAATATAAATAACATTTTGAACTTTAAAGTCAAGTATGGTTTTTCATTTTTATTTTCCTATAATGTTTGAACTTGCCAGTATAAATAATCGATTTCTATTCTCAATATTAATATTTTATACATTAAGTTATTTCACTGCTAAATAAACATGAATTATCAACGGAAAGTTAAATAGTAAAATTTGTCATTAATCAAATTTAACGACGGATTAGTAACGAATTGTCAAAATTAAAATTTAGCTATGAGCAATTTAGGGACGGATTGACGACGAAGTTCGTATCTAAATCTAACTTTTTTTTTCCCTATATAGCATTTGTTGTCAAATGAGGTACACACTTTGATCACGCGCAAAGTGCGTACACTGAAACTAGTATATATGAAAGATGTACATAGACATATAATCAGGATATACGGGTATGCAGGGATATATACACATATATGCCCTGCCTCAAAACCCATTTCCCCACATTTTCACACGACTTTCGCGTACCACAGCCAAAAGACCACCATAAGTGCCAATTATTCTACTACTTATAACATTACAAAATGCCCTTTTTAATTCACAGCAGCTCCCCCCCCCCCCCCCCCCCCCAAAAAAAAAAAAAAAAAAAAAGAGGAAGAAGAGAAAGGGAGGGAAGACAAAAAAGGAAAAGTCACACAAATACAACTTTTTAAAATGGTAATTAAAAAGATTATAACTACTTTCTAAAAATTACATAAATACAACTTATTCAAAATTTTAACTTTTTAATTACAAAAATACAATTTTTTACAATCCTAAAATATCAATGATACTTAAATTTAGGAGTTAATATGATTAATGCATATCCACTTTTTAATTTCTCTTTCTTTCAAAATCACCCCCCCCCCCCCCCAAACCTCCCCCACAAAAAAAAAAAAAATCTATAAAAAGGGCATGAGAGAGAATTTAATTTTTCAAATAAAAAAAAAATCAACTTCAAATCCCATATTTCATCTACCATTTTAAATAGATTTTTTTTTCTTTCCTTTCCTCCTCTTTATTCTTCTTTTTTTATTTCTACTTGACGACTGATGCAATTATTTTTTTGAGACTAAAATAAATTATTTGAATATATTAATATTAAGAAAAGTACATGAAAATATACCAAAAAAATATATGGTATATTCAAATTGTTAATTTAACTAAAAATATAATAACAAAATATTTGACAACATGTTAAGGTATTATTTGTAATTTTTGTCTTGTGTTATATAATTGGTAGTATTTTTTTTTTAACGGAGGGAGTATTTAAGTAAGTTGAATATATATATATATATATATATATATATATATATACTGTCACACCCCATTTTAACCGGGTCGATTTAGGAGTATGACGTATTGGTGATTCCTGTTTATTTTTTTAAGGAGTCGCCACCTAATTAATTTAACGATGAATTAGGACATCTAAATGTTAACTAAGGTAAAGTTGAAACTAAACCTCTGTTAATAGTCTGCTTAACCAGTGTGATTCTAGGTAAGGGCTCTATATTATCCTAAAGAGAAGGGGTTAGGCATCCTTTAGAATCCGTTAACTTACGGTTATCCGACCAAACTTAGGTTAATTAATTTAGAGTAAATATAATGCTTAAATTTTAAAATGGTTCACGAATGTTGCTAAAGTTTTAGAAGGAAAATATTAGTGAAAATAAGGTTTACAGAAAATATAATATAAAAGAAAACTTTAAATGCCATTTTTTAGAATAGGACTTATGAATGTCGCTTAGATTTTAAATGAAAATATTGTAAATGCTATTCATAATAAAACATATAAAGGATTTCAAATAATAAGGATATTAAAAATAAGACTAGTAATTTGCATAAGAGGAGATTTCAAAATGCTATTTGAAATAAAAATTTATAAACATTGTTGAGGCTTTAAATAAGCATGCTAATAAACTTATAGAACAATGTGAATAATTTGTATCAAAGGAGATTTCATATGCTATAAAATTCGTAAATATTACTAATGCTTTAAATAAAACGTTATTTAGAATGAAATTTGTAGGAAAATATGATAATTTGCATAAAAGAGGAAAATTCAAACGCCGTTCAAAACAAATAAAATTTGGAAATGTTGCAAAAGACTTTAAATAATAATGCTATTAAAAAATAAGATTTTGCATGAAATAAAAATAGAAGAATACGCAGGTTGTGGAGTGTTTTAATAAATGCTTGGAACAAACTAAACGATGAAATATTAATTGACTTTGCATTTTTTAGAAGTATAAATAAAATTATGTATTATTAACTGCATTCGGCTAAACGCGTGCATAATTTGGATAATCTTAAAAGATGTTCACAAAATATTTTTTAGTTCTTTCCCTTAAACTAACTACCCATTCTCTAACCAAACCTACTAATTGATCCAGATTTATCTAAAACTAAAAAGTTAGTTTCCTAATACAAATCAATGAGCACAAAATAAAATGAAAGGGTAATAAATCAAATGGGCCAGCTGCTGCTGCTGTTGGGCTTTTAGCCCAGAATTTTTATTTGCTGCGGACAGAGCTGATGCGAGGGAGATTATGTCGGGTTTTAGCCCAACACCGAATGCGGAGGAAGACGAGTCCCTCGGACTCGTATGCGATGGTCATGCATAAAATGAAAGGAAGAGGATTAGTATATTATCAATGGATAAGGTTAAACGTAAAAATGCAAACTCAAAACAAATCAGCAAATTGTGTATATACTATGTATATTTAAGTGTACTTCATGTATACACATTCATAGCTGTTTTAAATAGAGGTATACCAGTAATTACGAAAATATGCATAACCCACAGAAATACACTTGCAACAACGCACAGAATTTAAACAGCATCAAATGATACTATAGACATGCACACAGGATCTGCTAATACATATTTATCCATGTGGAGATGCTCGGACTATAGATTAAGTATATTGGCAACGTATAACATATATCAAGCCTAAACATGGCATATTTGCGACGTATAAAACACCTGTTGAACTCAGGAAGGATGCTTATAATATTCAGGCATATTTTCTAGTCCTCCTTTTTCTATTTCGAAGCTAAACACTGATGATTATAACAAACTATCACTATTGCCAGTAACTTATGATCCCATTCAACTGAAATCACAAATGGCCTCTTTTAACTTTACACAAATCACAAATTCATATATCATGCTAAGCGCTAATAATACAAGAACAAATTACGCGTTGCCAGCCAGTTTTTACTCCATCAATTCTACTTCTTTATTCTACCATCAAGCAAAAATGGAAAATAGCATTTCTCACACAAATAATAGACTGCCAGATACCAAAGTTTTAAATTTATCCAGGACATCAAGAAGGAGAAATATGCATTTAGCATGTTCATGCGACATTCAAAGAATGACTGCTATATGCAATGATGAAGAATAGGTTCAAATCCAACAGAGGAAAACCCAAGAGCATACTACTAAACACATTGACACTTAGGCAGATTTGAAAGCTTTGCACATGACTCATGGTGATTAAATTAACGAGCCTACAGCTCAGATTGACTTATGCCTAGACAACAAGTAAATCCAGTGATAGTCTAACAGGCCTATATTGGATAGAAATTCTTTACATATTTTAACCAACTTGTAATCTATCAATGAACCATGGACTAAATCACATTGGAATTCCCTTACCTGCTAACAACTGGGCCAGGTTTGAATCACTATGGTGGCAATAAGACACAGACCAATGCTTGATTTAAACTATTGTACAGTTAGTCAAAGTAGCAAACTGCCTAAACCAAATTGAAATTATAAGAAATCAGCAATCTCCAATCGATCTCATACTTAAATCATTCATCTAATTGTCCAAACATGAAACCAAAACAAGTTCCAGGAAATAGGATGAAGCATAAATGAACCCAAACTATAACAGGCGTACTAGAAGTGTAAGATAAATTAAACACTAATCGGAAAAACATTCGACGTCTTAAATTGAATTAAATTTATGGAGCGAGGATACATGATCAAGAATGAATTGCCATGAACACCAGTCAAATAAGATAATAAACAGCATCCAAACTCACATAAAATCCAATAATATACTTCAGGAGTAATCAGACAAAGCTAACGCCAAACTGAAAATTGGGCTATGTTAAAGTAATAATGCAATAGCAGCTGAGCTAACCTATAAGCAAATGGTATTACATTAAATTAAACAGAAACAGACTTAGGATACAGAAACTACATAACAACTCTGAACTAATCCTTAGTTTTAATTATCGATCACAAGTATTAACAAACACATAACAAACGGAAAAATAAAATCAGTACACAAGACAAATTAAGACGAGTTCCTCTAAAACGCCAAACAGAGCACACACATATGTAGACCAGACTATGAGCAAAATGGTTTCAAGAGAAAAGGTTACCTTCTTCGGGCGCGGCGAAGTGAGGCGAGGGTTTCGATATCTACCTCGAACACCGCCGAACCCGAGCTTGCGATGCTCGGACTCACAGCAGCACCAAAGTAAACGAGAATAAAATTGGTTTGATATTTTGATTTGATAATAAAACAAAATTGAAATTGCTAATAGAACTCGTATTTTGGGGAATTATAGGTGACTAAAAGGCTCATATTTTAGAGCTTTTTCGGGGTTTCAAAACTCGTTTCAGAACTTTGATTTTCAGAGCATTTTTTTTTTTTTTTGCGATTCGAAATCCCTATTTTTTGTAGGGGATTTATAGGGATTCAAGAACTCATTTTTTGAAAGGGGATTTCGGGTTCACCTCTGGTTTTGCAAGGCAATTTTTGGGGGTTTTCCAACCTCTCTAATTTCGGATTCAACGCCGACCATTTATAGGGTTTTGGCTCTTTTGAGTTGAAGAAAAGGAGAGAGGAGCGGGGGAGACAAAACGAGCTGGGGTGATGGTGAGGGTAGCGTGGGTGTCAGAGGAGTGGGGCGTGGTGGAGTTAGTGGGGTGTCAGAGGGTAAGGTGGGTGTAGGTGATGGAGGCGACGGAGAGATAGATGGAGATGGCGGAGATGGGAGGAGAGAAGAGGTGCGATGGTGGAGATGACGATGAAAATGGGGAGGGAGACGAGGGAGTTGCGGCGGTGGTATGGAGGAAAGTGATGGGGAAACCCTAAAAGGGTTTCCTTATTCAGCTGAAAAATGAATTGGACCCGGTCCATTTGTGGACCGGGTCAAATTTTAGACTGGGTATTAAAAGAACGGACCAGTAAATTAAACATGGATTATTCTAAAAAATTGAGACAAGGGATACGGACTAGTCCTAAAATTACCAAGAGTCAATCGGGCTTTAATTTGGAGTCCGGTAAGTCAAAATGCGGACCGAGTGCAAGAAATAGTTTGGCTTTAAATTTGAATAAAAGACCCATTTAATTAATGAATATACCGAGGGTGACAAAATATTACTTAATACCAAAAAATGTGTGATTATTAGACTCGGGTAATAAGATCATATGGTGTTATGATAGCCGTGTAATAATATGTATTATTTTTTCTTCGAAAATCCGCACTAAAATAAATACTTTTTATTTAATTATGCAAAGATAAATGCGATGCGTGCGCGTAAGCTGGTAAAAATGCCGAAATGATAAAAATTGTGAATAATAATAATAATAATAATAAAATACGGTAAATAATAATAATAAATGCGGTAATAGTAATAAGAATAATTGATAGAATAATGTAATAGCGGTATTGATAAGGGCTAATAATTATAGTAAACATAATATATATATTTTTTATTTTTCCAAAAATATTAGAAGCGCAAATAGGTATTTCGGAGGAGAGACGGGACAAAATTGGGTGTCAACAACTTGTCCCTCTTTGCCCGGTAATGATGAAAAGAGTTGTCGGGCAAAGATGTTGACTTAATAGCCTATTTTGTCCCGGCTAAAGGAAACTTGAGAGGATTATGACTGGACTCCGGTCTCTGAGTTGCCTACATATCTCGGGCTATACGAGAATCAGGTCGAGTGTAGTTCTGGGACAATTACGACATTTGAACCCCAATTGGCGCAAAACTTGCAAAATATTGTCCCAGTGCTGAATTATGATAACACTGGGTATTGTGATAGAAACTTTAGAATTCTGAAAATTGAATTGCTGGAACGCAAGAGAATACTTGCAATTAGAGACGAGTGTTCGAGGTAGATCTTTGACCCGTGTCGGAAAGTTTGACTATCCTTCCTGACAAATTGCCCCAGTTCGCTGCCGAAGAAATAGTTCCACGATTTGATGTGTGATGCCAACTTTGATATTGCCAAAAGCCATCAGCTAAAAACAAATGTTAGCAATAAAGAAATATATGTAAATAAGGCAGGGTTGGAGAAGTTACACTTGCAACCCCTGCTTCGAAAGTTGAATCCACATTCGGAGGTGGATGCCGGAACTGAAATATAAGATTCCCGCATTCGGAGGTGGGTGCCTGAACTTGAATATAAAATACCCGCATTCGGAGGTGGGTGCCTGAACTGAAATATAAGATATCCGCATTCGGAGGTGGGCGCCTGAACTGAAATATAAAATTCCCGCATTCGGAGGTGGGTGCCTGAACTTGAAATATAAGATACCCGCATTCGGAGGTGGGTGCCTGAACTTGAAATATAAGATACCCGCATTCGGAGGTGGGCGCCTGAACTTGAAATATAAGATACCCGCATTCGGAGGTGGGTGCCTGAACTTGAAATATAAGATACCCGCATTCGGAGGTGGGCGCCTGAACTGAAATATAAGATACCCGCATTCGGAGGTGGGTGCCTGAACTGAAATATAAGATACCCGCATTCGGAGGTGGGTGCCTGAACTGAACATTGAAATACCCGCATTCTAAGGTGGGTGCCTAAATTGAAAATTGACATACCCGCATTCGGAGGTGGGTGCCTAATTTGAACATTGAAATACCCGCATTCTAAGGTGGGTGCCTGAATTGAACATTGAAATACCCGCATTCTAAGGTGGGTGCCTGAATTGAAAATTGACATACCCGCATTCTAAGGTGGGTGCCTAAATTAAATTTTGAAATACCCGCATTCTAAGGTGGGTGCCTAAATTAAAAATCGAAATACCCGCATTCTAAGGTGGGCGCCTAAATTGAACATTGAAATACCCGCATTCTAAGGTGGGTGCCTGAATTGAAAATTGACATACCCGCATTCTAAGGTGGGTGCCTAAATTAAATTTTGAAATACCCGCATTCTAAGGTGGGTGCCTAAATTAAAAATCGAAATACCCGCATTCTAAGGTGGGCGCCTAAATTAAAAATCGAAATACCCGCATTCTAAGGTGGGCGCCTATATCATGTCCACTTCCTATGGTGCAAAAATGTAAATCCACATCCACTTTCAGGGTGCAGAAAAATAAATCCAAGTCCACTTTCACAGTTCAAAATATAAATCTACGTCCGCATTTCACGGTACAAAATATAAATCCATGTCGACTTTGACGTCCGTATTATACGGTACAACAGTAAATTTACATCTACTTTCATGTCTGCATTATACGGCGCAAAAATAAATTCACTTTTACTTTCGAAACATAAATCTGTATCCACTTTCTACAATTGTAGGTATATTTTCCGTAATATAATTCTATTTTCACTTCCATGCTCGCATCCACAATGTAAATGTAAATCCACGTCCACTTTAGAAATAGTATTGTAAAAAGATATCCACATCTTAATCCCTGTCCCGTTGTGACGGAAATTAAATCTATAATTAACCCCATAATTTGATATACGATGCAATATTTAGATCTTGCTATCTTATTAAAATACCTCATTTTAAAAGAATTTGATAATGATTTGAATATGTATGAAATGATGTCGAAATTGAGGAATTGTAACCGATAACAGGTGATCAAGGTCAGTGTCCATGATTATATGTATTCGACCCATCGATGAATGTCACGAGCTAAAACAATTGTTAGTGATAAGAATAAATAGTTGGGTCTGAAAGAATTATACTTACAACCCTTGGATGAAAAGATGAACTTGTGTCCCCTGTTGCAATCGAAATTTCGTGATGAGTGGAACGATGTCCGCCGTTTGGCATAAGCTACCTTTGCATCCACGTTGAAGAATATTTGCATTTTGAAGAAAGTTAACTTTTTGATCACGCCCATAATTTAATACATGCACCGTGTTCATGTTAATTGGACCTGTCTCAACAAAGAAAAATTGTGAGTTTAAAAGAAAATTGGTTGACTTGTGCATGTCGGGGAACTTGGCCCTTGAATTGACTTTTGTCTCGGTCGCGTCCGCGTTCTTCGATGTCTCACCACATATCTTGCTTTGCCGGGGAGTTTCAGTTATAAAAAAAATGTATTTTGAAAGTAATGAGATTTAGATGACTTTGAAAGGAAATACTTAGTGGCTCTAATATGTAACATGATTAAGAAGACTCGATTTTTGAATTTACTCACATTTTAGAAATATGGATGGACTTTTGTTTAAGACCACTTTTATGCTACTTCTAAAAATTTGTCCCAGTTTCAGTCTTAGAGATGCTTGATTCTGGACAAATGAAAAATAAGAACTTATAATGAAAGTTTTCGAAAGTGATTTGACCGACTTCGAAATTTGTCCCAGTTTCAAGTCCTGGAAACGCTTGGTTCTAAACGATCGAAAAGTGAGAAAGTTGTAATGAAAAATTTTTGAAAGTGATTTGACCGATTTCAAAAATTTGTCCCAGTTTCAAGATACTAAGACACATGAATTTAAGTAGTGGGAAGACCAAGTCTTGTATAAAAATCCTTATGTATTTTATAAGAACCAAAATGTTTGGACAAACTGAAGATAAAAATTTTAAGATAGAAGGGCCGAACCCGCCTCGGGTTGCCTACGTATCCAAAAGGAAATCAGGCCACACGTAGTTCCACCCATACAACAAAACACTGAAATATTTTGAAAAAGTGGCCGAACCCGATGTGGGCTGCCTACGTATCCAACAGGAAGTCAGGCCAAACGTAGTTCGTTCATACAACAAAAACACTGAAATATTTTGAAAAAGTGGCCGAACCCGATGTGGGCTGCCTACGTATCCAACAGGAAGTCAGGCCAAACGTAGTTCGTTCATACAACAAAAACACTGAAATATTTTGAAAAAGTGGCCGAACCCGATGTGGGCTGCCTACGTATCCAACAGGAAGTCAGGCCAAACGTAGTTCGTTCATACAACAAAAACACTGAAATATTTTGAAAAAGTGGCCGAACCCGATGTGGGCTGCCTACGTATCCAACAGGAAGTCAGGCCAAACGTAGTTCGTTCCAAACAAAATGACAGAATCTTAATTTAAAAAGGCCGTAACAAAACATAGAGGCAACATGACAAAAGGAACTAAATGTTCTAGTTGATGCCTCCGGCCTACTACAAAAAGGAAATTTAAACTTAAAATACTGAAACTCCCGGCGAACCGGGGCTAAGATAGAAGTTCAATTTTGCAACTCAGGTCCTGGCTCAGCAGCCTATAAAGTCAATATTTCAGCAAAGTCTTTGATTATCGCAGCATGATCATTTTCATCTTCCACGAACAGGTTCTTGACTCCCTCCACGATATCATCATAGGCAACTTCAACAATCAGATCTGAAGGTTTTGAGAAAGTTTGATCAATGGTAGGAATAGGTTTTGGCAATGCAATCTCCTTCCTTTTATTCTTTCGTGCTTTCTTCACTTCTTCCTCAGTTGGCTCATATCCCAAACCGAATGTAAACTGTTGCGTAGGGAGAACGACTGGCTCAACTCGCCCATTTAGTGTTTTCCCTAGCCCAAATCCAGGTTGGTACCCATTTCTCACCATTTCTTTTGCAACCATAATTGCGGCACATGATCTTTTGAACTCTTGAGTTTGACATACTTCACTCTCCTTAGTGACATTCACAACCTCCCAAGCGTGGTAAGCTGCTCCGTCGAACCCTCCTTCTGCCTCGATGAATGGGGTGGATTGCTCTATATAGAAAGACGTGTCTCCTTCTCCATGTATACATATTTGTTGTTGATCCCACTCGAATTTGACAGTTTGGTGCAAAGTAGATGGTACAGCCCCAGCCAGATGAATCCACGGCCTACCTAACAGCATATTGTATGACGTGGAAATATCAAGTACTTGAAAGTCCATAATGAATTCAACAGGGCCAATCAACACTTTCAACTCTATTTCCCCAATAGGACGCCTTGGAGCCCCATCAAATGCTCGAATATTCATATCACTGGTCTTGAGCTCACTAACATTATATCCGATCTTCTTCAGACTTGCTAATGGACAGATGTTGAGTCCAGAACCCCCATCAATCAATACTTTAGCCACAAACATGTTACGACACTTGACAGTTATATAGAGTGCTTTGTTATGCATACATCCTTCTGGCGGCAGTTCTTCATTATCGAAGTTGATTCGATGGCTGTCAAGTACGCGCTCAATCATCCCAGCTAACGCCTCACTAGTTGTTTCGCTTGGAACATACGCTTCATTCAAGATCTTCAACAATGCATTCCTGTGCATATCTGAACTCAAAAGCAAAGAGAGAATAGGAATTTGAGCATTGGTCTTTTTCAACTGATCCACAACTGAGTACTCACTAGCCTTGATCTTCCTCAAAAATTCTTCTGCTTCGGTTTCAGTCACGACCCTTTTGGGAGGTACATTGGCTTCCTTAATTTGCCCCAATCTAACTAGCTCTTCTGGAGAATAGCATCTTCCAGACCTTGTCATTCCTGATGTCTTAACCTTGTCAGTGATCGTGTCCTTTCCTCGACATTCCATCACAGTTTGTTGATAATTCCATGGTACGGCTTTTGTATCGAGCACTGGTAACTGATTTGGTGCTTGAACTACTTCCACAGGCGTTGATGAAGCTCCTAATATCTCGACAGGCACACGACCCCTTATCACTACAGCCGGAGAAGCAACGGCTACAAAATTATGATCCTCCACACGATCCACAGGCACTATAAATTCGGCTGGGTCGTCAACATTTTCATCTAATCCAATCATATTTATCGTGGCCCCATCATGGGTCGGGAGTGGATTTTTAACCACATTTGGTGTTGGTGGTTTGACCGTGATCTGTTTTGCTTCAATAAGATCCTCAACCTTATGCTTCAATGCGTAACAACGATCAGTGGAATGGCCTTTTACCCCCGAATGATATGCACATGTCTTAGTGGGATCAAAGCTTCTGGGTAATGGATCTGGAATTCTACCTTCCACAGGATATACTAAGCCTGAAGCTTGCAGCCTTTCGAAAACAACGCTCAGTGGTTCTCCCAATGGTGTGAAATTGCGAAACGGTTTATTTGGGCGAGGTGCGGATGCATTGTTTGGATGATGAGGTTGTGATGGTGGAGCTGGATATGTTGGAGGTCGTGGAGCTCGATATGCTGGTTGTGTGTTGTAAACAGGGTAGGATATTTGTGGTGATTGAGATTGGTAAGATGACAAAGCTTGGTCGTAGGGATGTGGAGAATATTGGAAATATTGTGAGTGGTGAGCGTTAGGCTGGTATCGCGGTGGTCGTTGATGGCGGTATGATGTGTTTCCCAAGGCCATCACCGATGCTGTTTCTTTCTCTTTTTTCTTTCCATTTCCGAGAGTACCAGTTTGTATAGCCCTACTGGTAGACTGCAAAGCTGCTAGACTTGTTATTCTCCCTGTCTTAATGCCATCTTCGATCATGTCCCCAGCTTTGATCACTTCTGCAAAAGTTTTTCCACTCATTGTCACCAAACGTTCATAGTATTCCGGTTCTAGTGCTTGAATGAAGAAAGTAACCATTTCTGTCTCCTCCATGGGTGGGTGTACTCTAGATGCTTCTTCCCTCCACCGTATAGCATATTCTCGAAATGATTCGGTGAACTTCTTCTTCAACTTTGTAATTGAGATTCTGTCAGGAGCGATCTCAACATGAAACTTGTAGTGATCCACAAAAGCATTTGCCAAATCATCCCAAGTACGCCATTTGGTTGTATCTTGCTTAGAATACCACTCCAAGGCTTTTCCACTCAAACTCTGATTGAATAGTTTGACTCTTATCCCTTCATTCTTCCCCACACCAATCAACTTTTCACAATAGACCTTCAAATGGAAGAAAGGGTTCCCCGACCCATCAAACTTCTCAAATTTTGGAATCTTGTAACCTGGTGGCAATTCTACCTCAGGAAATGCACATAATTCTTCATATCTCACGCTTTGGTTACTACCAAGTCCACGCAAACTTCTCATGGCATCTTCCAAACTTTTGAGCTTTCTATTTATCATTTCATCATTAACTGACCGTGCCTCATTTTCAACTTCGACATAATGATCAACATCTGTGCGACATTGTCCTTGAATCTGTGTCATGGGTGGAGCTGTGGTATAAGTATACACCGGCGGAACTTGATGTGTGTCATGTGCTGGCGGTATGAATTGAGCTTTTGAAGAGGTGGTTGTAAATAAAAAGGGAGCATTTTGAGTGAGGTGTTCGGAACGAACTGGCTGAGAAGTGGTGAAATAATTTGCTTGGTTAAATTCGTCCAAATTTGGGAATGGACGTGGCACAGGCAAAGTTTGACGAACTCCCTGGGACGGAGTCATATGTGGCGGTGTTTGAGAAAATGACCGGTTATGAAGTACCATATGACTTAGTTCGGCAACTCGTCGCTCCAGACGAGCAATGGTCTCCAAATGTGTTTCTGGTTCATTAGAGGATGTGGGATCACTCGTGATTGGTAAACTAAGAGATGGCTCAGATGAAGTGGTTGCATTGATCAAACTTTGCTCCATTTTAGAACGAGTCCTTTTAGTTAACCAGGTGATTAGTGATGAGTCAGAATCTGATTTCTTGGCTTTAGACCGTGTGAAATATGGATGCTCCGCCAGTTCCCTTTTAGCACAAGTCAACCTTTTTTGTTTTGAAAATAAGTTTAAAAAGAAAAAGGATAAAAACAAGAAAAAGAAAAGGAAAATGAGTCAGTATACGGTAAGGATAATATTATTGCATATAAACACATTATTGCACATAATACATCGCGTTTTATAATGCAAGGGACCTCTTTATGCCAGAGGTAGGCCTAACGAACATTGAAGGACAAACATGTCTTTTATGTATCATTCCATAACTCTTCTTACAACTAATTTACAAGAAAATAAAATTTATTACATGCCAATAAATAATACATCTCAAAGTTAAACTAAGATATCTAATACTTCAACTCCACTAATTTCTTTTAGTTGTCTTCAACCTCCAGCATTAATTTAGATGCTCCACGTCAACCTGCAACAAAAGGTCAGTTTTTCTTGAAATACTTATCTATAGAGTACTAGGTCTACATATTCCACATATTTGTCCTTCAAATAATGCACATAGATAGTGAGTAGTGTCACTTAGAGTCATAGACTCTTTTGGACATTTGGTAAGGTTGACTAATGAACTTAATACACCAAGGGTATTAAGCCTCCTAGGTTTAAAATGATGCATGTCCTTACAAGGTTTTGGCTTCGCTCTACCCTAAGTAGACTAAGAATGGGTTTGCTAGACACAAGGTTCCCGAGCGGACTGCTCGAGTGAGAAGGCTACGCGGTCCCCGTTATTCGGGCACCCCCGCGCATGCGCCAACTCCCTTAAAATTTGGATTCTATGAAGAAATTTGCGGGTGCGCTAAGCACACCTCGCGTGTACGTGTGATAGTGTGAATTTTCCAAAAGTGGAGGAAATATGAACGGAATGCCAGTTTAAGGAAAGCAGTAATAACATATTACACAGAAAATACATATAAGGAATAAAAATACTTAAAAGCATATAAAGCAACAATATAGACAAAATAAAGCAAAATAAACAAAGCATCCAACAAATGATTTATTAACCTAAGTTGTTATGGTTAAGAGCCTAAAGTCCCCAGCAGAGTCGCCAAGCTGTCACACCCCATTTTAACCGGGTCGATTTAGGAGTATGACGTATTGGTGATTCCTGTTTATTTTTTTAAGGAGTCGCCACCTAATTAATTTAACGATGAATTAGGACATCTAAATGTTAACTAAGGTAAAGTTGAAACTAAACCTCTGTTAATAGTCTGCTTAACCAGTGTGATTCTAGGTAAGGGCTCTATATTATCCTAAAGAGAAGGGGTTAGGCATCCTTTAGAATCCGTTAACTTACGGTTATCCGACCAAACTTAGGTTAATTAATTTAGAGTAAATATAATGCTTAAATTTTAAAATGGTTCACGAATGTTGCTAAAGTTTTAGAAGGAAAATATTAGTGAAAATAAGGTTTACAGAAAATATAATATAAAAGAAAACTTTAAATGCCATTTTTTAGAATAGGACTTATGAATGTCGCTTAGATTTTAAATGAAAATATTGTAAATGCTATTCATAATAAAACATATAAAGGATTTCAAATAATAAGGATATTAAAAATAAGACTAGTAATTTGCATAAGAGGAGATTTCAAAATGCTATTTGAAATAAAAATTTATAAACATTGTTGAGGCTTTAAATAAGCATGCTAATAAACTTATAGAACAATGTGAATAATTTGTATCAAAGGAGATTTCATATGCTATAAAATTCGTAAATATTACTAATGCTTTAAATAAAACGTTATTTAGAATGAAATTTGTAGGAAAATATGATAATTTGCATAAAAGAGGAAAATTCAAACGCCGTTCAAAACAAATAAAATTTGGAAATGTTGCAAAAGACTTTAAATAATAATGCTATTAAAAAATAAGATTTTGCATGAAATAAAAATAGAAGAATACGCAGGTTGTGGAGTGTTTTAATAAATGCTTGGAACAAACTAAACGATGAAATATTAATTGACTTTGCATTTTTTAGAAGTATAAATAAAATTATGTATTATTAACTGCATTCGGCTAAACGCGTGCATAATTTGGATAATCTTAAAAGATGTTCACAAAATATTTTTTAGTTCTTTCCCTTAAACTAACTACCCATTCTCTAACCAAACCTACTAATTGATCCAGATTTATCTAAAACTAAAAAGTTAGTTTCCTAATACAAATCAATGAGCACAAAATAAAATGAAAGGGTAATAAATCAAATGGGCCAGCTGCTGCTGCTGTTGGGCTTTTAGCCCAGAATTTTTATTTGCTGCGGACAGAGCTGATGCGAGGGAGATTATGTCGGGTTTTAGCCCAACACCGAATGCGGAGGAAGACGAGTCCCTCGGACTCGTATGCGATGGTCATGCATAAAATGAAAGGAAGAGGATTAGTATATTATCAATGGATAAGGTTAAACGTAAAAATGCAAACTCAAAACAAATCAGCAAATTGTGTATATACTATGTATATTTAAGTGTACTTCATGTATACACATTCATAGCTGTTTTAAATAGAGGTATACCAGTAATTACGAAAATATGCATAACCCACAGAAATACACTTGCAACAACGCACAGAATTTAAACAGCATCAAATGATACTATAGACATGCACACAGGATCTGCTAATACATATTTATCCATGTGGAGATGCTCGGACTATAGATTAAGTATATTGGCAACGTATAACATATATCAAGCCTAAACATGGCATATTTGCGACGTATAAAACACCTGTTGAACTCAGGAAGGATGCTTATAATATTCAGGCATATTTTCTAGTCCTCCTTTTTCTATTTCGAAGCTAAACACTGATGATTATAACAAACTATCACTATTGCCAGTAACTTATGATCCCATTCAACTGAAATCACAAATGGCCTCTTTTAACTTTACACAAATCACAAATTCATATATCATGCTAAGCGCTAATAATACAAGAACAAATTACGCGTTGCCAGCCAGTTTTTACTCCATCAATTCTACTTCTTTATTCTACCATCAAGCAAAAATGGAAAATAGCATTTCTCACACAAATAATAGACTGCCAGATACCAAAGTTTTAAATTTATCCAGGACATCAAGAAGGAGAAATATGCATTTAGCATGTTCATGCGACATTCAAAGAATGACTGCTATATGCAATGATGAAGAATAGGTTCAAATCCAACAGAGGAAAACCCAAGAGCATACTACTAAACACATTGACACTTAGGCAGATTTGAAAGCTTTGCACATGACTCATGGTGATTAAATTAACGAGCCTACAGCTCAGATTGACTTATGCCTAGACAACAAGTAAATCCAGTGATAGTCTAACAGGCCTATATTGGATAGAAATTCTTTACATATTTTAACCAACTTGTAATCTATCAATGAACCATGGACTAAATCACATTGGAATTCCCTTACCTGCTAACAACTGGGCCAGGTTTGAATCACTATGGTGGCAATAAGACACAGACCAATGCTTGATTTAAACTATTGTACAGTTAGTCAAAGTAGCAAACTGCCTAAACCAAATTGAAATTATAAGAAATCAGCAATCTCCAATCGATCTCATACTTAAATCATTCATCTAATTGTCCAAACATGAAACCAAAACAAGTTCCAGGAAATAGGATGAAGCATAAATGAACCCAAACTATAACAGGCGTACTAGAAGTGTAAGATAAATTAAACACTAATCGGAAAAACATTCGACGTCTTAAATTGAATTAAATTTATGGAGCGAGGATACATGATCAAGAATGAATTGCCATGAACACCAGTCAAATAAGATAATAAACAGCATCCAAACTCACATAAAATCCAATAATATACTTCAGGAGTAATCAGACAAAGCTAACGCCAAACTGAAAATTGGGCTATGTTAAAGTAATAATGCAATAGCAGCTGAGCTAACCTATAAGCAAATGGTATTACATTAAATTAAACAGAAACAGACTTAGGATACAGAAACTACATAACAACTCTGAACTAATCCTTAGTTTTAATTATCGATCACAAGTATTAACAAACACATAACAAACGGAAAAATAAAATCAGTACACAAGACAAATTAAGACGAGTTCCTCTAAAACGCCAAACAGAGCACACACATATGTAGACCAGACTATGAGCAAAATGGTTTCAAGAGAAAAGGTTACCTTCTTCGGGCGCGGCGAAGTGAGGCGAGGGTTTCGATATCTACCTCGAACACCGCCGAACCCGAGCTTGCGATGCTCGGACTCACAGCAGCACCAAAGTAAACGAGAATAAAATTGGTTTGATATTTTGATTTGATAATAAAACAAAATTGAAATTGCTAATAGAACTCGTATTTTGGGGAATTATAGGTGACTAAAAGGCTCATATTTTAGAGCTTTTTCGGGGTTTCAAAACTCGTTTCAGAACTTTGATTTTCAGAGCATTTTTTTTTTTTTTTGCGATTCGAAATCCCTATTTTTTGTAGGGGATTTATAGGGATTCAAGAACTCATTTTTTGAAAGGGGATTTCGGGTTCACCTCTGGTTTTGCAAGGCAATTTTTGGGGGTTTTCCAACCTCTCTAATTTCGGATTCAACGCCGACCATTTATAGGGTTTTGGCTCTTTTGAGTTGAAGAAAAGGAGAGAGGAGCGGGGGAGACAAAACGAGCTGGGGTGATGGTGAGGGTAGCGTGGGTGTCAGAGGAGTGGGGCGTGGTGGAGTTAGTGGGGTGTCAGAGGGTAAGGTGGGTGTAGGTGATGGAGGCGACGGAGAGATAGATGGAGATGGCGGAGATGGGAGGAGAGAAGAGGTGCGATGGTGGAGATGACGATGAAAATGGGGAGGGAGACGAGGGAGTTGCGGCGGTGGTATGGAGGAAAGTGATGGGGAAACCCTAAAAGGGTTTCCTTATTCAGCTGAAAAATGAATTGGACCCGGTCCATTTGTGGACCGGGTCAAATTTTAGACTGGGTATTAAAAGAACGGACCAGTAAATTAAACATGGATTATTCTAAAAAATTGAGACAAGGGATACGGACTAGTCCTAAAATTACCAAGAGTCAATCGGGCTTTAATTTGGAGTCCGGTAAGTCAAAATGCGGACCGAGTGCAAGAAATAGTTTGGCTTTAAATTTGAATAAAAGACCCATTTAATTAATGAATATACCGAGGGTGACAAAATATTACTTAATACCAAAAAATGTGTGATTATTAGACTCGGGTAATAAGATCATATGGTGTTATGATAGCCGTGTAATAATATGTATTATTTTTTCTTCGAAAATCCGCACTAAAATAAATACTTTTTATTTAATTATGCAAAGATAAATGCGATGCGTGCGCGTAAGCTGGTAAAAATGCCGAAATGATAAAAATTGTGAATAATAATAATAATAATAATAAAATACGGTAAATAATAATAATAAATGCGGTAATAGTAATAAGAATAATTGATAGAATAATGTAATAGCGGTATTGATAAGGGCTAATAATTATAGTAAACATAATATATATATTTTTTATTTTTCCAAAAATATTAGAAGCGCAAATAGGTATTTCGGAGGAGAGACGGGACAAAATTGGGTGTCAACATATACACCTCATAATAAAAATGTATATAATATAATATACACATATAAACAGTATATCTCATACATTAGTGCAAATGTAAAAGTGAAAATTAATTACATATGCATATTAAATATATTGTATTATATGTGTAAACAATATATATGTGATATATTATTCTAAGTATAAATTATGTATTAATTGTATATGCTATATTTATATCAAGTATACATCATTAATATATCATTTTTAAAAAGACTATCTGATATTATTTCAGCAGAAGATTTTTATTGGTGGTCATTATAATATCTACTTTGTTTCCACACAAAAAAAAAAAAAATGTAAAACAAAAATATTTCCTAATGAGAAACTAAAATCACTAATATACAATATAACTATACTTCATACTCAAAATGTATATAGTATAATATACACATATAAACAATATATCTAATGTAGTGCAAATGTAAAAGTGAATATATATATATATATATATATATATATATATATATATATAGATTCTAAGTTTAAATTATGTATTAATTATATATCTTATATATTTATAATTTTTAAAAAGATTATCAAATATGATTTTAGCAGAAGATTTTCATCATTGGTGGTCATCATAATATCTACTTTGTTTCCACCAGTGTTTTAAAAGGCGTTTTTGAGGCGAGCCTCGGGGCGAGCCCCAGGGCGGGGCGTACCAAAAATGCCTCGGGGCGATGGGTCGGGGCGCAAGTCCCCAAAGGCGTACGCCCAGCAATTTGGGGCGTACGCCCAGGCGTTTGGGGCGAGTTTTTTTTTTGTTGGGGCGTAAGCCTAGGCGTTTGGGGCGAGTTTTTTTTTGTTGGGGCGTAAGTCCAGAAAACTTCTTCAAACTAAAACGAAATTTGTTAAATAAGTCCTTAGTATAATGCCCAAATTTTCAAAAGTCAACATGTAATTACTCAAATATTTTAAAAAGGAACTGAAACATTAAATTTAAAAGTCAAGACCTTTTTTTATTGCTAGAATGCCTAATATATGTTCTTTTCCAATTATTTATCTTGTCTTCTACTATCTCAAAAAAGTAACGAGCAGTCACTTAAACTTGTAAGTACGTATAATAGATTGTTCTAATTAGTTTTTTTGTGGGGGTGGAGTATGTATATGTGTGTGTGTATATATATATATATATATCACTTATTTATTGTTTTCTTCAATTTTTTACGTTATTTAACCAATTTAAAAGTATTTATTATAATTATATCATTTTATAAAATACTAAAAATTAAAGTCCCATGAGGCTTACGCCTCGTGCCTCGGGGCTTACGCCTCGCTGAGGCAGACATAAAACGCCTCGCCTTACGCCCCCGCCTTTTAAAACACTGGTTTCCACACACAGAGACAAAAAAAAAAAAGTAAAACAAAAAAGTTTCCAAATGAAAAACATTATTCATATATGAAAATAATACCTTTTTTCTGGGTAAGCGAATCTTCATAAATCACCTTATAACTGATAAAGACGTAATTAATTAATTAGCTTAAATTTAGGGATTTTTTATAATGTGAATTTCTTGATTTCGGGAGAGAGAGAAGGTTCCTTTTTAGTATATCATGTAATAAATGTAATAATGAAATTGGTTGTAGATTATGTAATAGTTTACTCATGTGCCAGTATTTATGTAATTCCCCCAAGAGAAAAAGAATGTCATAAATCTCTAAATTGGACTTGGACCTGTCCAAAAATTTTATGAGGCACAAAGGAGCCCATTTGATATGTAATCTTAAGTAATCTTTTTAGATATTGTGAAAGGTGGATATATCTCAAGTGCAACTTGCACAAATTTAAGAGCGTGACGTTCTTGAACAGTGACAACAATATCTCAGGAGCACCCAAATATTCTGCAGCTGCAATTGAATTTGGAAAATCACAGGAAAAAAAATCATCTATTGAATAGGATGACTGTTCTTTAGTTTGAGCTTGTACTTTTCCCTTTCAAATTTTCAATTGCTCATTACACATATATTTTAATATTGCATGTACTGTACCATTTTACAAAACTTGTGTTCATTTATATGGGATACACGTATCCAGAAACTAGTATGTATGTATGTATATATATATATATATATATATACACACACACTAGTTTTTACGAACGTGCGTCGCACGTTAATACCATGTCAATTATTAGCAAGTGCTTGAAGCGAAAGACCCTTTGTAACATATATAATTATGATTAGATAGTAATCTAAAGTGAATTTGCATATTAACCAACAACTCAATTATAGGAAGTTTGATCCTTAAAATCATTATTCATCATAGCATTTCAATCCATGCATCAAATACACCTGGCAAATAAATTATGTATTAATTATATATCTTATATATTTATATCAAGTATATACCATTAATATATCATTTTTAAAAAGACTATCAAATATGATTTTAGCAGAAGATTTTCATCATTGGTGGTCATCATAATATCTACTTTGTTTCCACACACAGAGACAAAAAAAAAAAAGTAAAACAAAAAAGTTTCCAAATGAAAAACATTATTCATATATGAAAATAATACCTTTTTTCTGGGTAAGCGAATCTTCATAAATCACCTTATAACTGATAAAGACGTAATTAATTAATTAGCTTAAATTTAGGGATTTTTTATAATGTGAATTTCTTGATTTCGGGAGAGAGAGAAGGTTCCTTTTTAGTATATCATGTAATAAATGTAATAATGAAATTGGTTGTAGATTATGTAATAGTTACTCATGTGCCAGTATTTATGTAATTCCCCCAAGAGAAAAAGAATGTCATAAATCTCTAAATTGGACTTGGACCTGTCCAAAAATTTTATGAGGCACAAAGGAGCCCATTTGATATGTAATCTTAAGTAATCTTTTTAGATATTGTGAAAGGTGGATATATCTCAAGTGCAACTTGCACAAATTTAAGAGCGTGACGTTCTTGAACAGTGACAACAATATCTCAGGAGCACCCAAATATTCTGCGGCTGCAATTGAATTTGGAAAATCACAGGAAAAAAAATCATCTATTGAATAGGATGACTGTTCATTAGTTTGAGCTTGTACTTTTCCCTTTCAGATTTTCAATTGCTCATTACACATATATTTTAATATTGCATGTACCGTACCATTTTACAAAACTTGTGTTCATTTATATGGGATACACGTATCCAGAAACTAGTATGTATGTATATATATATATATATATATATATACACACACACAGTAGTTTTTACGAACGTGCGTCGCACGTTAATACCATGTCAATTATTAGCAAGTGCTTGAAGCGAAAGACCCTTTGTAACATATAGAATTATGATTAGATAGTAATCTAAAGTGAATTTGCATATTAACCAACAACTCAATTATAGGAAGTTTGATCCTTAAAATCATTATTCATCATAGCATTTCAATGATAGAAGTACCAATTTTTTTTTTCTTTTCTATAACGCAGTAACATACTGCGTTATATAAACAGTACAAAAAAAAAAAAATTGGCCAACTTTATTTTTTGCAACACTTAGTGTTATTTTCCATACTTTGACCAATAATTAGTCGTGTGTCAAGACTCCGAAACGTCAATATTTTATATAGAACCTGATATTTTTTTCTGCGTACAATAATGTAGGCTCAATACATCAAGGATACGTAAACGTTCGGATCGTCATTTTAGGGGTTGAAAAGGTGCCCGAAGTAAGTTTTGTTTGAAAAAACTTAGTGTTTTTTCCATACTTTGACCAATGATTAGTCGTGTGTCAAGACTCCGAAACGTCAATATTTTATATAGAACCTGATATTTGTTTTGCGTACAATAATGTAGGCCCAATACATCAAGGATACGTAGACGTTCGGATCGTCATTTTAGGGGTTGAAAAGGTGCCCGAAGTAAGTTTTTTTTGATAAAACTTAGTGTTTGACTGTAAACAAAACACAATGCATACGTACAAAGCACATATATATATATATATATATATATATATATTGTATTGTTAGCAAAAAAAAAACTCCCTAGTTTCTTTATTAGGTTAGCCATGATATTGACATGGTTGGTGAGAAGCTGTCTTCTGAATTCAAAATGATACGCAAGAACTGGAATAGCTCTTGAGAATAGACCTTTTAATTAATAAGCAAGTACTCCAGGAAACATTTTCTCAAAATGGATATATCATCTGTGCTTTGCAAACTCATATTGACCCCTTTAAAAAAAAGGTCGAATCGCCAAAATATAATGTCCTTAGGCCATTCACCATCTTAATTAGGGTAGTCATATTGGCCAATTAAAGGCTTTGTGGGACTAATTTTATCCTTCTCAAAATTTTCCTCTATTGTTCTTCAACTAAAGTCAATAAACGTTTTCACGTATTTCTTCAAAAACGTTAATCCGTTTGCAGTAATTTTATTCTTCTCTGAACAAGTATATTTCTGATCGTCATAATATAAATATAGCACGTCACCTAATTGTTTTAATATCTTATTAGGTTAAAGGGGAGTTAGAACTAGAGAAATGATAATGATTGTCGTGTATGATCAAGAAGTCATAGTTTCAAGTTAGGGAGACAGCTTTTTGCAAAAATATATGGTGAGACTGCGTACAAGAGCGGATGCAGCATATCGTTAACGAGTTTATCCGAACTTGCTATTTTCGACAAAGGAAACGGATTTATATTTAAAAGCCACTAAAATTTCACTAAATATTTGACCCGAGTTTTGCCATCTTGAACCCCAAATCCATCCCCAAATTGGTACATGACATGAGCCATTCGTGCCTCGTTTATTACATGCTTAACAAGTTTTCTATGTGATGTAGAAAGCGTACTAAAATGGTAATTGATCTTCTTCCAGGAATCCAAGATTATGCTTTCGATATGCTCTCTAGCTATATCCTCCGACACATTTTCCTCTTGCATGTAACATAAAATTGATGAAGCAACATCACCTCTCTCTAGTTCCGCCTACAATATGAGTAAAAATATTATGAGAAGTACTAGCATACACCAAGTGGAAAAAGGGGTAATTTTTTTAGAATAGAATGAAGATAAAAATGAGGTAAGTTTGAGATCTAATTTTACCGCTGAGGTACCCTGGTCATTGCAAAGTCGAATTATAATTGAAGTGTGGTAAACAATTTCTTGGAAATTTGCGCATAGATCAAGCGTTTCACTTATTATTTCATTTGTCAGACCAAAAATCACATGAAAGGAGAGCAATGGACCGGAGGATGAGATCAACCCATTATCAAGATACTCTGCAAGTGTTGGTATATGGCCTTTGCGGTACCACGTAGCTTCCACCAGCAAGGATTTACAGAAGTTGACCCACTGAATTATTGAAAACATCAGAAGACTTTGGTCAAACATATGTATAAAAAAAATAAAAAATCACGGGTACAGGAATAATTTGACCTTTTCAAGTATAGAATTTAATTTTTGACGTGAAGACAAATTGGCTCTTTTGGGAATGGATCCTGTGGTCTTTTCATGCTATAACATAGATAGGCGATATTATAAATTGGCATGAGAGAATACATCTAGTTTTAAGGCAGTAACCTAGCACCTTAGGTTGATACTCCTATATATTTTCGAACCTGTTCCACGTTTGTTAATTTATCTTAGGCTACGTTATTGAGCATTTTATTAAAATAATATCATTAATCTCCTGAAACTTTGTATTTTCTGTTGCCATTATTTAGTAAATAAAGAGAGAAGGATTTCGGAATGGGGAAACCCCTAGTCATGGGCAGGGTGAAGTTACGAGTTCGGCAGAGGGAAATGGCTGTAGCACAGACTTTATATTTGTGTTGAAAAAGTCACTTAGTTATGTATAAATAGCTTATGATGTATCATATTGATGTCCTATCTTAAAATTTAAAATGTAAATCTAAAATCATGGATCCGACTGCTTCCTAGTTGATGCGACTCTGAATTAGTCAGAACTATGTTATAATATATGAAAGACAAGCTACTTTAGTACTTACCACTTGTTTCAGATAAGGTAATGCTGAGGATCCACACTTTTGTTCTTGAATTTCAAACGATATCTCTTGCATTGTATCATCCAATGCTCTGAAACAGATCTGCATACACTCTGGTAACAGTTGTACTTCATTTGCATCCCACCTAATTTAACGTAAAAAAACTCGTTTTTATGATTACTTTGCATTTAAATAATAGCTTGATTAATTTTAACTTGTATCAAATGTTTTAGGTAGGTTGTGAGGACCTACTTCTCTATGGCACGAGTAAATTTCTGCACATCAGCTAATGAACCATAAATATCATAAACATCATCTATAATTAAAATTAATTGAATCACTTTGGTGAGCCATTTTCTCATGCTTCCATGTTGAGGCTCAGAGGCAATTCCTACAGCGTAGAAGAAGCTTTCTACTATCCTGTCCCTTGTAAAGTACAAATCTTCAACTATGGAAAGATTCCTCCACCATCTGTTTAATTCACAAAATTAAAAAGTAATAATATTATTTTCAAATCAGAAACGACAAGAAAGTGATTCTCATTTGCCTTAATTAGCAGGTAGAATATTCAATGAAATAGTTGAGGTGACCGTAGTCTGTCAAGACACAAACCGTTTAAAAAAAAAGGTGATTAATTAATTACCTTATTACATCTTTGAGATCTTTTTGGTGCGTGGCTTGAATTATATTGAAGTTAAGTTTTGCTAACTTGAGCAACATTGGATTATTGTTGCCTTCTAGTACATCTTGGGCATATATGTGTTTTCTAACGTCATACCATCTTACTCTTCTTGCCAACGGATAATTCAAGCTATTAGTAAAACTGTCAATATCCGATGATATAGATAAAATGCTCTTGAGGTTTTTGTCGTTTAGTAAATTTTCACCATCCATGCTCAGATATGATCCTTCCAAAAGCTCCAATAATGTTTTGATATTTGAGACTTTCTTTGTCACGAGTTTCCCTTTGCCATCGAAGAAGTCCTTTAACATATCTGTACAGCAACAAAAACTTGAAATTTGGAAGATGGATAGACACTCAAATAATTAAGAGATAGTAATGAAGTGCATATTTACCATGAATCAATATTAATTGGTGTATAGTCTCAATAGACTTAGAAAATAATTAATTAGGGAATTTGTAGTTAATGTTAAGGTAAGTCAGAAAAAAACACTTCTCTTAATATGCTAAACTGAACATGTAAAAATGAAAATTTAGTTTTAGTATTGTATTGAACAAGTAAAAGTGGTCGGAGAGAGAGTAATTACTACTAATATGACCTTGTGAAGCATGGTAGCCATGTTCCCTGAGGAGCCTGAAGCACAATGCAGTGGCATAGAGATCCTCCTCCTTTGAGCTTGAATAATTAACACCACTATTCATGCACATAACAATCTTTTCCAAAGCTTCCTTGGTTTCATCCTCGAAGTAACCACTGAGGGCAAGCTTGTCAATTCTGTCTATAAGCTCTAGAAGGGCCACTGGAGTAACAGTGTTTGAAAATGTGCAACTCACTTCCTCTTTTAGCTTCTCAGCTTGAACTTTGTACTTCTCTTCCTGCACGAACAATTAAATAAATAAATGGGTGGAGCTAAGGGGAGCAAGGGGGTTCGATCGTCAGAATATTACACTGTATTTTCATGCATATATAGTAGACATAGCAAACCTTTGACTTCTTCGTGTTTATTATACATACATTGGATCCTCTTATTGAAAATCATGACTCCGCGACAAATTAAGCAATATCTTCCAACGTTAACATTAAGAGATAAAAATAGGTATAAATGATTAAGGTTCGAATACTCACAGAATATTGACTTGTAAGAGAAAGCAGATGATCATATTTCCAAGTGTTTGGTTTATAGGTAGAAATCCTCTTTTCAGGATGACTTTGTTTTTTTGTAGTGTAAAGTTTCTGTGTCTGCATGGTGGAAAAAATGGACATAATGTTTCTGCAAGCCATGGTTTGAGATAGTATCATATTGGAAGGTGCAGAAGATATATATAAGAACAACTGTGAGACAATACATTAACTACTAATCTTTTTATTATTGTTGTCAAGTAACATATATAACAAGGTGATTGCTTGCCATCCGTCTAAAATTTGGTGTACAAAGTCATCTGCTACTTGTTGCTGGTGGGCGGTAGCAATATACCGTGAAATTGGTCCAGGTGCGCACAAGCTGACCCAGATATCACGATTATTCAGAAAAAAGTAAATGGAGAAAAAAAAAAGAACAAAAAATGAAATTGTACTCCTTAAATTCGAAAACCAACAAAAAAAAATATAAAACACGTTTTAAACGATGCAAGATGAGAAAATTATTGTGTGGGCTTGGAAATATTAAGAGAGAGGAATAAATTTTCCTTTTTTCTGGTCGAGAGAGGAAAAAAGTTTCCTACTTTCAGATATACAAAAGAAAAACAATTAATGCTCTACGTTTTCTAGAAGTGTTTAATAACTCTATTGACGAGTACATTCAACTTGAATTCGTTTTGGAAAGACTAAGCTGGTGTTTGAAAATAAAAAATGTAGTGTTTGAAGTTATATTGAAAAAATGTATCAGGAAATTGAAAGTGTGTTAGGATTTGCATTTTAATTTGAAAAAAGTTAAAAAATTTGTGAGCTAATTTTTTTTTTTCGCTTGACTTTCAAACTTACAGCTCATATTCAATATTTTTTCTGTAAAATCAGGCCAATAAATAACCAAACTTTGTTCTAAACAATATATATATATAAAAAAAAAAGGAAAAAAAAGGTTCTACCGACAAATGCCTGCAAAGCTTGTGCAAGTAAATGAATTTACTCTCAGCCAATCCTTTTGGAGTCCGGAGCCAAAATTACTTATTTTTGCAGCCATTAAATCAAAATAGGGTGTCTTTTTTTTTTATACTATAATGGGCATTTCGTTGATTATTCAACGAAATGCCCAGCATTTACTGTTCATAGCCGCAACATTTTTTTTTTGTTTGCAGTTCGTGAACTGCTTAACGAAATAGCAGTTTTTTTTTTTTTTTTTTGTTTTTTTTGTTTTTGTATTTCGTGAATAAAAACGATTTTTGTTTTTTTTGCATTTCGTGACACAATCACCGAAATGTATGTTTTTTTTTTTTTTTTTTAATTTCGTGAATAAAAACGAAAACTGATTTGTTTTGTTTTGTTTTTTTTTGCATTTCGTGACACAATCAACGAAATAGGTATTTTTTTTTGTATTTCGTGAATAAAAAAAGAAATAGGAAATTATAATTTTTTTTTGGGGTGGTGAAGTTATATATATATATGAATGAAATAAAACAAAATATATAATTTCCTATTTATATATAAAAAAAAACATATAATTTCCTATTTATATATAAAAAATATATATATATATATGAATGAAATAAATAAAAAAAAAAAATATATATATATATATATATATATATATATATATAATTTCCTATTTATATATATATATATATGAAATATATATATATGACTGAAATATATATATATATATATATGAATGAAATATATATGTATGAATGAAATATATATGTATGAAATATTTTCCTATTTCGTTGGTATATAAACGAAAAAAAACATATATATATTCATCTTATTTCATTGGCATATGAACGAAATAATAAATATATATATATATATATATATAGATATATATACCAATGAAATAAGATGAATATATATATATATATATATATATATATATATATATATATATATATATATATTCGTTTATATACCAACGAAATAGGAAAATATTTCATACATATATATTTCATTCATATATATATTTCATTCATATATATATATATATATATATATATATATATATATATATATATATTTCATTCATATATATATATTTCATATATATATATATATAAATAGGAAATTATATATTTTTTTTTATTTCATTCATATATATATATATATATATATTTTATATATAAATAGGCAATTATATATATTTTTTTATTTCATTCATATATATATATAACTTCACCACCCCAAAAAATAATTATAATTTCCTATTTCTTTTTTATTCACGAAATACAAAAAAAAAAAAAAAACACCTATTTCGTTGATTGTGTCACGAAATGCGAAAAAAAAACAAAACAAAACAAATCAGTTTTCGTTTTTATTCACGAAATTAAAAAAAAAAAAACATACATTTCGTTGATTGTGTCACGAAATGCAAAAAAAAAAAAAAAAATTGTTTTTATTCAAGAAATACAAAAAAAAAAAAAAAAAAAAAACTGCTATTTCGTTAAGCAGTTCACGAACTGCAAACAAAAAAAAAAAATTGTTGCGGCTATGAACAGTAAATGCTGGGCATTTCGTTGAATAATCAACGAAATGCCCATTATGGTATAAAAAAAAAACACCCTATTTTGGTCTAATGACTGCCATTTTGGCTCCGGACTCAATCCTTTTGTTTCTAAACCTTGCGGTCCTCAATTATATCAGGAGGAAAAAAAAAATTCAAATGTGAACGTTGTAAACGATTAAAATGAGCCTCAAAATTGAGTTGAAAAAGCATTTTGATCGACTTGAATAGTGTTCATTAATTTTACAATTACTTATTTCAATTTTTTTGCGAAATATTATCGAGCTTATTATGTCTTGTATTCTACTAACAACATTTCCATACTCATCAATGGTTCTCGAACGAATTTCTTCAATCATCCAGAGTCATACACCAAGGAGATCCGCTATCTCCGTATGGGAATCTTAGTAGCTCAGGTGAAGGTTTGATTCCCCGCCTTGTAATTCCCTCCCCTACTTCATCTTCCTCGACCCCTTATATATAATAATTAAAAAAAAAAAACTATCTCCGTACATCTTTTTCATGTGCATGGAAGTACTATCACACAATATTCAGGGGTGCTGTACTCCAAAAAAATTGACAGTATTAAGATTCCCCTAAAGGCCCGAGTATCTCATATTTATTGTCCGCAGATGACCTTACCCTCCTTCACGAGCCAATACCAAGAATTCTGACACTATCTATCATCACCATCCTTAACAACTACAACTATGGCTCCGGACAGAAAATAAATTTTGCTAAATGTAGCAAAAATCGATCATATTCGCAACTAATACTTCCCAAGAAGATATGACATCCATTTCTAATGCACTCAGCATCAAACCTAGTACACAGTTTGGAAAATTTCTATGTTTTCTGATTTCTTATAAAATAATCGGAAAGCAGGACTTCCAGTTCATAATTGATAATATGAAAGAGATTAGCGGGCTAAAAATGTAAGTTCCTGAATATGGCGGGGCGTACTATTCTTGCAAAAGCTACTCTTAATTAACAACATCCCAACCATATATATATATATATATATATATATATATATCTGTGTGTGTGTTAAAGCTAGCTTAATGATTGAAGCTAGCTAAGTTGGTATGAATGATAAATAGAGGAAAAAGAAAATGGAAGGAAAATGAAGTTTATAGCAAAGTTCCTTTTGAAAGGAGCTTTGTACCACATTAGTGGTAGAAAGAAAGAGTTATGTGATTATATTAGAAAAGACTTCTTCTAGCTCTTAAAGAGTTGAGAAGAGGGACTCCCCTCGCGCCATTGTCATCGCTCGGCTAGGCTTTGGATAATTTTTCTCGTAAAATATTAATTTAAATTAATTTTTGAACACCATACCTGTTCTGAACAGGTATTTTCCTATTTTGAACAGGTATTTTTGCGGCTATATAAACAGAGGCAATGCCTCATTTTTCAGCACTGAAAATTTCCGAACTTTGCATACTTTCTTACAAATAACATATCGAGTCCTTGTGTGATTTGTTGCCTGATTTGAGTTCGTCGAAGTCGTAGGCGTTTGAGGTACCGCTACTCTTGCGACAGGTATATCCGTTTTATCCTGGGAGGAAGTAATCCATGACCTAAGGTATAGTGAGGGGATTAAATTTCTTAAGGACACACAATAAAGTCTGTGGTCTCGGATATTTTCTAGTTTCTGTATTTTTATGAGTTTTCCAGTTTCTGTTTTTTTTTTCTTCTAAGTTTCTGGTTTTTCTGAACACAGAGTATTAACAAACTTAAGGAATTCAATATTATTTTTGTGTTCATCTTTTTCTGTTCATCTATTACAGAAGGTTAATAAAAAACGAAGAAATAAAAGTGCTTTCCAGAAATAAAAAAGGAATTTGTATTTTGTTTGGAAACTAAAATCTTCGAATTTTCTACTCCGGTTGAGATTAAAGTTTTCATAACTTTCTATTCATTTGGTTACTTGATTTGAAGATATAAAAACTTCATCAAGTATAGAATATACAATTTCCTGCATTCGGTTTGAAGTGTTTTAAATCTGTTTGTGTAAACTTTATTCTGTTTGAAGAAATAAAATCTTCACCGTTCTGTTTTAAATCTGTTTCTGTCAAAACTGATTTGGTTCGAAGATTTAAATACTTCACCGTTTATTAAATTTTCCGTTGTTTCGTTTGCGACAGAATTGGGAGAGCAAACTCCAAATCTGAATGCTATTGCTACTGCCACACTAACCGCCGCGGTTGGCTCGACGAGCAATGTTGTTTCATCCAGTCGAGCGACACCGGCTCCGGCAGAGAAGCCCGTAAAATTAACCGGGATTGATTTCAAACGATGGCAACAAAAGATGTTCTTCTATTTAACTACTTTAACCCTTCAAAAGTTTATTAAGGAAGACATTCCGATTCTGCCGGAATCAACACCTGATAATGAACGTTTTGTTGTAACTGAGCTTGGAAGCACTCAGTTATAAGAGGGGGTTGCTCAGATGGTAAGCGCCCTTCACTTTCAACCCGAAGATTGCGAGTTCGAGTCACCAAGGGAGCAAAGGAGGGAGCTCCGGGGGGGAGGGTAAAAAAAATAAAAAAAGGCTTGGAAGCACTCAGATATTTTGTGCAAGACCTATATTCTTAGCGGACTAGAGGATGATCTTTACAACGTCTATAGTAATATGGGAACTTCAAAAGAACTATGGGATGCGTTGAAAAAGAAATATAAAATTGAAGATGCCGGATTGAAGAAGTTTATAGCCGCCAAGTTCTTAGACTACAAAAGGGTAGATGGCAAGTTTGTTGTTACTCAAGTTCAAGAGTTTCAGGTGATTAGTGGCGCGTTTCACGTTGCGACAGGTATATCCTTTTTATCCTGGGAGGAAGTAATCCATAACCTTGGGTACAGTGAGGGGATTAAATTCCTTAAGGACATACAGTGAATTCTCTGCTCTCGGATATTTTCTCGTTTATGTGTTTTTATGAGTTTTCCAGTTTCTGGTTTTTTTTTCTTCTAAGTTTCTAATTTTTCTGAACACATTTCTTCTAAGTTTCTGATTTTTCTAAACACAGAATATTAACAATATATATACAGTCAAACCTCTCTATAATTGTCATTCGTTATAATAGTATTTCACTATAACGACCTGATTTTCTCCGGAACCGATTTTTTATGTTATATTTTACTTCTCTATAACAACATTCTGCCTATAACAGCAATGACATTTATTATAGCGGTACACTCTTTGTAAAATTACCTCTCTATAACAACCATACTCA
Source organism: Lycium barbarum (assembly GCF_019175385.1). NCBI lineage: Eukaryota > Viridiplantae > Streptophyta > Magnoliopsida > Solanales > Solanaceae > Lycium > Lycium barbarum. Next base: position 21,295,827 of record NC_083345.1, on the reverse strand, counting down.
AATATTGTGTAATAATATTTTATAAGACATATATTATCTATAAAATAAAATATTAAAATATTATGATAATCATCATTAATGTCAATTTACATAGTAAATTTCAAGTACGAATATCTAAAAATCTTCAATTATACTATTATGTTCTTAGACAGCCTTCAAAGGAAAGCTATTGAATTCCCTTTTGCTAAAAGTTTGAAAAAAAATCTTCGTCAATTCAAACATTATATTATTACTAAGAGACCAAAATTTATGAAACACTTTGCAATTTTAGAATTCTTACACCAAACTTAAAAATTTAAATTTTCAATTAATTTTAAATGCATATGTTCTTTAGATTTTAATTCTTTATCGGTATGGTATAACTAGTTATGAATTTCTTAGTTATTTATTAGTCTTTTCAATTTTTAATTAATGAAATATGAAAATCAATTGGGATTTTAAAATTAACAAGTAATTTGGTTTTGTTTATACTAGCATAAAAAGTAAAAAATAATAAAATAAAATAATATATATATTGCATAGTTTTGTTTATAATAACTAAATGAAATTTAAACATGAAATATCAGTATATATATATAGCAGCACCTCCCTATAGCAATCATGAAATTTTCGGACAAACGCTGCCATTATAAAGAGGTTTGACATGTATATCACTCTGTTATATGTCTATTAGGAATTCCATTGACAGAATCCAACGAAACTTCATATGGGGATCAACTAATTCGCGCAGGTCACTCCATAGTCTTAGAGCCTGTTTGGATGGGCTTAAAATAAGCAGCTTATAAGTTGTTTCCAGCTTATAAGCTAAAAAAAAAAAAAAAATTGGGGTAGGCTAACTTTTTTTTTTTTTTTGGCTTATAAGCTGTTTTCAGTTTATAAGCTGCTTTAGATAAGTTAAGCCAAATGGACCCAATTATTTTTTTGAGCTTATTTTATGCACAAAATGGCTTTAAGCTGGCCAGCCAAACACTCAATTGTTCTATAAACTTTTGGAATGATCAATGGAGACTACACCAACAATTGTTCCTCAGACAACAACTTGAGGGTCCCCTAAATAAACACGAAGCAAATTTGACAATCAGCAAATCGTTACAAGGTAGCTAGAGAGTAAGGTCTTCGTAGTCAATTTAAGGATTGGAAAATTTGTGCCAAAAATCTGGATTATAGGGAATGGAACTTGTATAAACTTTTGGAGTGATCAATGGAGATTGCACTAATAATTGTCATTCAGACAATAACATGAGGGTCCCCCTTAATAAACACGAAACAAATTTGACACCTAATTAAATCATCACAAGGTAGGAAGTAAGGTCTGCATAGACACCGCCTTTTCCGGACTACTTATGAGATTACATTGGGTATGTTAATGTTGTTGTAGCCAAACCATCGTTAATGGGGCATGGGATTCGTCAAATTCACATTCCTACAAATATCATGAACACCATTCTTGATACTCCTTTAACACTACAACAGCAGTCCATTGACTCCCCAGTATTGTCTCTTACCCTTAATGGGATCTTCTTCTTCTTCTTCTTCCATTTTTTTTTTAAATTAGAAAAAAGAACTGCTTAGATGCTTTCCAGAGGCTCGAAATTGCGACGCCCCGTAATGAGATCTTCTCTACCAGAATTGCATATTTTTCATTAATGGGCCTGTCATACCTCATTTTAACCGGGTTAAAGTAGAAGTACGACATATTGATGATTCCTATTTTGTGTTTATTTTAAAGAGTCGCCACCTAATTATTTATGGTGAATTAGGACACCTAAAGTTTATCAAAGTTATTTTCTAAAGTTAGCTCTGTTTAAGGTCTGCGAAACTTAAGATTCTAGGTAAGGGTTCAATTAGTCTAAAGGGAAGGTATTAGGCATCCTTTAAGACCCATTAACAATGGTTAACAGACCGGACTTAAATATTAACTAGGCTAGTAATAAAAATGATTTTCTTTATACAAGCAATGAAATAACAAAGGGCAGCACTTGGTCAATTTTAGAGAAAACATTTACGTCTCTTTAATTGGGACAATAAATGAAATTCATGAAAGCCATTCTTAAAAATGTTTGGGAGTGGAAATGATTGTTTTTCTTTTCTTTTAAAGTAGATAAGCGGCTAAATGTCGAAATAGTTTTGGCCCAACTTAATGAAAGGGAGATGACGTTTTTGTATGTTAGAAAAGCTAAGGTTTAAGAAAACATCAGATTTTTTACTTAACTCATATGATGGGTTTATCTATCAAATGCTAGCTAATAAATAAGAGCCCTAGGTGACCCCTACAGAAGATAAACGTAATAGCAACTTAAACAATCCTACACAAAAGCCTAGAGTTATAAAAGGACAAACTCCAACAGTCAACAATAAACATTCATGCTTAGATAACTGAAAAGAAACAATAAGCATAACACTTTATGATAGAGAGATGAAAGGAGATTATGGCAGAATGTTCGCCAATTTCCCCGCCTTTCATTTCTGTTGGTATGTATTTGAGGGGGCGAGAGGCACGAAGGGAAATGCAGATCCACGCTCCAAGGCTTGCGGCGACGTCGAGTTCCAAAGTGAAACTCTTCGGCTCCGGTGTTCATGCAAAATGGAAGAAAATTGGATGAGAATAATGATAGGACCCATAACGAATATTAAAATCAGAGAGGGAAATTCACAACTTGCAAGCAAATATTTCGTAAGTGTCATGATGCCCACAACTGTCCAAATTTAACTCTTGCTACAGCGAGGTGTGAACTAAACGATTAGTTAACCAGCTCAGATTTTCAACTATAAACTAAACCCAACTCCCAATACCATAAACGAGGTAAAACAAGTGTTAGCGAATATGAAATCTGAGCAGGAAAACAGTAACGAAACATCCCAACAACCAGCGATTCATAAAAAGGCTGAAACTCCCGCTTAAAGAAATAATTTAGACAAACAACTGAGCTGCTAACGTAATACTCGAGCTTCAAATTTTGAATTCCCAGAGAAATGCAAGCATCATCTAACTCACACCGAAGCAATGTCATGACATCTTTAATCTTATACAAATCATTGGTTAATATCTCATACTAAGTCCAGAGGAAATACTCATGTTCGGTACCATATTAAAAGCTAAAGGTCCTAACATGTTCAAAACGCATGAAACCTGGTCACATGAAAGGGAAGTGGAACCAGACTCCTTAGTCTTTTAAATTGAACTGCAAGCTAATCACATGAACAAATACATCATGCTGCTGTTCAGATCTACGTTGGAAGCATGTCACGATAACTTCATGTTTTCTACTAACGCACATTTAAATGGCTCCTAGTATTAACCGCTTACCCAATAGACCGTAACCAAACAGGAATAGAATTGCAGAAAACATCAAACAGAACCTTCAGGGGACTGCTCTTAACCTATTCCTACCCTTAATACTTCAATTCTTTTTAAGAAAACAATCCTTTCCAAATCGTTTTAACATATACACAAATAAAGTCTTTTTTTTTTTTTTGCGCACAGAAACTGAGAACAGTTCAGTTCGATTCTCATACCTTGCACACACATATCACGTAGATCTTATTTATCAAATACTCAACAACAAACATATTCCTCCCACAATGACATAGAGTCAAACACAGAGATATACTCCACAAATTTGAGTCACATATGAACATACTAAGACTGCCAGAAATACCCAGGTATGTTTAAAAGATATCTAGCTTGATGGAAATATAAAACAACATCTAACCATCTTATTTTAGACGAATCAGACTCTATTTTTAGACAACACAGTGATGCTAAAAATACACAAATTTGACTTCTGAATATAATCCTATTAGTAGCTAATGAAGTTTTGCTCCAGATTCATTCTAGGACTACAAACAATAAAATTAATATCTTAAACATCCTTAGTCACAGGCAAGCAACACACTTTACAATAAGATATTTAACAACATTAATAAGTAAGAATTTGACAAAAACAGGATTTGAAACTATTTCTACTGTATTTTTTTTTTATCATAACAGGAACTGGCTCCTGTTATACCCCATTCAGTTAAGCCAAATATAGGTATATTTAGGCGGATATGTCAAGTATGCATACTAAAATGAAAAGAGGTATGTTTAACTTATTTAGAGGAGTATGAACATCAACCATGATCACAGACTTAAACAAATTAAAGGGAGTCAAATGAGTACTACAAAGTGATAGCTATATCCCGGTATCTCAGGTATGGGCAAAGGCAAATCAGGTTGACCACCAACTTAAAACATTAATGCAGAGCTAAGTGGAATGTTTCCATACAGTAAAGACACAGAGGGAATATTTCAAAGTGGGAAGGCACAGCAGCAGACTTATCAAGGAGTTGACACCAATAATGACATTGCATCCATAGTTGTAAGTTCAAGAGGAGCATGAAACTAGTTCAAATAGACTAATGTGGTAACTGAAACCAATTTGTATAGAACTATCACATAATGAAATTAGGCCTAGAAAATAAAACAAGCAGACATGATATAATGCTACCATTAGGATACACTAAGCAAACACATACTAGGTCACAATAAAAACCGAACAGATTCAAGGTTGTACAACATCTAACCCAAACATGTTTCATTATATATATAGCACAAACAGCTTCAATTAAGCAGGTACAACAGAGTTATTTAAGAAAATAAATCTCTGTAAACAAGGTATGTAGGCAGATTTTAACAATATACGCATTGAGCAGAATTTGAATTCACCAACTATAAGCAAACGATTAACATAGAACTTTAAGTGTCTAGGAACCAAAAGAGTAGACCATACAAATACTAACTCATGCTACCAGAGAGGTCATGTCTTGATTTTTTCCTTTTTACTGCAAACAACCTTAAGCTTATCTGGTCATTTGAACCAATGGAAGATTTCACTTCGAGTCATGAGAATTAGAGTATGATATCCAGAAATAGCCTAGACATGATTTATTTCATGACTTTTATAAACGAACACTCGGACATAACTGATATTAGGGTCTAAAACATGTTTGTTTTTCATATAAACATACTAATCAGACAAAAATAGAACTAGGCCTAATACATGGTTACTAATAGAACTAAGCATAGAACATAAACCATAGACCAAATCAAATCAGTAAACAACATCAACATGTCATATAACCATTTCGTCGTATCTAACCAAGGTGGACAACATTCATATCAGGGTATATTAACATAAAGATAGGAGCGTGGGAGAGAGACGAAGGACAGGCGTGGGGGACAAGGAAAGGTGGAGGTGATAGAGGCATGGAGATGGCAGAGATGAAGGTGGAGAGGAACGTGGGAGAAGAGAGAGAAGAGGAAAAAGAGAGGGGGCGGCTGAAGGGTTTTAGGGAAAAGGAAAGAAAAGAGAAAGAGATTAGGGTAAGAAGAAAAATAAGGGAATTGGGTTGGACCGGGTCGGGTCAATTTCGGGTATGGGCTGGACCGGCTAGTTTTTGGGCTGGATTGAGTAGGGGAATTATTTGGGCTGGGTGAATTAAACATATGGGTTGAGAATGTGGGTTGGGTATTGAAATGTGGGTTATTTATTTGGATAGGGAAATAATATTATATTTGTATTTTGGGCCATTAATTTGGCTGAAAAATATGGATCCTTCTTCCTTTATTTAAATTATGTTTGGGCTTCTAACTTAATAACTGCTATAATATATACTATGTAAAGACAATTAATAATTAATATGTATAAAAATAAAGATTTTGCAAAGTGTTGTCTTGTAATTAATTTAACGATTCCAAACCCGAAAATGAAACGATGACGAATATTTAAAAATTTGTGATAAAGTAATGCTCGTAATGTTGAAAATAAAAGTAGCGAAAATAATAGTAGTGAAAATAAAGTATTTAGCTCGTCAGTAAATTTAGACACGATATAAGTAGAACTCTACTAGACACGATGTAAATTCTCCAAAATGCCCCAGTGTTGAGTTATGGAGACACTGGGATATAGAAAAGGATACGAGATTGTGAAAAGAGTTGATTGAGTAGAGTTTAGCGGTGGATATGAGAGAGGAATTAACCTACGTATCACGTGTTTGTGGACGTAGGCGGAGTTGGGTTCGAGGGTAGATTCATGACCTTTGCTTATGAGTTTGATATTCCTCTTCAGCGTATTTTCCCCAGTTCACTGCGTAAGATAAAGTTCCACGTTGTGATGTGTCTCTGTATGTAGATTGTATTTTCTATCAAAAACTGAAATTCATGTCAAAATCAGTAACCAAGTCTGGGGTAAAGTTGAAATGTAAATCTTATAAAGAATGTAAAGTGATAATAAAATATAAATGTGAGAATGAAGATGAAGCCGTGTGGCTTATAATGAGGCAGTGTGGCCAATGTTGTCTCTGGTTGTCTTCAGGGACTTGAATGAATGTGTGACATGTATGCCAAGGATGTAATAATATCTCCAGTTGTATTTGGAGATTTGAATGACAGTAATAAGGCATCCGGCTGTCTTCTGGGACTTGATGATAAATGATGTCTGCGGAATTTAAGGTAAAGTCGTTAAAGTAGGTGAAGTGGATGATAAAGTAAAGTGATAAAGTAAAGAGTAAAGTAAAAGTGTAGCCGTTTGGCTTATGAAGATGAGGCTGTGTAGCCATGTGATGTCTCCGGTTGTTTTCGGGACTCGATGATATGATATCTCCAGTTGTCTTTGGAGATTTGATGAAGATTCCCGTAAATTCCGGGGTAAAGTCGTAAAGTGGATGATGTCTCCGGTTGTCTTCGGAGGCTTCAATGATAATTCCTGTAAAGTTCAGGGTAAATTCGTTAGAGTGGTAAAGTGAATGATAAAGTAGGGAGTAAAGTCATAGTGTAGCCGTCTGGCTTATGCATATGAGGTTGTATAGCCGAATGATGCCCCCGGTTGTCTTCGGAGACTTGATGATAATCCCTGCAAAGTTCAGGATAAAGTAGTTGGTTAAGTAAAGTGATGGTGTAGCCGTTTGACTAATGCGAAAGAGGCTGAATAGCCAAATGATGCCTCCGGTTGTCTTTGGAGACTTAATGTTGATTCCTGTAAAGTTCAGGGTAAAGTGGTTAAAGTAGGTAAAGTGAATGATAAAGTGATGGATAAAGTAGGGGTAAAGTAAGAGTATAGCCGTTTGGCTAATGCGGAAGAGGCTAAATAGCCAAATGATGCCCCCGGTTGTCTTCGGAGATTTAATGTTGATTCCTGTAGAGTTCAGGGTAAAGTGGTTAAAGTAGGTAAAGTGAATGATAAAATAATTGATAACGTATGGAGTAAAGTGATAGAGTAGCCGTTTGGCTGATGATGTTGATGGTATCGTGACGGCTGAATTAATGACACGTGATCCTGATTTAATCCGCCTTCAATTTCATCAACCTACAAAACAGGTATATAAAGTCATAAAGTTATTGTGATAAAAATAAAATAAAATTAAAGATAGAGTTAGAAATAAAGCCGTTTGGCTTTTAAGGCGAGGCCATAATGGGCCAGATGATGCTTTTTGATTCTGATTGATAGACTTGACTGTTGATCTCGCGGTCTTTTAATTCCTGCACTCAAAGAAAAATTCTTAGTTTGGGAAGGGGAAGTTGATTCGTGTTGACTCGAAGCTTGACGTTGTTGGTTCTCCATTCGTCTTATTTGCTTGGATCTCGTGACATCCGTTCAAGCCTCGGTAGATGAACAGTATTGAAACAATTGAAAGAAAGTATTTCATTTGAAAGGTAGGTATGTAAGTATATGTGTACGGAAATGTAACTATATGTATATAGGTTGTGAAATATATGTATGTAAGGAAAGATATATATGTAAATATATGTATGTAAGTTGTAAAATATTTCTGCCAACTTCAGATTGTGACACTTCTAAAGTAATTGGTCTATAATACTTCCTGTCTGGTAGCCTTAATCTTGTCGATATCTAACTCTAAACTTTCAAAATATGCCCCAGTTTTGATTCAGCAGGGTGTACTAAACCTATGTTATGGTGTGACCGAACCTTATATAGGTTGCCTACGTATCCCTCCAAAGGAATCAGGTCAGAACGTAGTTCGTAATATAAATGGTAAAAGATTTGTTGGATTTTTATCTAGGTGTGACGGGCCTGTATGTTGATAGTCTACGAATCCCGCCGAGGGAATCAGGCTATATGTAGTTCTCCTTGTATAAGGATTTTTTGGATTTTCTATTATAATACAACTGAACCCTACGTATCCACCGAGGAATCAGGTCGGAACGTAGTTCGTACTTTGTTAATGATTTTTGATTTTCTGTTATAGTGCAACCGAACCCTATGTAGGCTGCCTACGTATCCCACCACGGGAATCAGGTCGGAACGTAGTTCGTACGTGTTAGGAAAGGTTGCGAACTAGGTTGTCTAACCTAATGTCATACTTTGATTTCTCCTTGAATTGCTAGCTTTCTGTTTAGGTCATTGTCTATCGGCTATTTCGATTTCTTCCAAGTGGAATATTGTCTTGTACTCGAATTTTGTTTGTTACTCTCTCGAGATGTATGTTTTTTTTATTCGTTTATTTTGTGACACAATCGTAGAGTTGACAGTTTTGATAAATAAAGTAGAAAATAACAATAATAGATGATTTAAGGAAAATCAGAAATGCATTCATAGGTTTGCAATCCAAAAGATGAAGCAAAGCAACAAAAGTTTTGCGCGTGATTCAAAATATAACAATCCACTACATGTTCAGTCTACCAAGACTACCGGCGCATCAGAGACGAAGTACAAGTCAAATTCTTCAGAGTCTCTCCAGGTTCGGCACCCCGTATTGTCAGTGCCTTGGTGTTGTGAGTAGTTGTAGCAGTAATCTTCATGTGTGTCTGTCTTTGGACTGTTCATGGGAGCGACAAAAGTTGATGACATGTCTCCTTTTCACCCTCCAATCGACACACTGGATTCGTTCAAACTTCGTGAGCAGGCAAAGGATTGTTGACCACATTGGGCTTAGCTTCCGCGAGCTGGACTACTCCTTCCTTAATCAGGGCTTCGATTTTGTTTTTAAGCCCATAGCAATCTTCAGTGGCGTGCCCAGCAACTCCAGAATGGTATGCACAACGCTTGGAACCATCAAACCATTTTGGGATAGGATCGGGAATTCTTCCTTCAATCGGTTGTATCATGCCTGCTGCTTTCATTCTTTCAAACAACTCAGCCAATGGTTCAGCGAGTCGAGTGTAATTACGAGTGTTTTTGGTGTCAGGGTTTGGACGAGCTCTAGGTGCAGCATGTGGTCGATTTTGGTATGTTGGAGCTTGGATGGGTTGATACGGACGTGGTTTTTGATGTGGAGGTGCTCGGGGTTGGTAGTAGTTTGCTTGGGCGTGGTAGACAGGGTAAGGAAATAGTGGAGCTTGGTAGGGTTCAGGGTAGTGGTAAGGGTAGAAAGGTTGTTGTGGGTGGTTAAAGTAAGTAATGGCTTGGCTCGGCTTATGCCCTTGGACATTCATGACTGCAGCGACGTCTTCCTTCTTCTTTTTAACCCCGTTGATAGAACCAGATTGAACAGCTTTGTTTATTGCTTGTAAAGCAATAAGATCCTGAATTTTCCCCGATTTGATTCCTTCTTCTAAGGCTTCTCCCATTCGGACAACTTCTGTGAATTTTTGTCCCATCATACCTATCATTTTCTCGTAAAATATGCCAGCCTGGCATTCAATGAAGGTAGCAGTCATTTCTCTATCATTCATCGGAGGTTGAACCCTGGCCGCTTCTGAACTCCAACATAACGCATACTCGCGGAATGTCTTAGCTGCTTTCTTGGTTAACTTAGTCATGTAGACTCTATCCGGCGTGATATCGGTGTTAAAACTGAATCTGTCCATAAAGTCTTGCGCCATGTCACTCCAACCACGCCATTTACGGACGTCCTGTTGTGTATACCAAGTAAGAGCTTCGCCAGATAAGCTTCTTATGAAGAGCTTCATCCTTATGTTCTGGTCTCTTCCTACTCCAACCAGTTTGTCGTAATAAGCCCTTAAGTGTGTATGAGGATCGCCTGTTCCATTGAATGTATCAAATTTCGGCGGCTTGTAGCCTACGGGCAAATCGACGTCAGGCTGAACACACAGATCTTCGTATTCTACACTTTTGCTTCCCCTGGCGACTTGAAGGTTTCTCATCGCTTCTTTGAGACTGTGGATCTCTTTTAGCAATATGTTATCTGCCCCTGCTTTTGCATCTTTTTCCATTTCCTCGTATTGATCCACCTCGGGTTGGAACTTGACCGTTACTGGGTTGGTAAAGGCTTGTGTTTCTGCTGCATATACCGGAGGCATATACTGTGTATTTGGAGTGACAAAATGTGCCCCTTGTAGATGCTGGGTTGGAGAAGTTTGGATGGTGGGAGTGTTTTGGACTGGAGGTGGTGTGTTATAAGTGGTGTTTGTAGGTGGTTGATTTGGTAGGTTTAGCGGAGTAGTTGCAGGTGGAGGATTAGTGTTGGTGGGCAAAGTAACATAGGGAGTGTGAACTAGCGATTGACTTGGTGGGTTGATGGGTTGTGGATTAGGAGTAGCATAGGTAGTGTAGGTGGGTGGTTGATTTTGTGGAGGAGTATAGTTAGTGTAAGTGGGTGGTTGACTTTGTGGGGGAGTATAGGCGGATGATGGATTTGGTGGATTTGCAGGGGTGATCGGAGGTAAGTTGTTGTTGGTAGGTGCATTGTTTTGTAGAGGAAAATGCTCAGGAACTGGAGATTCGAGTGATGGGAAACGAGGTGGGTTTGGTGCAGTATTTCTAGGTTCAGGAGGTGAATTTTGGAGTGTGATGGATAAATTGGTCAAGTCCCTAACCCGATTTAGTTCTCCACGTAGATTCTCAATTTCTTGAGTCAGGCGGGCGATATGTTCATCCCGTTGAATAGTAGTTCCGTGTTCGGAAGTCTCGGGCGGATCGCTAGAGATCACGATATTTTCCACACCAGTTGAAATAGCTGCGGCCGGATTAGACATAGTAATTTCATTTCCTTGAACAACCCAACTACGTTCAGGTAACGATGACGTCTTTGACCTTGTGATGTAAGGATGGTCCGCCATCGAGTGTCAATACGAATCAACTCTTTGGGAATAAACATAAAAAGAAACATAAAGTGCAAATGATGTCAGTGTCATTAACCTATCTAGGTAAAGTCATGATCACGTAAAGTCATGTAGAATAAAATCAAACATGCTGTCAAACAAATGTAAACGATTATATCAAACGATAACGCGTCCTAATATGCATGTGACCTCTTTGTGCCAGAGGTAGGCCTAACGTTTGTTTGAAGGGTAAAGTGTGCCATAATACATCATCCCGTTGCTTTTGATTAATTAAACAAGTTCTATTTCTCAAAAAATAAAGTAATTTGGGTGATAAAGTAATGTTCGTAATGTTGAAAATAAAAGTAGCGAAAATAATAGTAGTGAAAATAAAGTATTTAGCTCGTCAGTAAATTTAGACGCCTGAGTGAATAAACTTAAATAAAGGAGGGACAAAATTGGGTGTCAACAGGGCCAATTCACCCACCTAACTACCGTTAAATAATATTTTTTTCGTGGATTTGGAAATTAAATACGCCTAATAAAATCAAGTTCTTTTTATGGCTCTGTTGTATATCATAATCGTTTACCCTCTAAATTCTATCTTATCATATTGGGATTGCTCAAGATAATATTTGCTCAATATGTAATGCATCCCCTGAAACTCTTGAACAAATTTTCCTAAGCTGTTACAATGTTGTTCTGTTCTGGCCTCTAGGTAATAATAATTCCCCCTGGTTGGATTGCTTCAGTCATGTTGCTAAACTTAAGTATAATAATAATTTGACATTGAAGGAGCTCCTTCCTAATTTTTGTTTATTGTATTTTAGGCTTACTCGCTATTTTAATGTTCATAACAACACTTCAAAACCCACCTCCACAGATATTACTGTACTAGAGCTAAACTTTCCATCACTTTACATGTGAAACAGCATCCACCTAAACAAGCTATGGATCAATTTAAATCCTCCCAGGAACTTGCTTCCTCTGCTACCTTAGTTTGTAAAGATGCATATTAAGTCTCCTTTTTCAACAACAACAACAACAAAAAAAAAAGTATGGTAAAAAAAGGCAAATTCTTTCTCGTTCTTTGGGAAAAAACTGTGTTCAATCATATCATGGATGTACAATTTTTATCTTAGAAAAACGTTCAACTAAATAGAATCTATAATTTTCAATTTATTACACTAAAAACATAAAATTAATATTAAATTTATAATGAAAAAAATAATTCAACTATGTCTATAGACAGCAGAATTTTGTTTTTCTTTTAAAAGTAATGTTTGGGAATGCTAATATGGTCCCAGAAAAACCGGTAAGATGTCATTTTAGGAATTCACCTTATGTAATAGTATATAAATGACACACATTTTCAACCTATTAATTTAAAAAAAAAAAAAAAAAAAAGAACTCCACCATAAGTTATATGGTGAAAGAAGATGTTAGGATTGGTCGAAGTATATCTTTTAAAATTCTTTCAAGTAATGCCCTTTTAATATCTGTAAGGTGATTAATTACTGACATGACTAAATTTATATGGCAAGTTAACACATGTAAGCAGCCCCATTATATGATGACTCAGAAAGTCCAGTTAAAAAATGTAGGCATTATCTACACCTAGTTGTGAGTTGGTAATGGAGAAAAGGCGGATATAAAATTTTAAGTACCAGCTAGTTAATCCAATAATTGTTTTTCATATTCTATATATGTGTTAAATTTATATAAAGATAAATATTTGATTGTGAAACCATAATTATCAGTGTAAATTAATTTGAAATTACTATAGGAATTCATAAACTTCAAATCGTATATAAAAATACAAAACAAAAGCCTAAATTCTTCTTCAAACAACTCCAAACACCAATTTTTTTATTTCTTTTTAAAAAGGAATTTGTTTGAAAGAAAAGGAAAAATTTAAGAGAACTATTTTCTTCAGCTTTTCCATATTTTATTCTTTATGGTCGATTCTGGAAGTAAGTTGGTAAAATATCGTTGTAGAGTATTAGCGTCGATCATAAGGTTTGTGCTAAAAACTTTATTCTTGCCTTCGCGTTGGATTAAAATTTGTATAATTATTTCGAAAATCTTTTTAACTTGAAGGAAATATAGAAAATTTAGATTTTAATTTGTCCTGTTGTTATTCATAGGGTCAAAACGAGAAAGGAGTGTGAAATGAATAGTTAATGTGGTCCGCGTTCTGAAAAGATAACCTGTATGACTGTATCCTTTAAGGGATGCCATAAGAACTAAATGAAGATATTTTGGTTTTTAGCTTAACCCAATTACAAAGTCCAACTTTCATCCAGATGCAAAACATACTTTAGCACAGTAAAAGGCATGTTAATTGGAAGCTCCTCACTTTGTCTCTGTTTAAAGGGAGGATATACAATACATTATTGCCGAATTTTGTTAAATCTTATTTAAATACTTATATAGCCCCTTAAATTTGTCAAGATTTTTCATTTAGACACTTAAACTTAGTCTTGTTCCTATTGAATACCTGAACTCAAGTTAAATTGTGTCTATTAGACACGACATGCTGATCTGGCGGAGTGCATCCTTCTCACCATTTCTCAGCTCGTTAAAGCCAGAGGCGAATCTAGGATTTTTGGAGCATGGGTTCACCTAAAACATAAGAAGAAGAAAATGTATTAAGCGAGAATTGATCCCTAGTCCCGTAGGTAAATAACTCAACTTTCAACCAAGTGCACTATTTAGTCTTTTGTAGTATGTATTCCAGTAGATAGTATTATATTAATTTTAGAAAATATGTACATAAAATATCTAGTTTTACGGCGAGATTATGTGTTCACGTGCTCCAAAAATATGGCCTAAAATCGCCCTGATTACCGCCTTGAAAATGGCTATTTCATTTTTACTTTTGCTTTTTTTTTTTAATTCCTTTCCGCATTTCTCCTTCTTCCTCACTCTCTCCTTTCACCACCTCCGCACTTTCCAGTTTCCACCACCATCCACCTCCTCCTCCCGCCACCCTTCCCTCTTCCTTGTCCATTAGTCACCATCTCTGGCTGAAAGAGTTTACTTCCTTGACAAACCCGGTCCTTCATGACATTTAATGACATTTGGAGCCTTGTTATATGAAATGTTGATAGCAGTTTGTGTTATATGACATATTTGGGGAGAAGTGTCTAGTTCATGTCTTGAGCACTTTTTATATTATATATAAGTGTGGTGAGTGGACGAACACAACATAAAATGCTTGTACCACAAGCTTTACAAATTGTACATGCAATGAATCACTTGTACCAAGAGCTATATATATAAATTGTACACTTCAATCAACTACTTTTAATTCCACGTGGACAATAAATTGTACATTTTAACCAACTATTTTTTAATTTCATGTAGACATATGTCATAGTACTGAATATTTATTGTCTTCTCATGTATACATGTATGCACCGTCCGTGCACTTTTACCGTCCACGTTAATTTTTCTTCTTATTATTAATTTTACCCTTCACATTAATTACTCATTTTCAAATCATTTTCCAAGGCTATTGACATTATACACCAATAAATATGAATATTATGGTAAAATATATACTCCCTCCGTCCCATATTACTTGCCCACTTTCCGTTTTACTTGACCCTTAAAAAATCACAAATAAAAGATGTAATTTACTATCATACTCTTATCTCTCTAATAAAGGGAGCGACTTTTATCCCCGTTTTCCTTCTTTCTCAATACTTTAAACATGAAGAGAGGACGAACAATTTATTTCCTCCGTTCACTTTTACTTGTTCACTTTTGACTTTTCAGGTTCTTTAAGAATTAATAAATGAAGTATATATTTTATCATAATATCCATATTTATTAGTGTAGTATAGTCTCAGTAGCCTTAGAAAATAATTTTAAAATCAGTAATTAATGTGAAGGGTAAAATAAGAAGAAGAATTTTTTTTTTTCTCTTGATATGTTAACGTAGACAATTACTTTTGACTTTTCATGTTATTTAAGAATTAATTTAGTGATTTACGATATAGCATATATCTTTCTAATTTTAATTTCTCTGTAACAATTCTTTTTATCTATAATTGTTAATAAAAAAAATTATAATGTAACTAATTTACCCCTTATTAACATATTTTTTAATTAATTTAATAAAAATATTTTATTAGTTTTGCTTTTAAAAAATTCAATATATACAACACAATGGTTCTTATGTTTGGATCTGAATAGTTAATTAATTGAGATGGATATTAACTTGTCAGTATACATATGAGATATTAAAGAATTTAAAATAAAAAAATCTAGGATCAAAATATTAATTTTCCCTCACCTTCTTACTAATTATTTTTTTCACATCAATGAATAATTTTCTTTGTCATGACAATGACAAATTTTTAAAAATTATTTATAAAATACAAACTTTAAAAACTGATTAATTAAAGCGAATAAACACGTTCGGCCCGTGAAATATATTGCTAGTACATTAGAGAGATCAGGACTTGCACAATTAAATGGGTCCCACATTTCAAAGAAAGCTGTCAAGACAGAAAATAGTACGAACAAGACACCATGAAGGACAACAACTTAAAAGCACATAGAGACTGATATTCCGATATTACCCCTATCAGGCATGTCTGCTTCAGTTGTGTCACTAACACTTCATATATAGGTGAACTTGACAATGACGACATTACGGACCCGTTTGGTCATAAGAATTATTCATTTTTTTTTTCATTTTTTTTAAAAATTAATATTTGGTCATGAAAATTTCAAATACAACTTCAGTTGTATTTGAAATTTAAAAAAAAAAAAAACTAAAACCTTGTTTTTCACAACCAAAACCTTATTGAAAAGTACATTTCAACAACAAATTATTATTTGCAAAAACTATGGTCAAACATAACTCCAACTCCAACTCCAACTTCAAAAATTTTTTAAAAAAAAAAGTGATTTTTTTTTTATTTCTATGGTCAAACGCCTACTACATTTCTAGTGGTTAAGTAGTTGAGAGAGAGGAGAATGTTTCTGGTGTTTAGAGGCGGATCCAAGATTTAAATTTTATGAGTTCAATCTTATAATTTTTAGCATTGAACCCATTATATTTTTAAAGTTAGGGGTTCACATCTACTATTTATTGTAATTTTAATAATTTTTGACACATAAATTTAGGTTCCGTATCGAAAGTTTGGGGTTCAACCCCTACCTTATAGGCTAGATACACCTTTGTTGGTGTTAAAAACGATTTAGTACATATTCACTATTTTACTTTTCTTTTCTAGTAATCTAAATATATATGTGTATTGCATATTACTGTTTCCCTCACTCGAGAGGTAGAGATTCAATCAAAGAAGATAAGACGTGTTGTCGAGTTTCTCTATCTTGACTTGAACACCAAATCCATCTCCATTTTGATAAATGAAGTGTGTGACTCGTGCTATATTCATTATGTACTTTATTAATGGTCCCAGTGATAATGCTGAATTGTCAAAGCAATATTTGTTCATTTTCTTCCAAGTCTCCATCACCATGTCTTTGATATCGAGTCCCGAATCAAAATGTCCCAAAAAAAATATTTTGAATCAAAATATCTCAACAAAAAAAAAAGTTACCAAAGTATTCATAGCGCAGTATTTTACTGCGCTATGGAACCAGTAAAATACTGCGTTAGATAAACAGTACAAAATAAAAAATTGGCCAACTTTATTTTTTGCAACACTTAATGTTATTTTTCATACTTTGACCAATAATTAGTCGTGTGTTAAGACTCCGAAACGTCAATATTTTATATAGAACATGATATTTTTTTTTGCGTACAATAATGTAGGCTCAATACATCAAGGATACGTAAACGTTCGAATCGTCATTTTAGGGGTTGAAAAGGTGCCCGAAGTAAGTTTTGTTTGAAAAAACTTAGTGTTTTTTCCATACTTTGACCAATGATTAGTCGTGTGTCAAGATTCCGAAACGTCAATATTTTATATAGAACCTGATATTTTTTTCTGCGTACAATAATGTAGGCCCAATACATCAAGGATACGTAGACGTTCGGATCGTCATTTTAGGGGTTGAAAAGGTGCCCGAAGTAAGTTTTGTTTGATAAAACTTAGTGTTTGACTGTAAGGTTATTTTAGTCAACTTCATATGTCGAGAAAATTAGTCAGCTTTATTTTTAAAAATTGAAACCGCAGAAGTGAAATTGACATTCACAGCTACATTACCCCGAGATTTTTACGTTGAAATTTATTGCGTATCATCATCTTATAAGTAAATAAAACTGAAAATTTCACGCCAATTTGGAGGAAAATCGAAATTGAATGGGATAAAAGG
Source organism: Lycium barbarum (assembly GCF_019175385.1). Lineage (NCBI taxonomy): Eukaryota > Viridiplantae > Streptophyta > Magnoliopsida > Solanales > Solanaceae > Lycium > Lycium barbarum. The sequence goes on along the minus strand of NC_083345.1, from coordinate 21,278,525 downwards.
CGTTTTTTTTAAATCGGCTCGGCCAGTCCGCATAGATCTCGAAAAAATACGCAAGTTCAAAAAAAAAAAAACGCGTAAAACGGACGTCCGAGCGCAAAGTTATGACCATCTAAAGTTTGACGACTTTACAACTAGTTTTTGTCCCTATATTTTTTAGAATTATATTTATATTCAAAATAAAGTTATGTCTTGATTAAAAAATAACACGCTTAAATCAAAATCTTAAAAAATAAAACACCCTAAAGTTTCCAAACAAAACTTACTTCGGGTACCTTTTCAACCCCTAAAATGACTATCCGAACGTCTACGTATCCTTGATGTATTGAGCCTACATTATTGTACGCAGAAAAAATATCAGGTTCTATATAAAATATTGACGTTTCGGAGTCTTGACACACGACTAATCATTGGTCAAAGTATGGAAAAAACACTAAGTTTTTTCAAACAAAACTTACTTCGGGCACCTTTTCAACCCATAAAATAACGATCCGAACGTCTACGTATCCTTGATGTATTGGGCCTACATTATTGTACGCAGAAAAAAATATCAGGTTCTATATAAAATATTGACGTTTCGGAGTCTTGACACATGACTAATCATTGGTCAAAGTATGAAAAAAACACTTAAGTTTTTTCAAACAAAACTTACTTCGGGCACCTTTTCAACCCCTAAAATGACGATCCGAACGTTTACGTATCCTTGATGTATTGGACCTACATTATTGTACGCATAAAAAAATATCAGGTTCTATATAAAATATTGACGTTTCGGAGTCTTGACACACGACTAATCATTGGTCAAAGTATGGAAAAAACACTAAGTTTTTTCAAACAAAACTTACTTCGGGTACCTTTTCAACCCCTAAAATGACGATCCGAACGTTTACGTATCCTTGATGTATTGAGCCTACATTATTGTACGCAGAAAAAAATATCAAGTTCTATATAAAATATTGACATTTCGGAGTCTTGACACACGACTAATTATTGGTCAAAGTATGGAAAATAACACTAAGTGTTGCAAAAAATAAAGTTGGCCAATTTTTTTTTTGTACTATTTATATAACGCAGTATTTTACTGCGTTATAGAACAATTTTTTTTTTCTTTTGGTACTTCTATAACGCAGTATTTTACTGCGTTATAGAAGTACAAAAAAAAAAAAAAATCTATAACGCAGTAAAATATTGCGATATGGGTACTTTGATAACTTTTTTTTTATTGGGGTATTTTAGTTCAAAATATTTTTTTGGGGGGTATTTTGGTTCCGGACTCGACGGAAAACTGGAAAATATGGGAAAAGTCAAAATTGGAGAGAAAAGATAAATAAGAATCTTGCTCTCTTATGAAGTCACGTCAGCATGATTTGTCCTGTTTTTATATATGCTAGTATTCGTATCAGCGCGATGCACGGTCTTAAAAAGAAATTAATTATAGAAAATTATAAAACTATTCTTTTCTTGAGCAGATTAAATATAATTGCTTAAACATATTTCTACAATTGCCATCATATAACTTCTTTAAACAATATACCTAGTAAAAGGTTCATGAAATAAATAAATAAGAAAACTAATCATATGGTTACTTGGAAACAGCCTCTACAAGGTAGGGATAAGATCTGCGTACATACCATCATCTCCAGATCTCATTTATGAAATTACACTGAGTCTATTATTGTTATTAGTGAATAGCTTTTGGATGAAATAAAAATATCATCTTCAATCCTTTTATGACAAATGTTCCTAAAATGTAACAGATTGAAAGTAAATAAAGATAACTAAATAAAAAATTACCTAATAATTTCTCCGAAGTGACAAATATATATATATACTATAGAAAAGCAAGTGATACAATTTTTAGTCGTGAGAATTTAATTCATAAAAGAATAGGATTACTGAATTCACCTTGTCTTATCACTAATTTATTAGTTGTTGAAATGAAAAAGATAGGATTACTGAATTCACCTTGTCTTATCACTTGTGTTACAATTTTTGCAAAGAGGGAGAACATTTATTGGCTGCAATCAACCCAAAACATGATTTATGTGTTAAAATAAAAAATTTGGCCTAAAGCATATCGCACTCCCAATTGTTAAATGTGTATTATAGGCTTATTAAATTAAAACTAAATTATATTAAAAAAAATATATAAGCCACAAAAGAATTTCATTGAGAATATGGCCGGAGTAAATCTGATTTCAATCCTAAATATCCACAACCTAAGTGTTATGTACAAATCAAATGAATATTGTTAAAATGCCTTTCTTTAAATTAATATTTTCTCGGCCAAACCTTGTCAATTTAAATTTGGAAATGTATGATATAAACCTGATAGGAATTTGTTGTCAATCTTCCAAATTTGACTTACATTATCTAAATAGATCCCTAATCTTCGTAATTTAGATATTATCAATTACAAATTAGTTTTGATAAATCTGACTTACCCAATTATGGGATAAATTCATCTAAGTTTAATATTTGAATTTTGAAATATTTTATCCTTATTTTATTATTTCTTGCTTCAGATAATAAGTCACCCTAGCCTTGACCTTTATCTAAAATAGTATATTATTCTTGACTAAAAATATTGGACTGTATAACCCAAAGTGAAATAATTTACTATCACACCAAAATTCAGTCTATGCATCAATGCAGTATTTAAAATATTAGCTTAAAGAGTATTTTAAACTAAATGATGGTTGCACTTTTTTCCAACTGAAATTTATGGCCGATGACAACTTAATTTCACAAACGATTTATATTTTTTATCTGAAAAAGTTTATCAATCTTTTTGTTTCTAATTTCCAATCAATTATTGTTCAAATATCCATTTATATAACTCATAAGCATTAAAGTGTTACAAATAGATTATATTAATTGATGTATTTTTTAACCCAAGAGCATTTTAAGAATTCATCCAAATGCAGAAGTTGCGTTTTGTGAAACGAAAGTAAAGATATGATAAACTAAGAAGCGTATAATGAAACCTTTCAACAATGTATTTGACAACACCAATCTTGTAGTATAATTTGTTGGGCAGTTGTGTTGAATTCAAACTCATAAGGTTTAACCCACTTTCAAAACTGCACTCCATTATCCTGCAAAACCCGTAAAATTCAAAGTAACCGATTGATTTTTTTAAAAGCAGTGTATTAAATTAAAAAATAACTAACAATAATTAAAATGGAGACGAAGGATTTGCAAACTTTACAAACACTTCCAAAACCAAAATTGCTGCAAAACTTATGAGATGTGGCCCGTGAATGATCTGCCATAGAACCAACACACACAAAAAAATTGAAAAAATATTAGAGAGAGAGAGAGGGGAAGTGAGATTAGTTGAAGTCTAATCTTAGAACGTATAGTTAAAATACAAATTTAAGTTGCCCTATAAAGAAGGAATGAAGTCCACCAACGTGGGACTCCATTGTGTATGGAATAGTTGGTTTCTCGGTTAGTTTTCCTGCTCTTTGTGAATTTGCAGTTTTTATTTTGATTTTGTATTTTAAATTGAAATTTGCTCCTTGCAGTTTTCCTTTTAACCGTTGCATTTTTTTTATTTTGTATTTTTAAATTCTGATTTTTATGGTGATGATACCTGTCATTCTACCATGCTTTTGCCTCTCCTATATATATATTATTTTGTATTTTTAAATTCTGATTTTTATAGTGATGACACTTGTCATTCTACCATATATATATATATATATATATATATATATGATATATGATTTCACGTAAGCTCCTCAAAATTTAAGAAACTATCATTGAGAGCTTTCACAATTCAAAAGAAAATGTATTTACACTAAAGTATAACCTTTTTTTTTGGGTTAATATTCCTTAGGGGCCTGTTTGGAAAGCCACCGGGTAATTGGAATTGTTGCGATTACTAGGGTAGTAATTACATAGCCTAGTAATTACACAGTAGTGTAATTACAACGACCTGTTTGTTTGTCATAACGTTATTACAGTGTAATTACAAGCGTGTTGTTTGGTTGCAAAAGTGTAATTACACAGTTAGTTTAATTTTAAAATAAAATTTAATTATAAAAAATTTAAAATTAATATTTAAAAAATATTTGTCTTTATAAATCATATTAAATTAGTTATTTAATAACACATTGTTTCTTGAAAATTTATTAATTAATAATCATATATTTGTAACTAATATTGTAAAAAATAATTGATATCTATTTTTCAAATTAATAATATTTAAATTTAATTAATTATAAAACTTAAGAGAAGACTTTTTTTTGTGAGAACGTCATGGATTGGATGTTTGACAAAAAAATAATATTTATAAATATAATGCCATAACTTTATTCAAATGTTTGACACAAAAAATCACAAAAAATCCATCAAATGTTAGTAATAAATAAACAACGTGCAATGTGAAAGAAAATAACTTAAAATTGAAAATATAACCTAAATTCAAAATCCAAAAGAAAAAGTTTTATAATACACTTATGTCAAATTCTAACATTACGTAAGTAAGTTCCAACGTAACTTAAGTAAACAATTCAAAAGAAAGAGAAAATATAAGTCTATAACCTCATTCACAACGAAATTCTACTTTAATAATGTCACTCATTACATATCAGGTTTGTTAATGACTCATTCTTTTCAATATTAAGAGTTGTAATTTCAAAAACTAAAATAATAACATGGTTATGCTAAATTAATAAGTTAAAAAAAAAACGAGCAATTACATGAAAACACAAGAAGTAAAGGTTGGGAATGAGAAGAAAGGAAATGAAAAATAAATAATATAAAAAATAATAATTAAAAAGTAGAAATTAAAAAGAAATTAAAAATCAAAAGAAATTAAAATAATAGAAGTTAAAAATAAATTAAAAATCAAAAGAAATGAAAATAATAGAAATTAAAAATAAATAAAAATAAACAAAAAAGAAACAAACTAAAAAGTAACCCTGTAATTACACTCAATTCTTAACCCCCCTTTGAGAATTGGAGAGTGTAATTACAGCTTTCAATTACACTCAATTCTCACTTAACTGTGTAATTACTTGGTCAAACAAATAGGTTAAACTGTGTAATTACACCTAATTACAATTACCTGGGTGGCTTTCAAAACAGGCCCTAAAAGTATCTTATGCGATTAAGGACCTAGTTGGATGGACTCATAAACTTATGGCTCATAAGCATAATATAAGTCATAAGTTAAGAATCCTAACTTACGGCTTTTGACTTATTTTTGTTAATTTTGCCTTAAAAATGAAGGAAAATATTTTATTGATAGATTCTACGAATCTTTACAATATCTCTTATTCTCTCTTGTTATGAAAATAGCTAGTAACACTCCTATTTATAATAATAAAAATATACTTTAACTCAAAACAGGAAATCCTATTTCTATACTTATTTGACTATAAATCTGTTATATCCCATATCTCATACGTTCGGATAATCCGAGAAAGTCGTGACAAGTTAAGGACAAGATCATTTTCAAGAATTATTTTAATGTACGAGTGGTTAGGAATATTATTTATGAACATTGGTGGTATGAAAATATTGGGAGAGGCCAAGGGTAAAAAGAGAAATTTGCAAAATGGCCAATGGAAATAATGTGGAAGACTAAGGGCAAGATGGTAATTTCACAAAATTCTAGAAAAAGAGGAGAAAAGAAAAAAATAAGCAAAGATGACAAATAAGTCATCTTTTGCCACCATTCAAGAAAATTCTAGAGGAGGGCATGTGCCATGCACATGACCCTTTAATATATGGCACATGGATGAGAAGAATTCATCACATTGCCATTTGGAAAATTCAAGAACTTGAGAGAAAGAACAAAAAAAAAAGATGAAGGAGAAAGAAAGGGGAGTTTCGGCCAAGAGAAGGGGATTTCATCCCCATGAAATCTTGTCCCAAAAATTTATTTCTTCATGCATTTCTACTAACTCAAGGATGCTCTTCAACATGGTATAGTTGTTGAGGCAAGAATCTCTCTCTTTGTTGCAAGTTGACAACTTTGGTTAAGTGAGGAAGTTGAAGGAAAAGGTAAGAATTCATCTCCTTTTATATGTTATGGAGTCTTTGTTTATGTTGTGGAATGTAGAAAGGAGTAGAATTCATAAGAATATGGAAGTTTGCATGATGATTGTGTGTGGCCGTGTGCATGGGTGATTGTAGGAACAATGATTCAATGATTTTATGAAGTGTTTTAGTTGTTGTTGTTGTTGTTGTGAATTCTATGTTGACAATGAAAGTGTGATGATTTTAGTTGAAGTTGTAGATGTTGGGTTGGCCATATGGTGTATATGTTGTGTAGGAAAGATGACCAAATTTATATGTAGTAATTTAATTGTTGTTGATATGTATCCTATGATAGAAATGGGAATTTGATGATTTAAAGTGGTGTTGGAAATATTATGGGTTGATTTGGAAGCCAATGTAATATTAATGCCGTTTCTATATTCACGAGTATAATGTTGTTAGAATGTGTGTTGTTGGAGTAGTTCATGAATTCGGAAGCAAGAAATGCATTAAAAAATCGTTTCTAGGGAAGTTGAGGAGTTTTCGGGCAAGTTATGGAATTTGGTGGAATCTTGCCTATTTTTTAGAGTGACACGAAAAGCTTTCGAATTGTGTTAGAATGATCTTAAATTGGTACATGAATATGAAAATGTTGATATTGACTTAGAAGTGCAAAGTTGGGTTGGAAGTTGTTGCACTATTTAGGAAAGGAAACAATGTATGTTAGAATGCATTTTTGATTGACTATTGATGATGTTGGTTTGTTGTTGGTATTGTTGTGTTGTTGTTGTTGATATTCTGGGCCGAGTTAAATTCTCGGGGCGTTGTATTTACAGGGGAGGTGCTGCCGAAATTCCGGTAGACAAGTACCAATTCAAGATTGAATACCAAAAGCCTTATAGTTAACATTTGGTAAAAATGACCATTTGTAGATTCTGGGCGAAACGGGAATTGAATCTGGACGAGCGTGAGGCGCAACTAAGGTATGTAAGGCTTACCCTCTCTTTCTCTTGGCATGTCCTAGATGTGGTAGGCTATGATTCGAGCCTCGGGGATGACTCTACTCTTAGAAATCCGAGCTTATGTTTGACCCTTTTTTCATTCAGTGTAATTGAATTAGGCATATTATGTTTAGTTGAAAAAGTTAGTTTGAATATATGTAACTTCCACCAACGGAACTGGATTGCCCTGAAACTTTCGTAGATAACCTTATAAGACCAAATGTTTATAGTTTTACGTATGTCACCTCGACTTGACCCAAGGTGGGCCCACAACCCCCGAGACCTATTTGTATTGTTTTATTTGCCCTATTTCCGTACGATAATTAAGGGAAACTTTGGCTAATGTTCCGAGTTTGTTATAAGTACCTAGTAACTCATATACAAGTGTTCTGACTCGACTATTCTGATATAAATACTCCGATACGAACGATCTGATTCGAACATTTTGATATAAGTATTCTGATGTAAATATTCCGATATAAGTGTTCTGATTTAAGCATTCCAATATAAATAATCCGATATAAATATTCTGATATAAGCATTCTGAGTTAGGTATACTGGTACGAGTGTCTGGTATAAGTGTTCTGATATGGGTATTCCGATATAAGTATTCCGAAATAAGTATTCGGCTATGAATGTCTGGATATGAGCCTTCTGATCCAAGTATTCTGATATGAGTATTCTCTGTAAGCCTTAATGTTCTCTAAGTACGATCTCGGATCGCTTAAAAGTCCGGAGATGTTTCGGTATTTCAAATGCTCATAACTTCCTGATATTAACTTGGAAGAACCCGAAACTCGTTTCTGAGCCTTCGAATGTCGGCAAGTGTACCCATCCATCGAGTCTGGATTTATGTGCATATGGTTTCTCATGACTCTGCTCGTGCATGACTCAATGTCTCTTTCACTGCGTCCCGGGCCAGGTTCTGTTATCGTGCCCTTCTTCTGCTTGTTCACTGCGTCCCGGGCCAGGTTCTGTTATCGTGCATTTCCTCTGCATTGTTCACCGAGCCCCTCGGTGGGAGAGCCGGGTTCTGTTATCTGTATATGATGATATGGGGATGGCGGCCAGGATGGCATATGATTCTGTTCACCGCGTCTCTTCCCAGAGGGGCGGGTTCTGTTACCGCGTCCCTTATCACAGGGCCGGGATCTGTCATCTGCTATCTGCATATGTATATATTGACACATGATTTTGACATATGATGATTCTGTTTACCGCGTCCCTTATCACAGGGCCGGGATCTGTTATCTGTGGAAATATTATATGATTTCGATATGCATAATTTGTGTCCGGAAAGTAAGCACTCTGGTATTCTGTATGTTCTGTATTTCGTCCGATATATGACATCATCTGAGTATTTTGTACGTTCTGTATTCCGTCCGAAACATGACATCATCTGAGCATTTTGTACGTTCTGTACCCCGTCTGGCGCGTGATATCACCTCTGTACGTTCGGTACTCCGTTCTGTATTCTGTATTTTCTGCACCTCTTCGGACATGCGATCTGTAAATGTAGAATAAGTATTTTGGTACTTTGGTCAACACCCTTACTTTCTGTATATTCACTGATATGTGAGACAGGTATGTATGCTTTGTGTCTGAAAAGTAATGAGCGTCTGGTACTCTGAATACCGTATTTGTTTGTTAGTTCTGTTTGCTTCTTTGTGATGCATGCCTTACATACTCAGTACATATTCCGTACTGACCCCCTGTCTTCGGGGGCTGCGTTTCATGCCGCGCAGGTACTCCCAGATGAGCCGAGATTATTATAGAAGATGTTCCAGCGGAGTTGGCAAGCTCCATTTGCTCCTGGAGCGCTGCCGAGTCAGAGTTCATATGTAAAGGTTTTTGATTGATGTAAGAGACTTTGCAGACAACGTCGTGGGTATTGTTAATCAGTCTGTAAGCGGCTCCGTCAGCCGATATGTCGGTCTGTGTTATGTACTGAATTTTGTATGATTATAGATTTGTTCTACTTGGAAACTACGAGAAAGAATATTTCTGAAAAAAAAAAATTACTATGTATTTTATCTTATTTGATTTAAAAAGTTTGACGTGATTTTATGTGCAGCAAGAGTCTGAGGGTTCGCTCGGCCCTAAGTAAGGGTCGGGTGCCCATCACACCCCAGTAAGGTCGGGTGTGACAAAATCCTAACTGAACATGGATTAAAGTATCAAATCCTAACCAATTTTGGTTGCCAACAATTTTGAATTATTATTTTCAACATTCTCCCGTAATTCAAAATTGTATATCTAATTCTTGATCCACTTGTCCCATCTTCAAATTGCTAAAGACACTTGTGTCCAACCCATCAATTGTTGAAGCACTTTCTCTTCAATCTTCACAATCGTTGGAGCACTTTCTCTCCAACATTCCAATTTGTTGATGCACTTTCTCACCAACATTCAATTGTTGAAGCAGTTTCTCTTCAACCTTCAATCGCTAGAGCACTTTCTCTCCATCATTCCAATTTGTTGATGCACTTTCTCATCAACCTTCAATTGTTGAAGCACTTTCTCTCCAACCTTCATTGTTGAACACTTTCTCTTCAACATTCAATTTCATTGAAGAACTTTCTCTTCAACCTTCACAATTGTGTGAGCACTTTCTCTCCAACATTTCATTTAGTTAATCACTGTCTCATCAATCTTCAATTGTTGGAGCACTTTCTCTCCAATCTACATTGTTGAAGCACTTTCTCTTCAACATTCAATTTCGTTGAAGAAATTTGTCTTCAACCTTCACAAACGTTGGAGCAGTTTCTCTCCAACATTCCATTTTGTTGATGCACTTTCTCATCAACCTTCAATAGTTGAAGAACTTTCTCTTCAACTCCCATTATTTTTTTTCTTAGTTGTGTTGGAGCAATTCTCTCTAACTTCCAATAGTTGAAACACTTCTCTCCAACACCCATTATTTTTTTTCTTGGTTGTGTTGGAGCACTTCTCTCCAACTCCCATTATTTTTTGGGAAAATGACACTGTATGACAATTTAGGCAAAGTAATTACCGGTTTAACCCATATTTGCTTTTTTACCCGCTATAGCCACCGTTAGATCCACCGTCGGTGTTGTTATTCGCCGCTGACCTGAGTCCGTAAGTTCCACGGTATGCAGTGTACAACCTCTGTTTGGAGATCAAACATCAACTTCTCACGTACAGTCGTGATTCCATTGCCGCCGCCATTGGTGTTGTTACTCACCACCGACCTGAATTTCCGACTGAAACCCACCACCTCCGGGGAATCAAATCTAGGATTTTAGTAAAGTGTTTATAAACACCTTTTATACACCATTATACACTTTTATACAGTGTAGAAGTGTGTATAAACACCCCTTATACAGTATGTATAAACCTCTCTCATGTATAAACACCTCTTGTATAAGTTTATATAATATTATATACTAGTCTTATACATTATTATACAAGGTTTATACATTCTCTACCATAGGTGTATAAAGTTGTATATTATTGTATAATGTTGTATACCGTCAAAAAGTGGCTATGCTGTGTAATTTAAAAATATGGCTACACAAATGTTATTTGTATGCTGGATTGTACATTACTGAAATTTTCCCTTATTTTTTTTTTATTGTGTTGGAGCACTTCTCTTGGACTTCCAATTGTTGATGCACTTCTCATCAATATTCAATTTTTTTTTAACCCACTTCTCCGGCCAACTTTTAGCGAAGACAGTTCCTTCCTCTTGTGCAAATTTGTTTGCACATATTTGGACCTTCGATATTTCTCCCAATATTCTCAACATGATTATTCTTCATGCCATTATCATTGGCCCGACGTTTGCCAACATAATCTTTGGCTAGATGGACAACATATATGGTTTATGGCCGTTCGCTAGCAGCGAAAGCTCTTTAATTCTCTACCAGGATCGTTGAAGTTCTAATACCAATTTGGAAGAAAATATTTTATTGATACACTCTTTGAATCTCTACAGTATCTCTTATTCTCTCTCGTTAAGAAAATAGCTAGTAGCACTCTTGTTTATAATACTTTAATTCAAAATAGGAAAACATATTCCTATACTAATTTGACCACAAATCCTAACAAAGCATGGATTAAAGTATCAAATTCTAATAAATTTTGGTTGCCTAAAATTTTGAATTATTATTTCCAACAAAAACAAATGCTTAATTTTTTTTTTTATCCAACACAAACACTACAAAAGTATTTAGAAACAATTTTGGATTAAAAACACCTAAAACAAGCCAATCCAAACAGTCTCTAAATATAGTTTATGGAGTTCAGAAATTAAAGTCAGTTTGAATTTAACGAATGCAGTAAAAATTAGTGGAGTTGTTGGAGAAATGAAAAAGGCTATAGGCCCCGGCGGCTCCGCTATTCATGTTTGTCAAGTAAATTCAACCCCACAGTAATAGATGTCAAGGTCATGGTCCGCAGATTGTTACCTTTTTTTTTAATTTTAGGCCGCAAAAAAATTCTAAAGTTTCTGGCCCCTTGAACCCTGCAGTTCAATTATAAATACGATTCTGAACTCAATACTTTTAACAACAAAATATTCCCATGCACTACTAGCTAGCTCTACATTAATCAATATGCATTTTCTTTCTCAACTCCTAGTACTACTTGTTGCTTGGTTCTTAGCCTTTTTTGTTGCTTGCAAATACAAAATTAGAAAGAGAGCAAATGCACACAATGCAAAGAGTAATAGTCCTACTATATCAGCTACTGGTGCACCTATAGCTCCAGGCTCGTGGCTTATCATAGGTCACCTCCATCTACTTAACGGGAAACTTCCCGTTTGTCGAACCCTTGGTCTTATGGCTGATAGATATGGGCCTATTTTTCAACTTCAACTTGGAGCCCATCCAGCTCTTGTTGTTAGCAGTTGGGAAATGGTTAAAGATTGCTTCACAAATGGCAATGATAAAATATTTGCAAGTCGACCAAGCATGGTATTAAGCAAGTACTTCTACAACGGTAAAGTTTTTGCTTTGGCACCTTACGGACCATATTGGCGTGACATTCGTAAAATGGTAACTCTTGAACTCTTAACCAGCACTCGCCTTGACAAGCTGAAACATGTCCGTACATCAGAAGTGAATTGTTGTATTAAAGAATTGTACTACTCAAATTTTAGTAATAGTAGTAACGATTTTCCTGCACAAGTGAACCTAAGTAGCTTGTTTGAGCACATAACGTGCAATATAATTATCAGAATGCTTGCTGGGAAGCGATTTTCAAGTAGCATAAATGAAAAGAGTGGAACAGAGGAAATGCAATTCAAAGAATCGATAAAGAAAGCGTTGTTACTCCGTGGAACTTTCGTTGTTTCCGATGCAATTCCTTCGCTTGAATGGATGGATATTGGCGGGCACATTAAAGCCATGAAACAGACCTTTGAAGAATTTGATAGTGTGTTTAATAGCTGGTTAAAAGAACACATCCAGAAAAGAAAAGATAGTGATGTTATTAATTCTACGAATGGAGACCAATCTGATTTTATTGATGTGATGCTTTCGACTCTTCCAGAGGAAACAATGGAGTCTGGATACGACCGTGATGCCATTATATATCAAGGCAACAACGTTGGTAAGCTGTTGTTTGTCGCTTTATCACGAATATATGTTGCACAAAATTTCTTTTACTTAATTCTTTGTTTTGAAAAGTCACCAAATTCACATACTATTCCCTCTGTATCCGTGTGTTGTTCTTTTATTTAGCTAAATAAAAGCAGAAAAACGTGACCAAATCTTTTAGATAGAACAAATTTGTAACTTGCAGAACTCATCAAGCAACTTTTAAGAAGTACTATTAATTTGCACTAAAAAGCTTTTTCTCTATGTAAAACTAAAATTATGAGAAAGATGAAATATTTCCTCTGTCACACTTTCGTTTTAGTCCGTCACGAAAAGAATGTCATCATCCATAAAATTTAACTTTAAAGTTTCTATTTTGCACTTAATGAGATTATTTATAATCACAAAAATCTCTGATATGTGCTTGATTTAGATCACAAATTTCAAAAATCTTTTTCATTTCTTTAAAATTTGTGTCAAAGTCAAATAATTCCACATAAATTAGGATGATGAAGTACTTTAAGTTCGTAGCACGGGCTCGATCACATAATGGTCCCAACTAAACTAGACTACTGGCTACTCCATCGGTCCATCCGTCCAAAAATCTGAATCCTTTTTATGCTTTTTGAACATTAGTTTGTCCTACTTTAGACTTAAATTAACTGGATATTAGAAATTGTATTCACAATATAGTGCTGAAGGAAGTATCTTTTATAAAGCATATTATCTTTCAATTTATTAAGATGGCTAGTTTTTATTTCGAGTCCAATCACTCGGCTAACGTCTTATTATTCACTTTGCGAATTGGCTCAGATACTTATCATGACGGCATCTGAGAGCACTGCGGAGACATTAATATGGGCACTGTCTCTGCTAATTAACGAGACTCGCTCATTGAAATTAGCCCAAGACGAGTTAGATGAGCATGTAGGAAGAAACAGATGGGTTGAAGAATCAGACATCACTAACCTCCCATATTTACAAGCCATAATAAAAGAAACCTTACGTATTTATCCACCTGGTCCTTTATCAGGCCTCGAGAGGCTAACGAAGATTGTTACATTGGTAAGTATCGCATTCAAAAGGGCACCGGTTTGATCGTTAACTTATGGAAGCTACAACGAGACCCGAGAATCTGGGAGTATCCGGATGAGTTTAAACCGGAGAGGTGGTTCATGAAGGAACACATGAATATTAATTTTAGAGGACAAAATTTTGAGTATATTCCGTTTAGCTCTGGAAGAAGAATGTGCCCTGCTTTGATGTTTGGCACCCAAGTAGTGAATTTGACACTAGCAAGAGTACTTCATGGATTCAATATTTCAATGCCAAATGAGGAACCCATTGATCTAAGTGACGGTTTGGGCATTGCCATGCCTAAAATGAAACGTCTTCAACCACTTCTTTCTCCCAGGCTGCCTGTGGAACTCTTCCAAAGTCTTTGAGTAAGTAAACTATCAAATAAGTAGTAGTATACTGTGTGTTTATTTCAGTCTAGAAGGATAGTGGAGTATAAAGAGTGATATCAGAACCAAAATGTTAAATTTTGGGATAAGTCATTGATTCCTTGTATTATAAATTAAATGAGACTTTTATGTTTTTAAATTACAAAGAAAGTATGTACTCTTGGTCTCGATTTCGATTATTGAAATACTTCAAATTAAAATATAGTATAATGAACAATCATGATTAAAGACATGAAAATGTACAAAAGAAAGGATATATGTTGTTCAAAAGGCTACTCAATCATCGATCTTGACAATTCAAGGTGAGTGCTCTTTGTTGGACAATTCAAGACTTCGTAAATTCATCTAATTAGTCTAGAATAACATGTTATGTGTAATCAGAGCCATGGGCTAAATTTCTTGTTCGAAGAAAAAGTCATACAATAATTTCAATATTTTGTGTGAATCTAGAATCATAAATTTCAATAATTTCAATATTTTTTTTGAAATGTGCAGTTTGGGAATAATAAACCAATTTTGACACTAATTAATTTGAAATAAAGTTTTGATCAGTGTTTATTCTTTTTTTACATTTGGTAATTTCTTTTATATGTCAGTTCTTGTTTTTGAAACTGATCACAAAAATAAAAAAAATGTTTTTTAACAGTTTTTGATTAGTAGCCGAGAGAGTTATCCCATTGTTTCGGCAGTTGCCATCCAGACACAACAGCTTCTCCTCTATCCATTTTTTGTTGGCTACTGTTGGAGAAGAAGGTGAGAAAAATAATGGCTTCTCCCTTCGTTCTTCTTTAATGGAAGAACAAAAAAACTTGTTTCTTCAGCAATGACGTCGACAGTGACAGTTTAAACAAAAAGGAAACAAAGGAGGAGAAATAGGTCTTCTTTCTTCTAACTCGATATTTAGAAGGAAAAAAAAAAAGGAAGTCAAAAAGGGAAAGGGGAGAAATAGGTCTTGTTTCTTCTAACTCAATATTTAGAAAGGAAAAAAAAAAATTGCACTTATGTAAGTTGTTCCATTAATCTATGAATGTTAGTGTATGTTTGCTCAACTTCTTGCTTTATTTTTTCATCATTCTCATTACATTTTTTATTTTGTTAAGAATGACTATTGCTTCGAAGAACATTGATGTTAAGCTCAACAAAGGGTTGAAACTCAATATGACAACAATTATGAAACCTAAAATTTGAAAGTCTAATATATGTAGGAAGAGCAAGATGTTCTGAAGGCCATTAAAAATATCATGAATAAATTTGAGAATGGCAACACAGGTCAGCATAAGCATGACCTGCATTTTATGATGCTTGGAAGAAAAATTACTTCATCCCTCACATTACGTTGATAAGAGTTTTGAACGATGACATCCCAAGAGATTTTAAGGATCACCAAAGAGCTATGAATCTTTGGAATGATTTGAAAAATAAGTTTAGTGTCTGTCTGCAAGGCTAAGATGTTTAACGATCAAATTTAACACATATAAGAAACACCCATAGCAAAAAATGAAAACACATAAGAGATAAATGATACATGCATATGACTTGAGTAAGAGGAGGAAAGATTTGAGGCTGCAAAGCGAATAGTTGAGTTGCACATGAAAACAACCTCTAAAGCCGAGAGTGAATCATCGAAAAAAGAATCGGAAAGAAGAAAGGGCGAACTCAACCTTAGAAAGCTCAACCTGGCAAGAGAGCAAAAACTAAATAAGACAAAAATTAACGTTCTAGATGTGTCAAAGTTGCTAAAATGAAATGGTACAATATTGACAAAAGGGTCACTATGTTAGGGATTGTTTTGTGCCTCCTAGAAAGATATTTCACAATATTCAAAATCAGTGAACATTTTATTTCTAATCGAATCTAATCCTTGTGGATTGTAAACTCGGGAGCAAGTAGCAACAGACCACATGGTGACGAGTTCCATATCACTATTAAAAAAAGGAAAAATAGCACTTTTAGTCCTTGTGTTAATGCTATATTATGATTTTAATTCTTGTGTTATCCAACTTATCACTATTGACCTTCAATTTTACCATGTGAGTGATTTTGATCCTTCAGTTAAAAGACTCTAGAAAATTTAAAAGAAAGTTAATCCACAGAGGGGAAATTCTAGTATTAAATTTGTTGGTGAAGAACCACTTAATCTCCCGTAGCGGCCATATACATTCTGGGGAAAAGGGCGAAGAAGAGCTATGACAAAACAAAAAAGCTCTTGCAAGTTTCGTTGTTATCAACTCATGTTATGTCCATTGCCAGTAATTTTTTGGTCTGAAAAGTACCTAAGCACAAGCACTTATGATCTAACCATTATTGTTGTGTTACTCCCCAAATCCGGCCCTGAACGTAACAGGCATCCAATGCTATAAACAACACCGGAAGCACCTTATGAATTTATAACAGCAAGTCCCTATTTAATAATCTTTTATTAATTGATCCAAACAGTTATAAATAGCTTAAATAAGATCATGATCATGACTATGAAATCAAACAACAGAAGTCTAATATAGATGTAATGTCATAAGAACGTAGTAATACTCAATGAGTCAAACGATAACTTCAACACTACCCGCAGTGATAACATCTATCTATGGAGCTTCTAAGATCAATAAATGAATAGTCTAAACTTCGATACACAGTCCGAAAAAAATATAAAAAATAACTAATATAGAGAGTGACCCACGAACAAGCATGTGGGCTCATCGATAAATCTGGAAGGCAGCAAGTTATCCTAATCCTCACGCGTATCACAAACCTGCTCCTCAATGTTACCTAAAACACCATAAAAAATAACAGTGGTATGCCTGAGTACTGGGTACTCATGGAGTATCTCCAGGGCAATAGTTAATATAACAAGATAACATAATATATAATAAGGATCAGTAAAACAATAAAAATAAAGGCAGTTTGAAACCCAAGGATAGAATAACTCATCAACTTAATGAAACCATTAAAAGAAATCATTTAAGAAGAAATAAATCACCTTCAACTCACTGTGTCGTTTATCACATGTCATCCTTTTCAATTATGGATTCAAGATCATCAATAAGCCACTCATAGGCAACCAAAGTATAACATATGTCAATACAGGTCCAAATCAATATAATGAAGGGATGACCACTTAAGGTTCCCTAAATTGCATAGCAGCACCACATCGGGGTTATCAACCCCAATGGCTACTCTTCCTCTTGAATAGTTAGGAAAATACCACAATGGGGTTGCGAACCCTCGATGACCACTCTTCCTCCGGAATGGCTAGGCTAACCCCACTAGGATCCATAGTGACTACCCTTCCTCTCAAGTAGCTAGGCAAAACATAAATAATAGAATCATGGCATAATAGCCGAATTACAAATCATGGCATAGAAGGCGAATCTCAAATCATATCATGATAGCCGAATTGTTCATTATGAATTGTGTTCATCATCCTGTTAATAGGGTACACTAATATCATTAACTGATTTAGAAATCAAGTCGAATCATTATTCAATTTCAATTCAACGAAACCCGTTCATAGGGCAAACCATATGAAATATCCAAGCTTTCCGAAATCAAGTTTAAGCATCCTTAAACGTTTGGAAAAAAAATATGTTCGAAAAAGAGACAGACCTCCAATTCCGCTAAAATGGTACCAACAGAATTTTCAAGGTTCAACAATCACTCTACAATAGGTTTAGATGATAAAGGTTAGAACTTTAATCGTTTCTTTAAGTTTTCTTGGAATTTCAAAAACTAGGATTTTTCTAAGCCCAAAATCTTGTTCTTGAATCATATGGGAATCATTGGTGGATTCTAACCTCTTAATTTTCTCTATACTAGTACAAATTCAATAATAATCTCATAAAATTTAGAAGTCTTACCTTTGATGGAATCCCATACGCCTCTCTCTTCTTCTTTCCTGTAGTTTTCAAGAATCTAGGGTTTGGAAGATGAACTAGTATCAATGAATAGGGATTTTCATGTTAGATTGATGTAGCAATGATGAGAATTTATCAAGAACTTACTTAGTTGTTTTGGGGAAGCTTTAGGGTTATTTCCTCTCAAAAAGTCATCCAAAACGAAGTGAGATGAATAATTTTCAAAATTTCACAATATGTACTTTTATAGCCGAGCAAGACCTGTGATACAACTTGTGAAACGCAAGTGTGACCTGATGGACGCAGACCGTATGCAGATGGTGATAGTAAAACGTGATCTTTGGGGTGCCACCTGTGTAACACAGGTTGCGCCGCAGACAGCACCTGCGAAATGCAGATTGCGTGGCAGCCTGACTCAATTTAATAAAATGGTCAGAACTTTTTACTCACATGTCCTTTTGAGCTCCATAATATATCGTTGGAAAGGTATTTCAATGATATACAACTTTCATTAGGAAGTTTCCCAAATTCTCAATGTATTTTCACAAAACTGGCCTAGACTTTTGACCTATCGAAACTTAGACGAGTTTGAGAACTTTGCGAACTTCAATACTTAGTCTTGATATTAAATAAATTATTTCTATCCCAACTCATCTTGATAGAGCTTCATATACCTAAAATATCATATTAATTCTCATTTAATACATTCACACCTAATTCGGATTCACGGAGTGTTACATTATCCCTCCCTTAGGATCATTCGTCCTCGAATGAGAGTCATGGCCTAAGATCTTCACTAAGCCTCAAATTTCTCAGAATTTCTGTAGTTCCCTTACAAGATAATCTATCCCCCAAGGACCACTTAACTACTAACCACCCAAAGAAACGTCATGGTCCTCACGAGGATCCTTACGATCAAATAATTTGAGCTAAAGCACAAAATAAGGAATTCACACTTCAATCTATACCATTCGCAAGGATTCAATAGCTAGAACATTCAACATATAACTAAAATAGGAAATAGGTGAGGGTATCTCTTCTTCATGCCCTCATGCTTTTCCTAAGTTTCTTCTTCAGTACTATCATTTCGCCACAAGACTTTTACCTAAGCCACATCTTTCGTCCTCAGCCTTCTAACTTGTTGATCTAAGATCTGAATCAGTTATTTTTCATAAGACAACCCTGCGTTGATTTCATTATCTTCATGAGATAAGACATGAGAAGGATCAGGTTTATATAATGTCAACACTGAAATGTGAAACACAGGATGTACCATGGCCATTTCAGACGGTAACTTCAACTCATAAGCCACCTTTCTAATTCTCCTAACAATCTCATAAGGGCCAATAAAACGAGGTCTAAGCTTACCCTTTCTACCAAACCACATCACCCTTTCATTGGTGACACTTTCAAGAAGACCTTATTACGAATATCAAACTCTAGCACACGACGCCTCATATCCACATAAGACTTTTATCGACTCTGAGCTGTCTTGAGTCGTTTCACAATGAGGTTCACCTTATCGATTGCTTCGTGCACTGAGTTAGGACCCAACAACTCTACTTCGGTGGGTTCAAACCACCCAATTGGATATCTATAATGCCTCTCATAAAGTGCTTCATACTGAGCCATCTGGATACTCGCTTGATTACTGTTATTATACGCAAACTCCACCAGAGGTAGATGTTCATCCATCATCAACTTTTGTCGGAGACCACTAATATCGAGAACATATAATGTCTTTGCAACCTTAGAACATCATCACCGGGACCCACGGTGAATGAAGTTTACTCACCCCTTTCCACTACATCTCGCAGCTTTACCAGATGTTCATCTTCATATTGATTGGACTTAATCTTCTCCACAATATCGGACTGCGCTTGCGTAATTCCTACTAGCTTCCCATTTTCAGTCTTATCGAGTCAAACCCCGAGGCTAGAAAGTCTTTGAATTTCGCTACCCATTGGCATATCCTGAGCATCCAGATATGCTAACGTGTCCATAGATTTTCCGCTCAAAGCGTCAGGAACAACATTCACCTTACCAGGATGATACAAGATGTTGAAGTCGTAATCTTTCAATAACTCTAACCATCTTCTTTGTTTGAGATTCAACTCTCGTTGCTTGAAGATATATTACAAGCTCGTTTGATAAGTGAAAACATCACAATGCTCACCACACAAGTAGTGATGCCAAATCTTTAAAGCGAACACCATAAAAGCCAATTTCAAATCATGAGTCGAATAACTCTTCATATGCTTCTTCAACTGTCATGAAGCATAGGCAATCACCTTACCATTTTGCATCATCACATAGCCCAACCCAATTCTGGAAGCATCACTCACAGGCTTCAGACTATTAGAACTTAGCAGTCTTCTGAGTCAATTTCGGCTATAAATGAGAAACCTTCCACAAACTTCCGATAGTAACTTGCCAAACCCAAGAAGCTACGAATATCCATTGCACTCGTGGGTCTCGGCTAGTCCTTAACTGACGAAATTTTATGAGGATCAACTTTGATACCTTTACTAGACACCACGTGACCTAAGAATGACACAAAGTTTAGCCAAAACTCACACTTAGAAAATTTTGCATAAAGCTTGTTCTCCTCGAATGTTTTTAAGGTTATTCGCAAATGATCTGCATGCTCCCCACGACTCTTCGAATATGCCAAAATATCATCAATAAAGACAATGATGAAACAATCAAGAAAAGGTTGAACACATGGTTCATTAGGTCCATAAATGCAGCTAGTGCGTTAGTCAGACCGAATGACATCACCAGAAATTCAAAGTGTCTATAACGAGTACGAAAAGCTATTTTTGGAATATCCCGCTCCTTTATTTTTAGCTGATGATATAACACTCTGGAGTTGGCTGAACAGATCATCTATCCTAGGCAAAGGATACATGTTCTAAATGGTCACCTTATTAAGTTGATGATAATTAACACACATTCTAAGAGAACCATTATTTTTTCTGACGAACTCGGTCGAATAAAACCTTTTTCCAACAACTCCTTCAATTGGTATTTCAACTCTCGTAGCTTTGCTGGAGCCATTCGATATGGTGGAATAGAGATAGTTTGGGTATTGGGAATAACATTAATTCTGAAATCAATAACTCTATTAGGCGGAATGCCCAGAAGGTCTTTTGAAAACACTTTGAGAAATTCATAAATTATAGGAACAAACTCAAATTCGAGTACTACGGCTTGAGTGTCGTTGATTGCAACTAGATGATAAATAAACCTTTTGGAGATCATTTTATGAGCCTTAAGATAAGAAACAAACCTACCTTGAGGCTTAGCAATTTCACCTTTCCACACAATAACTGGTTCATTAGAGATTTCAAAACGAACTAATTTATACCGGCAATCCACATTTGCATAACACTCAGACAGCCAATCTAAACCTGTCAACTGGGCTATTGAACCGTTGAAACCGGTGACTGGAATCAGCTCAACCGGTCCTGGACCTGGACCCAGATCACTGATTCCCTGTTGAAGGTTAACCATCATTGATGGTCCGGTTACGGTTTCAAAAAAATGTCGACTGGTTAACCGGTGAAATATTTATTTAAAAAAAAAAAAGTAGCCGTTGAAGGGCTATTTCCCAACGGTCCAATTTGCATTTTTGGCCGTTGGCAATGGCCAAAATTGAGGTATTTGTCCCCACACAACCCCCCAACTCCCCAAAATTTTATTTTTAACACTTTAACCCCTCCCCCACTCCTATATAAATCCCTCTTCATTTTATTTTCATCCACACCAATTTTCTCTTCTCAATTTCTCTTAATTATTAGTTATTTTGCAACAACTAGGCACTTTAAAATTACAATTTCTCTCAATTGTACACTATAAAGTATAAAACTTTCCTTCAAGTTTTAATTTTATATTTTGCAATTCTAGCCGCCTTCAATTCAACGCTTGTATTATCAGAATTTATTCCGGCAATTTGGTATTTTCATTCCAACTCTCTCTTTAATTTTCGCAATTTAATTTTTGCAATTTAATTTCTTGCTATTTAATTATGACGAGACGGGGCTTCTTTAGTGGTAGTAGTAGTAGTGGTAGGGGGAGGGGAAATATGGATGAAACATTTGTGGGTGAAACACCTAATATATTGTCATACCCCAATTTAACCGGGTTAAAGTAGAGTACAACATATTGGTGATTCCTATTTTTTGTTTGTTTTAAGGAGTCGCCACCTAATTATTTATGGTGAATTAGGACACCTAAAGTTTATTAAAGTTGTTTTAAAGTTAACTCTGTTTTAAAAGTCTACGAAACTTAAAATTCCAGGTAAGGGTTCAATTAGTCTACAGGGAAGGTATTAGGCACCCTTTAAGACCCATTAACAATGGTTAACCGACCGGACTTATATTATTTAATTAAGGCTAAATGTAGATGTAAATATTTAAATATTTAAGAAAGTACCTTGTTAGTATTGCTAAAGTTATTTAAAGTGAAACTTGTAGAAAATAATAGTTGCATAAAAGAGTTTAGTTAAAATAAACTAAAAGAAGCGGAACATGTAATGTTTATATGTATTTGGGAAAAAGTGAGTTATGACGACTCACAAATTAAAAAGAGTTATTGTGAGATTAATATTAAAAAAAGCTTAAAGGTTTTATAGAAAGACTATTCGTTTAATGTATATTGTGCGAAAGTTGTTTTAAACAAATATGTATTTCAGGTGTTTGAAAGGAACTAAAGTGAAAAAAGCAATCCATTGAAACTAATTTGCTTTTTATTTCATAGAATAGGCTAACGTTAGTGTAAGATTTATGACGTTTCAGACTTCTAAGATAGTAATCATAAATTATGATTCCCTTAGCCAAAAGATGTAGTTATGCTATTTTGAAATTCAATTACTCAAATAAATGTTATAGATACTATAAATAGTTTAAAAATAGAAGTAAATGTAATTTGTGGAATTAACTGCCCGTTACTAAACTAAAACCCTTAATGTTACTAAAGTTTATCTTAATTAACAAACCCGAATGTTAGTCATACGATACGTGTTAAATGCACACAGAAATAAAAATAGAGGGGCAAATATAATGTAAATGGGCTCGGCCCATTTGGATTGCTGTGATCTGTTCGCAGCTGGGCTTTGGCCCAATAGCGAATTTTATATGTTGTTGGTGTTGTCTTGCCTATTGGGCTTTGGCCCAGATTTTATTTCCCTGTTTGGCTGCGGATTGGCTACTACTATATGGGGGATGACTCGAGAGGAGTTGTGTTGGGCTTTAGCCCAACGCCAAGTGCGGAAGGAGACGAGTCCGAGGGACTCGTGTTCGATAGTCATGCGTAAAAATGAAAAGAAAAGGATTAGTATATGATCAACGAATAAGATTAAACAGGTAAAATATAAATTCAAAAAACAAAAAAAAATCAGTAGGCTATGTATATAATGTGTATATCCAAGTATATCTCATGTATACACGTTCGTAAAGAGGTATAAAAGTTTAATATTGGAAAGCTTTCGCCCTCGTTTTCCCGATGTTGCACAAGTTCCAAGGGATTTCATGAATCCCAGGCATGGCTAACACCAAGAGGATTAGGACAACCCGAATTGCCACACTTTGACTTAAATTAAGTGAAACTAGCAAATATATTTAAGAGAGTATAGGACACTGGTCATACGTATTTTATCAATAGCATCATAGTAAGTCAAGATGCTTTTACAAACTGTAAAGTGGACAACTATACCATATACAACAACCAAAACAGTTCTAATACCAATGCAGGGAGGGCAAATCCACATTAGCATATAAATGATAGATGGAAGAGTCAAACAATTTAGACAAGTAGCAGCAAAGAGGGAACAATCAACTCTAGATAAAACATAGCCCAAGCAACAAACTGAGTATGACAGTAGGGATGCATCATGGTCAACTAGCATATTCAACAGAAGGGGAATAAACAAGGCAAGTCGTGCAGCAGTCACTGTATAAAACAGATGAGTTCAGAGACAATTCCAGACGCAGACGTGGGCATAGGCAGGAGGCAATGCACAAGTACATACATATGAGATTCATATTGTAAAAAACCTTAATGACACAAAACAGTAACAACAAGTCAAACCATTCTCCTCTGAAGGGGCAAAGACAAATCAGGTTGACAGCCAACTCAAAACATTAATGCAGAGCTAAATGGAGTGTTTCCATACAGTGAGGACACAGAGGGAACATTTCAAAGTGGGAAGACATAACAGTTTGGAACACATGGTGCGGGGCCTTGGCAGCAGGGGCATGATTTCCTAAAGATAGCCAGTACCAATACTTTCTAGGCTTAGTTGATTCCCTACTGATTTTGAGGAGTAGATAACATTCGTTCGCCAAAACAAAATACAATCAACAATCCATCTATCTCTGAGCTTTCTAAAACAGTTTCAACTCTTACTACATGGGTTTAACAACAAACTAATTATGCATAAACAAACGTGAGCATATACCAATCAACCACTATACTAGGCATCATACATATTTTGACTACACCGGCATCTTAGGACCATAAACTAACCAAACAAAGCGATAGTATCCAATATAATCTAAACTAAGCTAAGACACAATGAAGGCTAAATTAATATTTGAGCAACAAGTTAGCATTATGTTGGACTACAAATTCATTAACAGAGGGTCGACTAATCTAATGGAGACAAACAAATGCTATCAATCATATCATATAACCACTAACCTCATCAACTCTAACAAAACAGCATATAGATCATAACTTAATCAAAACAATAATTATTATACAATACGTGGTTAACATAAGCAGATTAAGCCAAACAACTTCCAAGACATTTTCAGCTAACACAAACTACATTAACACCTAACCATACTCAACTGCGAACAGACAAAGCTAAGCTACCATACACTTAAAGTAAAACTCAGAACTAATCATGTGTTGCGCCTAGCCATCTTATACCACCTGGATCCATATGAAACTGAATAAATCATAACAGAGCATACTCAGGACAAATCGACCAGTTTAATCTATGCAATCGTCAACAGCCAACAACTCAACAACGATAATTAAACCTAAGACAGACCCATTAAGACTAATTGTAATCTAACAGCTACCACCAAATATCAAACAAACAACACGACGACAGGAAACTACATAATTAATTAACTAGAGCAAAAACTAAAGACTGAGCATAAGAAACGCATCAAGATTTACCTTTTTTGTGTGCAGTGACCGGGGCGTCGATGTCTCGGATTTATACTCTGAACTCGAAGAATCCGATTAAAGTAGCTAAAGTTTCAAACCAAAAAAAATAGAGTAATTGTTGGTTGTTCTTCTCCTTCAAGGTGCAAGCTTTATGTTTTTTGTAGGGAGATTTTCGATTTGTCCAGGTCTTATTATGTCTCCGTTCCCCCCGTTTCTTGCTCCAAAAATCCCCTTTTATAGGATTGTGATTAGGGTTTTAAATGGAAGAGAAAGAGGAGCGGGGTGTAGCGAGTGGAGGGAGCGTGGGAGAAATAGGCGTGGGGGACAAGGGGAAGTGGAGATGGCAGAGACGTGGGGGGACAGCAATGAGTGGAGAGGAGCGGGGAACGTGGGATGGCAGAGAGAGGTTCAACGAGTGAGAGAAGGTGAGGGGGAGAGTAGAGAGAGGGAGGGGAAAGGAAAGAAAGAGGGAGGCGGATAGGTTTAGGGATTAAAGAGTTTAGGGTTTTAATTTAGGTAGTGGGCCGGGTTGGGTATGGTATGGGCTGGACCGGGTGTTGTGGTCTGGGCTGATATAATGTGGGTAGTGTAGAATAATGGGCTGGTCGGATTAGGGCCATTCATTTGGCTGAAAATGTTGATCCTTCCTCCTCTATTTAATTATTTCTTGGGCTTCTAATTTAATAACTAGTACAATATATACTATGTAAAGACAATAAAAATTTTACAAAGTGTTGCCTTGTAATTAATTTAACGATTCCAAACCCGAACATGAGACGATGACGAACATTTAAAATTTGTGATAAAGTAATACTAGTAATGTTGATAGTAGAATAGTGAAAATTAATAGTAGTGAAAAATAAAGTGCTTAGCTCGTCAGTAAACTTAGAAGCCCGAGTAAATAAAATTAAATAAGGGACGGACAAAATTGGGTGTCAACAGATGCCCCTCTTCGACCGGAGATGATGTAAGAGTCTTCGGGCGAAGAAGTTGACGTAGTAGCCAATTTTGTTCCGACCAACAAATACGAACTTGAGAAAATATGGGATAGGGGAATTGGTGGAAAATATTATGAAGGTAGAAGGAATTATGGTCGAACCTGTTGAGTGAATGTTATCTATGGACTTATAACTTTGCAAGGGTTGTAGACGGGTGACGAGAATGGAACATGTGCTTATAGCCTCCTAATTATAAATGTGGCGTGCAATACACCTATAAGTAGGACTCTTCTAGACACAATGTAAATTCTCCAAAAAATGCCCCAGTGTTGAGTTATGGAGACACTGGGATATAGAAAAGGATACGAGAATTATGAAAAAAGTTGATTGAGTAGAGTCTTGGCGGTGTATATGAAAGAAGATTTGGATAACCTACGTATCACATGTTTGTAGACGTAGGCGGAGTCAAGTTCGAGAGTAGATCTATGACCTTTGCTTATGAGTTTGATATTCCTCTTCAGCGTATTTGCCCCAGTTCACTGCGTAAGATAAAGTTCCACATTGTGTTGCGTCACTGCAGGTTGTACTTTCTGCCAAAACTGAAATTCATGTCAAGATTAGTAATAAAGTTGAAAGTGTAAAATCATAAAGAGTGTAAAATGATAGTAAATATGAGTGTGAGAGTGAGGACGAAGCCGTGTGGCTTATAATGAGGCAGTATGGACAAATGTTGTCTCTGGTTGTCTTGAATGACTTGAATGAATGCGTGATGTTTATACTGAAGATGTAATAATATCTCTAGTTCCGGTTGGAGATGATAGTAGTAAGGCCTCCGGCTGTCTTCCAGGACTCGATGATAAATGATATCTGCGGAATTTAAGGTAAAGTCGTTAAAGTAGGTAAAGTAGATGATGAAATAAAGCGATAAAGTATAGAGTAAAGTAAGTGAGTAGCCGTTTGGCTTATGCAGGTGAGGCTGTGTAGCCATTTGATGTCTCCGGTTGTCCTCGGGGACTCGATGATATATCTCCGGTTGTCTTCGGAGGCTTAATGATAATTCCTGTAAAGTTCAAGGTAAAATCGTGAATGATAAAGTAGAGAGTAGAGTCATAATGTAGCCGTCTGGCTTATGCATATGAGACTGTATAGCCGAATGATGCCCCCGGTCGTCTTCGGAGACTCGACGCCAATTCTGTAAAATTCAAGATAAAAATGTGAATTCTTATTTTAGGGTGGAATGACCCAATATGTCCTATTTTAGGGTGGACGAACCCGATGTATCCTATTTTAGGGTGGACAAACCCATGTATGTCTCCGATTGTTTTCGAGGACATGATGCATATGCCGTGTGAGGCATTTAAAGAAATGATATCCTATTAAAGGCGGACGAGCCTAAAATGTCCTATTAAAGGCGGACGAGCCTAAAGTGTCCTATTAAAGGCGGACGAGCCTAAAGTGTCCTATTAAAGGTGAACTAGCCTAAAATGTCCTATTAAAGGCGGACGAGCCTAAATGCTGTGCGTTTGCGAACAATGATGTTGTCCCTTTGCAGGGCATTTGAAAGTAATAATGCAATGCCGGTGCGGTGCCTTTGCAGTGCGGGCATTTGAAAGCAGCAGTGCATATGCAGTGCGGGCATTTGAAGAAATGATGTCCTATTAAAGGCGGACGAGCCTAAAATGGCCTATTCAAGGCAGACGAGCCTAAAGTGTCCAATTAAAGGCGGACGAGCCTAAAGTGTCCTATTAAAGGCGGACGAGCCTAAAATGTCCTATTAAAGACGGACGAGCCTAAAGTGCATAGTTATCCTCGGAGTGTGATATTGATTTCTACAAAATTTAAAGTAAAGTCATTAAAGTATTTAAACTAAATAATAAAACGGAGAGTAAACTAAGAGTCAGTTCGCTCGGCTAATGATATTGATGGTATCGTGACAGGCCAAATTAAAGACACGCAATCCTGATTTAATTCGCCTTCAATCTCGTCAACCTACAAAAACAGGTATATAAAGTCATAAAATTATTGTGATAAAAAAAATTAAAAGATAAAGTTGGAAGTAAAGCCGTATGGCTTTTGAGGCGAGGCCATAATGAGCCAAATGATGCTTTTTGGCCCTGATTGATAGACTTGACTGTTGATCTCGCGATTTTAGGTTCCTGCACTCAAAGAAAAATTCTTAGTTTGGGAGGGGGAAGTTGATTCGTGTTTGACTTAAAGTTTGACGTTGTTGGCGCTCCATTCGTCTTGTTTGTTTGGATCTTGTGATCTCCGTTCAAGCCTCGGTAGATGAACAGTAGTGAAATAATTGAAAGAAAGTATTTCATTTGAAAGGTAGGTATGTAAGTATATGTATAAGGAAATGTAACTATACGTATATAAGTTGTGAAATATGTATATGTAAATGTATGTATGTAAGGAAAGATATATATGTAAATGTATATATATCTAAGTTGTAAAATATTCTGCCAACTTCGGATTGTGACACTTCTAAAGTAATTGGTCTATAATACTTCCTGTTTGGTAGCCTCAATATTGTCGATGTCCAACCGTTCTTTCGTCTATATCTTTTCAAAATATGCCCCAGTTTTGGGTTCAGAAGGGTATGCTAAACTTATGTTGTGGTGTGACCGAACCTTATATAGGTTGCCTACGTATCCTTCCAGGGAATCAGGTCAGAACGTAGTTCGTAAGGTATATAAGAATGGTTTAAAATTTTCTAATAAGGGACCGAACCCAATCTGGATTACCTACGTATCCCGCCATGGGAATCAGGTCAGCATAGTTCTGTTACGTAAATGGCTAAAGGTTTGTAGGATTTCTATCTAAATATGATTGACCTGTATGTTGATAGTCTACGAATCCCGTCGAGGGAATCAGGCTAAGCATAGTTCTCCTTGTATAAGGATTTTTTTGGATTTTCTGTTATAATGCAACCGAACCCTATGTGGGCTGCCTACGTATCCCACCACGGGAATCAGGTCGGAACGTAGTTCGTATGCATGCAAATGGGAAAAATTCTAACCTAGTATGACCGAGTCCCTATGTGGGCTGCCTACGTATCCCCCATGGGAATCAGGTCAGCGTAGTTCGTACGCATTGTTAAAGGAAAGGTTGCAAACTAGGGTATCTAACCTAATATTGTCTTTCAATGTCTTCTTGACTGATAGCTTTCATGCTTGTGTCATTGTCTATCGGCTGTTTCAACTTCTTCCAAGTGGAATCTTGTTTTATCCTCTAAATTCTTTGTTATTCTCTCGAGACGTATGTTATTCATTCGTTTATTTTATGTCACAATCGTAGAGTCGACAGATTTGATAAGTAAAGTAGAAAATAACAATAATAGATGATTAAGGAAAATCAGAAATGCATTCATAGTTTTTACAATTTAAGCTTCCAACGATGAGGCAAAGCAACAAAAGTTTTGAGGCACGGTTTAAGCCTCAATTTTAAAATCGTGCTATCACAAAAGTTCACTACATGTCAATCTACCAAGACTCCCGGCGAATCAGGGACGGAGTACACGTCCAATGCTTCAGAGTTTCTCCTGGTTCGGCACCCTAGATGGTCGGTGTCTTGGTGTTGTGAGTAGTTGTAGCAGCAATCTTCACTGGTACTTGTTTTGGATTGTCCCTACGGGCGCAACAACAGTTGATGACATGCCCCTCTCTATCTTTCCAATTGGCGCAATGGCCTCCTTCAGATTCTTAACTTCTGCGATAGTTATCATGTTCACGTTGGCGTTTTCGTGAGTAGGCAAAGGGATTGTGATCCATGTTGGGTCGAGCTCCAGTGAGCTGGATTGCTCCTTTCTTAATCAAGGTTTTGATTTTGTTTTTGAGCCCATAACAATCTTCAGTGTCGTGCCCAACAACTCCAGAATGGTATGCACAGCGCTTGGAACCGTTAAACAATTTTGGAATAGGATTGAGAATTTTCCCTTCAATAGGTTGTATCACGCCTGCAGCTTTCAGTATTTCGAATAATTGAGCCAAGGGTTCAGCGAACCGAGTGTAATTACGGGTGTTTTTGGTGTTATGGTTTGGACGGGCTTTATGTGCGGTATGTGGTCGATTTTGGTAAGTGGGAACTTGAACAGTTTGGTATGGACGTGGGTTTTGATAGTGAGGTGCTCGGGGTTGGTAGTAATTTGGTCGGGCATTGTAGACAGGGTAAGTAGTTAGTGGAGCTTGGTAGAGTTCAGCGTAGTGGTAAGGGTAGAAAGACTGTTGTGGATGGTTAAAATATGTAATGGCTTGGTTTGGTGGGTTTAGGGGAGTAGTTGTAGGTGGTGGGTTAGTGTTGGGGGGGTAAAGGAATGTAAGAAGTATGACCTAGTGATTGATTTGGTGGGTTGACGGGTGGTGGATTAAAAGTAGCATAGGTAGTGTAAGTGGGTGGTTGATTTTGTGGAGGAGTATAGTTAGTGTAAGTAGGTGGCTCACTTTGTGGAGGAGTATAGACGGAAGATGGATTTGGTGGGTTTGCGGGGGTGATTGGAGGTAAGTTGTTATTGGTAGGTGCATTATTTCGGGGAGGAAAATGTTCAAGAACTGGAGATTCAAGTGATGGAAAATGAGGCGGGTTTGGTGCGACGTTCTTAGGTTCAGGAGGTGGACTTTGGAGTGTAACGGATAAGTTGGTCATGTTTCTAATCCGATTTAGCTCTCCACGTAGATCCTCAATCTCTTGAGTCAGGCGGGCGATATATTCATCCCGTTGAATAGTAGTTCCGTGTTCAGAAGTCTCGGGGGGATTACTAGAGATCACGATGTTTTCCAAACCAGTTGAAATAGATGTGGCTGGATCAGACATACTAATTTCATTTCCTTGAACAACCCAACTACGTTCAGGCAACGATGACGTCTTTGACCTTGTGAGGTAAGGATGGTCGGCCATCGAGTGTCAACACGAATCAACTTTTTGGGAATAAGATAAAAGAAACATAAAGTATAAATGATGTTAGTCTCATGAACATATCTAGGTAAAGTCATGATCACGTAAAGTCAAGTAAGTCATGTAGCAAATAATTCATAAAGTTGTCAAACAAATGTAAACGAGTATATCACACAATAACGCGTCCTAATATGCATGTGACATCTTTGTGCCAGAGGTAGGCCTAACGTTTGTTTGAAGGGTAAAGTGTGCCATAATACGTCATCCCGTTGCTTTGATTAATTAAACAAATTCTATTTCCCCAAAATAAAGTACAAAAGTAGTGTAATATTTATTACATGTCAAATGAATACAACATAAAGTGTTTCCTAATCTAAGTGAAGTAAATACAATTTCCTATGTCTAAATTTCAGCTCCGTTTTGTGATGTCATTGATCTTCGTCATTCATTGTACTCCAATGCAAATCCATACCTGTCATAGAAACGTTAGTCATTCCCTCCCTCCTAAAGTTTAATTAATTAGAGCAAATAATCAATATTTAGGCACAATTATCCTTCAAACATGCACATAAAGTATGATTAGTGTCACTCGGGGTCGTGAACCCGCTTGGACGTTTGGGTAAAGTCATCTAATGGGCTTAATACACCAAGGGTATTAAACCTCCTAGGTCATGAAATGTATGCTCCTAATAAAGGGTGTTGGTTTAGCTCTATCTTAGGCTGACTAAGAGTTGGCTTCCTATGACACAAGGTTCCCCCAAGTGGACAACTTGGGAGTGGAAAGTCCGTGGCCGTCGACTGCACCGCCGATCGACTAAATCCAAAAGATCGATCCAACTAAAGGGTGATTTTGTAGTGTACGGCCGCGAACCGCGAAACCGCTTTAAGTGTGTGAATATGTGTGAGTTTTCCAGGAGTGGAGGAAGTATGAACGGAATGACAGTTTATCAAAGCAGTAACATTTAAACAGTTTATATCAAATAAACAATTAATAGCATGTAAGCAGTTTATAACCAATAAAGTAATTAAATCAAGCACACAAAGCCCAATTAAACTAAGTCCGTTATGGTTAGAACCTACTGATTCCCCAGCGGAGTCGCCAAGCTGTCATACCCCAATTTAACCGAGTTAAAGTAGAGTACAACATATTGGTGATTCCTATTTTTTGTTTGTATTAAGGAGTCGCCACCTAATTATTTATGGTGAATTAGGACACCTAAAGTTTATTAAAGTTGTTTTAAAGTTAACTCTGTTTTAAAAGTCTACGAAACTTAAAATTCCAGGTAAGGGTTCAATTAGTCTACAGGGAAGGTATTAGGCACCCTTTAAGACCCATTAACAATGGTTAACCGACCGGACTTATATTATTTAATTAAGGCTAAATGTAGATGTAAATATTTAAATATTTAAGAAAGTACCTTGTCAGTATTGCTAAAGTTATTTAAAGTGAAACTTGTAGAAAATAATAGTTGCATAAAAGAGTTTAGTTAAAATAAACTAAAAGAAGCGGAACATGTAATGTTTATATGTATTTGGAAAAAAGTGAGTTATGACGACTCACAAATTAAAAAGAGTTATTGTGAGATTAATATTAAATAAAGCTTAAAGGTTTTATAGAAAGACTATTCGTTTAATGTATATTGTGCGAAAGTTGTTTTAAACAAATATGTATTTCAGGTGTTTGAAAGGAACTAAAGTGAAAAAAGCTATCCATTGAAACTAATTTGCTTTTTATTTCTTAGAATAGGCTAACGTTAGTGTAAGATTTATGACGATTTAGACTTCTAAGATAGTAATCATAAATTATGATTCCCTTAGCCAAAAGATGTAGTTATGCTATTTTGAAATTCAATTACTCAAATAAATGTTATAGATACTATAAATAGTTTAAAAATAGAAGTAAATGTAATTTGTGGAATTAACTGCCCGTTACTAAACTAAAACCCTTAATGTTACTAAAGTTTATCTTAATTAACAAACCCGAATGTTAGTCATACGATACGTGTTAAATGCACACAGAAATAAAAATAGAGGGGCAAATATAATGTAAATGGGCTCGGCCCATTTGGATTGCTGTGATCTGTTCGCAGCTGGGCTTTGGCCCAATAGCGAATTTTATATGTTGTTGGTGTTGTCTTGCCTATTGGGCTTTGGCCCAGATTTTATTTCCCTGTTTGGCTGCGGATTGGCTGCTACTATATGGGGGATGACTCGAGAGGAGTTGTGTTGGGCTTTAGCCCAACGCCAAGTGCGGAAGGAGACGAGTCCGAGGGACTCGTGTTCGATAGTCATGCGTAAAAATGAAAAGAAAAGGATTAGTATATGATCAACGAATAAGATTAAATAGGTAAAATATAAATTCAAAAAAAAAAAAAATCAGTAGGCTATGTATATAATGTGTATATCCAAGTATATCTCATGTATACACGTTCGTAAAGAGGTATAAAAGTTTAATATTGGAAAGCTTTCGCCCTCGTTTTCCCGATGTTGCACAAGTTCCAAGGGATTTCATGAATCCCAGGCATGGCTAACACCAAGAGGATTAGGACAACCCGAATTACCACACTTTGACTTAAATTAAGTGAAACTAGCAAATATATTTAAGAGAGTATAGGACACTGGTCATACGTATTTTATCAATAGCATCATAGTAAGTCAAGATGCTTTTACAAACTGTAAAGTGGACAACTATACCATATACAACAACCAAAACAGTTCTAATACCAATGCAGGGAGGGCAAATCCACGTTAGCATATAAATGATAGATGGAAGAGTCAAACAATTTAGACAAGTAGCAGCAAAGAGGGAACAATCAACTCTAGATAAAACATAGCCCAAGCAACAAACTGAGTATGACAGTAGGGATGCATCATGGTCAACTAGCATATTCAACAGAAGGGGAATAAACAAGGCAAGTCGTGCAGCAGTCACTGTATAAAACAGATGAGTTCAGAGACAATTCCAGACGCAGACGTGGGCATAGGCAGGAGGCAATGCACAAGTACATACATATGAGATTCATATTGTAAAAAACCTTAATGGCACAAAACAGTAACAACAAGTCAAACCATTCTCCTCTGAAGGGGCAAAGACAAATCAGGTTGACAGCCAACTCAAAACATTAATGCAGAGCTAAATGGAGTGTTTCCATACAGTGAGGACACAGAGGGAACATTTCAAAGTGGGAAGACATAACAGTTTGGAACACATGGTGCGGGGCCTTGGCAGCAGGGGCATGATTTCCTAAAGATAGCCAGTACCAATACTTTCTAGGCTTAGTTGATTCCCTACTGATTTTGAGGAGTAGATAACATTCGTTCGCCAAAACAAAATACAATCAACAATCCATCTATCTCTGAGCTTTCTAAAACAGTTTCAACTCTTACTACATGGGTTTAACAACAAACTAATTATGCATAAACAAACGTGAGCATATACCAATCAACCACTATACTAGGCATCATACATATTTTGACTACACCGGCATCTTAGGACCATAAACTAACCAAACAAAGCGATAGTATCCAATATAATCTAAACTAAGCTAAGACACAATGAAGGCTAAATTAATATTTGAGCAACAAGTTAGCATTATGTTGGACTACAAATTCATTAACAGAGGGTCGACTAATCTAATGGAGACAAACAAATGCTATCAATCATATCATATAACCACTAACCTCATCAACTCTAACAAAACAGCATATAGATCATAACTTAATCAAAACAATAATTATTATACAATACGTGGTTAACATAAGCAGATTAAGCCAAACAACTTCCAAGACATTTTCAGCTAACACAAACTACATTAACACCTAACCATACTCAACTGCGAACAGACAAAGCTAAGCTACCATACACTTAAAGTAAAACTCAGAACTAATCATGTGTTGCGCCTAGCCATCTTATACCACCTGGATCCATATGAAACTGACTAAATCATAATAGAGCATACTCAAGACAAATCGACCAGTTTAATCTATGCAATCGTCAACAGCCAACAACTCAACAACGATAATTAAACCTAAGACAGACCCATTAAGACTAATTGTAATCTAACAGCTACCACCAAATATCAAACAAACAACACGACGACAGGAAACTACATAATTAATTAACTAGAGCAAAAACTAAAGACTGAGCATAAGAAACGCATCAAGATTTACCTTTTTTGTGTGCAGTGACTGGGGCGTCGAGGTCTCGGATTTATACTCTGAACTCGAAGAATCCGATTAAAGTAGCTAAAGTTTCAAACCGAAAAAAATAGAGTAATTGTTGGCTGTTCTTCTCCTTCAAGGTGCAAGCTTTATGTTTTTTGTAGGGAGATTTTCGATTTGTCCAGGTCTTATTCTGTCTCCGTTCCCCCCGTTTCTTGCTCCAAAAATCCCCTTTTATAGGATTGTGATTAGGGTTTTAAATGGAAGAGAAAGAGGAGCGGGGTGTAGCGAGTGGAGGGAGCGTGGGAGAAATAGGCGTGGGGGACAAGGGGAAGTGGAGATGGCAGAGACGTGGGGGGACAACAGTGAGTGGAGAGGAGCGGGGAGCGTGGAATGGCAGAGAGAGGTTCAACGAGAGAGAGAAGGTGAGGGGGAGAGTAGAGAGAGGGAGGGGAAAGTAAAGAAAGAGGGAGGCGGATAGGTTTAGGGATTAAAGAGTTTAGGGTTTTAATTTAGGTAGTGGGCCGGGTTGGGTATGGTATGGGCTGGACCGGGTGTTGTGGTCTGGGCTGATATAATGTGGGTAGTGTAGAATAATGGGCTGGTCGGATTAGGGCCATTCATTTGGCTGAAAATGTTGATCCTTCCTCCTCTATTTAATTATTTCTTGGGCTTCTAATTTAATAACTAGTACAATATATACTATGTAAAGACAATAAATATTTTACAAAGTGTTGCCTTGTAATTAATTTAACGATTCCAAACCCGAACATGAGACGATGACGAACATTTAAAATTTGTGATAAAGTAATACTAGTAATGTTGATAGTAGAATAGTGAAAATTAATAGTAGTGAAAAATAAAGTGTTTAGCTCGTCAGTAAACTTAGAAGCCCGAGTAAATAAAATTAAATAAGGGACAGACAAAATTGGGTGTCAACATATATATTACGACATTAATGAAAATAATCCAATTTTAGATAGCGAAGTAATAAAACACCGATTTGGCCCAACTTTTCATCAAGTTGATGATGATGAAACACAATCACTGGAACATCCGATCGGAGATACACAAGCACAATAATCACAAACACAATCAAAACCCTCTCGTATGCCAACCTCTAAAGTTTGGAATTATATGACTAAAGATAGGGAGAAAGAAATAGCCACATGTAATATATGTAAAAAAAAACATTTGTGTTTAGGTGTAGGAACAATAAGGATGGGGGAACGGGTTCACTATCGAGTCATTTAG
The DNA here is from genome assembly GCF_019175385.1 of Lycium barbarum. Lineage (NCBI taxonomy): Eukaryota > Viridiplantae > Streptophyta > Magnoliopsida > Solanales > Solanaceae > Lycium > Lycium barbarum. The sequence goes on along the minus strand of NC_083345.1, from coordinate 21,242,230 downwards.
CGGCAAAACATAGTGATGTTTGGGGATCACAAACGGGCACCGGGGGTATTAAAAAACAATAGAACCACATACCGAAAAAACTTTTAGTTACAACAAGAAGAAAGACCGTGTAGAGATAGCTAAAATGGTAGCTTATGATGGTTTATCATTTTCCTTTCCTTCGGGGCCGGGTTTTGTTACTTGTATTCTACGTAGTTATAATCCGATGTTTGAGGGTATTCCTAGAAGTACTTGTAGAGCGGATATTGTTGATTTATATAAAAAGTGTAGATTTTATTTGTGCCATGTACTTAATTCTTTAAATTGTAATGTTTCCCTTACCGCCGATTTTGGTCTTAGTGTTAATAAGTTAGATTTTTTTGCTATTACATGTCATTACATAGATAATAATTGGGTGATGCAAAAAAAAAAATTATAGCTTTTATATATGATGAAGGAAAGGGTCGTTACGATGGTAAATTTTTAGCGAATGGAATAACAACTAATATGAACTTTTTTAACATTTACAAAAAAATACTTTGTATTGCTTTAGATAATGCTTCTAACAACACAAAGCCGGTTGACCTTATAAAAAATGAATTAAACCCTCCACTAGAAAATATTTTCCATGTGAGATGTAGTTGTTACATTTTAAACATGATTGTTAAAGATGGTCTTAAGTTATTTGATGATCCTATTCACAAGGTTAGAAATGTAGTTGCTTTTTCTTTTTGTAATGCCAATAGGGCTAAAATTAGAGATTTTAAGCAACAATGTGTGAGTGTTGGTGTTATACCTAAGAAAATTCAAGTTGAAGTTGATATTAGGTGGAACTACACTTTACATTATATTGCAACATGCATATGAATATAAGGTTCCCATACAAAATACTCACAACAATCACAATGAGGAGATTAGTGAGTGGTTAAGTAATTCCGATTAGGAAGATGTTGTGAAATATACTACACTTTTAGAAATTTTTTACAATGTTACTTTTGCTTTTTCTAGACAATTCTGTTCCGCGGTTATCAAAATTTTAGCCTACTTAGCTGAAATAACTAGAGTTTTATATGAGTATAGTGAAAAACCGGGTTATCAAGCGGCTATTCTTAGTATGAGGGAAAAATTTAAGAAGTATTATTTTCCCATCCCAACTTTATTTATATTGGGTTCTATTCTAAATCCTTGTCTTAAAACATGTTATACCGTTGAGTTGGTTAGACAAATTTATCGTTATTTAGATATTACTACCGAGGAACCATCTTTTTTTGAGGCCGAGAAAGCGGTAGATGTTGAGCTTTTTTTTTTTTTTTTTACATATTATTCTAAGTTGGAAGAAAATGCTACAGCCGTTGCTCCACGCCCTATTACTTCTACTTTTCAAACTAAAAAACGTGACATGTCTAGTTTAGGAATTTGGAGAAACATTTCTACTACTCCTTCTAGTAGTAGTGCAAACTTAGATGAAGTTCACTTTTATTTGACGCAGCCGGTGGTGGAAATGAACGACAGAGTGGACGTCTTAGCATAGTGGAAGAAATACAAGACGAATTATCCGGTACTTGTAAGAATGGCTCGGGATATCTTTAATGTTCAAATATCTACCGTGGCCTCGGAAAGTGTATTTAGCCAAGGAAGACAACAAATTGGAGATCATAGACACTCCTTATCCGGATTTAGCTTGCAAGTACTAGTTTGCATTGGCGATTGGATTAGATGGGAGCGGCGCGACCAATGTCTAGTGGCGGGGGAAGGTGAAGAGCAAGAGATTGAAGTTTTAATAGCAAGTGAAGAAGACCAAATTGAAGATATGGAAGATATCTCAATGGATGAATATGATATGGCGCACATTACCCAAATGGTTAAAACAATGTGATTTTATTCTTGTACTACTTAGTTGCAACTCATGTATTATTTGCAGGTTAAAAAAAATTACAACTTGCAAATAAACGTTATCCATTAATGAATAAAATACATGGCTCATTGAGCTTTCTTCTATTTACTTGTGTTCATATTCTTATAAGTATTCAAGTTAATATTACTTATATTAAGTTAGGAATATACCTACAATATACATAGAATATATTTATAATATATATCTACTTAAATTATAAAATAAAAAGTTATAACAATATATATTTATAAATATACAATCTTGAATTTGATAATACTCATGAGTTATTAGTAAATATAAAATTTAAGTTATAATACACATAACTTAAACATATATACCAACAATATACTTAGAATATACTTATAATATACATATACTTAAGTTATAAAATAGAAAGTCATATACTTAGAAAAAAAAATCTTGAATTTTATAATACTCATAAGTTGTTAGCAAATATATAAACTTAAGTTATATATATATATATATATATGTACACATAACATATATAAATATACCTGAAAACAAAAAGTATACAATCTATATTACATATACTACACTTATAAGCATAGGTATTTATTATACCCCTTTTCAATCGGGTTAAATTGGAGTACAACATATTGGTGATTCCTAAATTAATTAACTAATTCAAGGAGTCGCCACCTAATTAATTTAGAGGTGAATTAGGGCACCTATCAATTACTTAATATTAACTCCGTTTAAAGTCTACTAAACCTAATATTCTAGATAAGGGTTCAATTAATCTAAAGGGAAGGTGTAAAGCACCCTTTAAGATCCGTATTAAAACGGTTAACCGACCGGACTTAGTGTAATTAAAATAAGGCTAGGAAGGTCATGGAAACTTTATTTGCTAAAATGCAAGTTATGTTTTGAAGGAAGAATTCAACCATTGAAAAGTATGACTTTCGAAAATACACGAAAAATAAAGTTGTTGATGGTTTTAAACACGTCGTCTTCCGAATAAAGCTAGACTTTGTACTTTTAACCAAAGAAAGCTTAATACTTGTTTAAAAATATTCTTGACTCAAAGTTGGTGAAAAGAATTACCACATCTAAAATTATAAGAATTAGTTTCAAGGTCTTGAAATGACAAAATAAACTAACATATTGCAAAAGCTATTTTTTTTTATGATTATTTCATGCATTGCTAACCAGTAAAATTCGTTATTAATTTTTAAAAGCTAAAATACTACCCAGAATTAATTAAAGGATTAATTAGAACGCTTATTTTAAAGGCCTTTTAGTTAGAACTTAGTCATTGAAATAAGTTACTATTTTGGTCCTAAATGTGATGAACCGAAAGCAGTGAAGGTCTTAAGCACACAAGGATAAATAGTAATTAAATGGTAATGAAAATAACTAAAGCATGATTAATAAATTTCTTCATCCGATAGCCAAAAATGAAGACTCTCTATTCCTTCACTGTTGATACAGTGCAAGGGATCAAGGGAAAATTTTAATCGGGGATATGCGGTGGTAGTGATGACTCCATCGTCGGGTTGGGGAGAGTCTCGTATTAAGACTCCATGTTTGCTCCAAAGTGTTCATGCAAAGAAAGATAAGAAGGGAAAGAAAAGGAATTAGAAAAAGAATTTAATTCCCAAACATAAGAGAACTGTAGACTAAGGCAAAATTGAACTAATATGAATTTCAAGTACCACATACATACATTAACTGTGAGTACAGATGTGAGAAACAGCAAACATTATGACCATTTGAGCATTTAATTAACGCATACTACTCTTAAAAGTTCCTGGAGTCTACTTAGTCCTATCGTCATGCACAGCAACGCAACACAAAGCAACGAGAATTCGGAATGCAAGCATTTAAGATAGCACAGTGAGCCAAAAAATTAAAAAAAAACAAAAGATACTCTTAATCGTGCCTACTAACGTGTAGATAGGTGCTAATGAAGTGCATGTATGTAATGAATACTTTTAAGTTATTCCTTTTTAGCATAAATAAATTTGGGCAAATTCAAAAATAAGATTTTAACTGATAGTACTTTCCACATACATATTTTCCACAAAAGTAGAATTTCTTCCAATACATGAAAATAGCATGATTCATAGAAAAAGGAAGCATTTCTTTTTAAACACATACACATATTTTTTAACTAGAACAGTGAAGAACCTCTAAATTAAGACTAACGGTGGCATGCTTTTTAGATGAACAAGATATTAGCTTAAAATATATTTAGGCAACACTATAGATCGTAGAAGCTAGAAGGTATAAAAGTCAGAATTTTCCACAACGTATAACTACTACTACATTCCAACTATTTCCTTTAACACGGTTTGTTTAAGAAAAAAAAATAACTAACTTCCAGTAACATTTTTAAAAAGAATAGAGGAATCCAACATGTTTATTTTATGGATGCTATTCGAGATTTACAACAAAATAAACCAACAAACGTAAGGAACATTCAGTAGTGCAAAAATAAGCATGATTTCTAAAACATAGTGTCTTAACAACAAAAAAAATGAACAAAGTGGAGTCGGATTTACCTGTTTTGGGTGCAGTGAACTGAGCTTTGAGATTTCAGGTCTAATCCTTTACAAACGAGATCGAAATCCGAACTAGCTTGAGTTAAACCGAGATTGAAAGATTACATAGAGTTAAGTTTCTTTTTAGAGTATTTGGACAAAGATAATAGAAGTATTATAATGTCTAAGCTGTCTAGAACCACAGGGATGAAAAGATGGTTGGCTGAGATCTTAAGGATAGTATTTATAGATGAAGAACTAAGGTTTCAACTCTCAATCAATTTTTTTTTTGGGCGGGATTTGAGATATGGCCATTTGAATATCAAAATTTGCTCAAGAATGATCCAAAATATGGCAGAAAAGGCTGAAACGAATTGTCCTTTCTCTTCAGAATTGCAGCAATTTGGTCAACATAATACCGAAGTTTTTGACGTTTAGGTGGGAGAATTCGAAAATATGAGAGAGAGGGACAAATTTTGCACTAAAATGGTGAAGCTATTTTCTGCATCAGAGAGAGGAAAGTCAAATATTTGCCTAAAATGAGAAAAGAAGAGGCTTGGGGTGAGAATAAGATTAGATTTTAGGGTGTCAAATGGGCTAACTTAATGGGTTATTTCAGATGAGTATAAATGGGCCACGTGGTATATTTATGGAAGATACATTTGGGCTGCAAAAATAGTGCTCTTTCCCTACCTTAAACATTTTCTTGGGGTTCCTTATCTTAATAATTTATACATGTTATACTTATAACATATAATACTATTTACTAATATATATATAACATGGCCAAAATAAAAATATAAACTAGAAAATTTACATATAAAAATACTAATGAATTAATAATAGTAGTAATATAAACTATAATGTACTTATAATAATACTAATGCTAATATTAATAATAAGAGTAATAATAATGGTACTACCAATATAAATAGCAGTAGTAAAAACGGTAACAATTACAATGATGGGTAAACAAATAGATTATTAATTACTAGGAAGCACAAGGAAATCGATTAGAGGAAAAGTGGGACAAAATTGGGTGTCAACAGTATATATGAAACTTATATGTATATTATAATTATAATTTATGTAGGTTACGGTTCAGGTATTTTCAATCGGATAACCGGCCCCGGTTAACTGGCAATCGGTTGTCATGGCAGGTTTTTTAATCGACAATCGGCCGATTGGGCCAAACCGGTGCCTGAACCGAGCGAGGTTGAGCCGGTTGACAGGTTTAAGCTAATCCATTCCCATAATCACATCAAAATCTACCATCTCTAGGTCAAATAAGTCAGCTATAGTCTCGTGACCTTTAATTACAACTACACAGTTTCTATAAACTGTAGAAGCAATAACGGGACCACCAGTAGGGGTATTCACAGCGAAGGGTTCTAACAGTAGTTCGGGCTCTACCTCAAAATCAAGAGCAAAATATGGTGTCATATAAGAGAGATTTGAACCCGAATCAATCAACGAATATTCATCAAAAGAGAAAATAGTGAGAATACCTATGACCACGGCATCTGAGTCTTCAGCTGCCTCCATACGAGTCGAACCTTAAAGTCAAGCTTGACCTCCATTAGCGGTGTTAGCAACTGCTTTACTAGTCCCATTACCACGAGCATTCGGAACATTGTTAGTATTACCAGTAGGCGGATTCCCTAGCAACAACACGTGCAGACCAATTGTTTCTCTTGCTAGAAAAGTTATCCATCTCACGTAACCACTTTCTACACTCCCTCTTAATGTGAACCCGTATACCACAATGATGACAAATGCAATCCTCCCATCCAGACGAGAGACTATTACCACTTTGAAAATGCGTATTCTAATTATTGTTCCTCTGACCTTTTCTACCAGACGGAGCACTGGCATTAGAGTAAGCGATAGTCTGTGCAGGTGCAGAATACCCTTTCCTTTGCCCTCTATTTTGCGAACCACTGAACTCACCCGCAGATCAAGCCTTCTTACTTTGTTCCCTTTCTAGCCTCTCTTCGCCCTTTCAATTCTTTTATTGCTTAGCGAACCCAACCAAAGATGAAAATGTACAAGTATGACACATAGCAGCAGCATCATACACAGACTTGATAAGTGGCAGTAAACCACGCACAAATCGGGTCAACTTGTGCTTTTCAGTTAGAATCATATACGTTGCATACCTCTCTAGACGGGTAAACTTCAAGCTATACTTACGAACAGACAAAGTGCCATGCTCAATCTTCTCAAACTTGGTAGCCATAGAAAATCACTCCTCGTCAGAAAGAAAAATCTTTATAAATGCCTTCTCGAACTTAGCCCAAGTAGGATCTGAAGCATCATTACCCCGCTTAGTCTCCCACAATTCGAAGTAAGCATGAGCAACATCTTTCAATTGGTATGCAGTGTATTCCACAACTACAGAACTGTGAGCACCCATTGCCTTTAGAGCTTTGAAAGTCTCATCCGTAAAGTACTGGGGATCATCCTCCTCTCGCGAACCAAAGAACTTGGACAGATTCAGCCCCAAAAAGTGCTTAAGTCTTCCTTCACTACCAGTGCCGGATCCACGCCTCCACGCTGATGTTGGGCTGCAACAAGGGTGGTAAGGATCAGGATCGCTTTTTGCATCGATCCAATATCAGCCACACCCGCAGCATGAGCAGTTGGAGCAGGTGGCACTGGCGGTGGTGCTTGGTCTCCATTGTTGTTTCCAACTCCAGCATTAGTCTCAACAATGATACAGTTAATTATTCTAGTGGCTTGTCTACCAGATGATGAACTAGAAGCACCATTACTTCCTTGGTCAGTAGCTCCCACACGAATTAAAGCCATTTCTGCGAGGCACGAATTAACGAACACGTCAGAACGATCCTAAGGGAAGTTCAAGCTCTATAGCACAATCTAGAGTAAAGAAGAATGAGAAACACCTATAAATGCCCTGGCAGCCTTTCGATCATGCAGATGATCAGGCTGCATAAGGAAGACTCCACTAGACACAGCTCCACAAACACAGACATCTCCTAGGACACATCTAAACCTAGGTTCTAATAACAAGCTTGTCACGCCCCAAACCCGACCTTGGATGTAATAAGCATCTGATGCTATGAATAACATCAGAAGCACCTTATGAATTTATAACAACAAGTCCCTATTTAATAATCTTTTATTAATTAATCCAAACAATTATAAATAGCTTAAATAAGATCATGATCAGGATTATGAAATCAAACAGCAAAAGTCTAATATATATGTAACGTTATAAGAACGTAGCAATACTCAATGAGTCAAACGATGACTTCAACACTGCCCACAGTGATAATGTCTATCTATAGAGCTTGTAAGATCAATAAATGAATAGTCTAAACTTCGGGATGCAGCCCGGAAAAAAAAATTAGCAATAACTAAGATAGAGGGTGACCCACGAACAAGCATGTGTGCTTACCTATACATCTGGAAGGCAACAAGTTCTCCTAATCCGCACGCGTACCACTTACCTGCTCCTCAATGTTACCTAAAATACCATAAAAAATAACAATGGTATGCCTGAGTACTGGGTACTCAATGAGTGTCTCCGGGACAATAGTCAATATAACAAAATAACATAATAATATAATAAGGATCGGTAAAACAATGTCAATAAAAGCAGTTTGAAACCCAAGGATAGAATAACTCATCAACTTAATGAAACCATTGATAGAAATCATTTAAGAAGAAATAAATCTACTTCAACTCACTATGTTGTTTATCACATTTTAGCCTTTTCAATTATGGATTCAAGATCATCAACAAGCCACTCACAGGAAACCAAAGTATAACATATGCCAATACAGGCCCACATCAATATAAAGAAGGGATGACCATTTAAGTTTCCGTAAACTTCATAGAAGAACCACATCGAGGTTATCAACCCCATTGGCTACTCTCCCTCCTGAATAGCTAGGCAAATACCACACCGGGGTTGTGAACCCTCGATGACCACTCTTCTTCCCGAATGGATAGGCTAACCTCACTAGGATCCATAGTGACTACCCTTCCTCCCGAGTAGTTAGGCAAATATCCAAGCTTTCCGAAATCAAGTTTAAGCATCCTTATGGAGCACTTCATGTTCAAAGATTAAAGCTTTATATTTCAATTCCAATCAACCTTCAATAAGGGAAAACCATGTGTATGTATGTATATGTGTGTGTGTGTGTGTGTGTATAATACACATAAAGGTTTAATGCGGGCTTGTCCCTTACGTACACAAACCTTGCCAAACAACACCTTAAACGTTTTAAAAAAAAAGTATGTTAAAAAAAGAGACATACCTCCAATCCCGCTAAAATGGTACCAACAAAATTTCCAAACTTCAATAATCACTCTACAAGAGGTTTAGATGACAAAGGTTAGAACTTTAATCGTTTCTTTAAGTTTTCTTGGAATTTCGAAAACTAGGGTTTTCCTAAGCCCAAAATCTTGTTCTTGAATCATATGGGAATCATTGGTGGATTCTAACCTCTTAGTTTATTTTATATTAGTTCAACTTCAATAATAATCTCATAAAACTTAGAAGTCTTATCTTTTAATGGAATCCCACACGCCCCTCTCTTCTTCTTTCCTTTAGCTTTCAAGAATCTAGGGTTTGGGAAGATGAACTAGTGTTAATGAGTAGTGATTTTGATGTTAGATTGATGTAGCAATGATGAGAATTTATCAAAAACTTACCTTAGATGTTTTGGGGAAGCTTTAGGGTTATTTCCTCTCAAAAAGTTATCCAAAACGAAGTGAGATGAATAATTTTTGAAAATTTCACGATCTGTACTTTTATAGCCGAGCAGGACCTGCAACACGACCTGCAAAATGCAGGTGTGACCTGCTGAACGCAGACCAAATGCAGATGGTGACAGTAAAACCTTATTTTTTGTGTGCAACCTGCGGAACGCAGGTTGCGCCACAGACAACACTTGTGAAACGCAGATTGCGTCGCAGCCTGATGCAATTTAGTAAAACGGTCATAACTTTTTACTCACATGTCCGTTTGAGCTCCATAATATATAATTGGAAAGCTATTTCAATGATCTACACCTTTCATTAAAGGAAGTTTTCCTAAATTCTCAACGAGTATTCACAAAACTGGCCTGGAAGTCAGACATATCGAAATTTAGATGAGTTTGAAAACTTTACGAACTTCACTACTTGGTCTTGATCTTAAATCAACTATTTCCATCCAACTCATATTGATAAGGCGTCATATGCCTAAAATTTCACATTAATTCTCATTTAAAACATTCACACCTAACCCGGATTCACGGAGTGTTACATGTTGCTAGTAGATTGAAGTCTTAGGAAAAAATGCTATTTTTCCTACATCATTGTCATACAACTCCCATTATAATCAGCAAATGAGGCCTAAATAGCAAATGTTTAGAGGATTGCAAAGGTTCAAGAAGAGTCCATGGCAAATACAACCAAGATTTCTGAACTGAAAGTTACGGAATTGGGTGAGAACATAAAGACGAACTATGGACAGTGGGTAAAACTGATTTTGAAGGCTAATTTCAAACATTAAATATTAAAAAGGTTTAAAGAGGGCTTAAAATCTGTTAGTTTTCTTCTCTCTTCTTTTAATTTATTATCGTTATTTGGTTGTAAATCCTGTTTAGCTATTTCTGGTTATCCTAACATATTTCTCAGTCCCAATTTATGTGTCACTATTCGACTTGACACAAAGTTTAAGAAAGAAAAAAAGATTTTTGAAATGTGTGACTATAATCATATCGATAACGGTAAAAGGGGAATTTAAAGTTAAGTTGTTTTTAATTATACAAAGATGACATTCCTTTTTAGACAGGCTAGAAAGGAATAATTTTTTTGTAAATCCTGTTTAGCTATTTCTGGTTGCTAACAAATTCCTCAATCCCAATTTATGCGGCACTTTTTGAGTTGACACAAAATTTAAGAAATAAAAGAAGACTTTTGTTTATAGGCCTGGAAGTCAAACATATCGAAATTTAGACGAGTTTGAGAACTTTACGAACTTCACTACTTGGTCTTGATCTTAAATCAACTATTTCCATCCAACTCATATTGATAGGGCGTCATATGCCTAAAATTTCACATTAATTCTCATTTAAAACATTCACACCTAATCCGAATTCATGAAGTGTTACATGTTGCTAGTAGATTGAAGTCTTAGGAAAAGATGCTATTTTTCCTACATCATTGTCATACAACTCCCATTATAATCAGCAAATGAGGCATAAATAGCAAATTTTCACAGGATTGCAAAGGTTCAAGAAGAGTCCATGGCAAATACAACCAAGATTTTTGAACTGAAAGTTACGGAATTGGGTGAGATCATAAAGAACAACTATGGACAGTGGGTAAAACTAATTTTGAAGGCTAATTTCAAACATTAAATATTAAAAAGGTTTAAAGAGGGCTTAAATATGCATCCGTGGTTATAGTTCTTATTTTGATGGAGTTATTGAGTCACTACTGGTGGCTATATTTGAGATTGCTTCTACTCGTATAAAGCCTTGTTAAAAAGAAAGAACACTTCTCAAGAAAGCTCAATTAAGAAGAGGTACGCAGAGATGGAAAAACTTGCTTCAAGTTTGCAGGATCAAAATTTGGCAAAAGATTCATCTTAAGGAAGCAAACGGTGGGTGCAGGTTGCTAGTCAACAACCAAACAAAAAATTTAATACCAGAATTGCTCCTTAGTGGATTTAACTTCATGCTAAAAAAATTTAGGGTCCGTTAATTGAAGGATCAAAATCACTTACATGATAAAATTAAAGGTCAATAGTGATAAGTTGAATAACACACGGACTAAAATCCTAATATATTATTAACACAGGGACTACAAATGTCCCAAAATGGTAATAGCTTTTTCCCAAAAATATAGAAAATAATTTTCAAAATAATCCACCTTTAGAAGCTTGGCTAAACAGATTGTAGGATTAGATTGTGTAATTTAATGCAAACACTTGAAGGTAAGTATTTGCCTACATACCCACTCTTTAGGGATCATTTGGTAGTTGGTTAGAGTTATCCTAGTATTTGTAATATATGATTTAGTTATGAGAATTTATTGATTATTTTATGCAAGGATTAGTTATTTCATCTTCTATCATGCATCAATAATACATAGATTTTTCATATAACTTATACATATATTAGATTTATGGTTCTCTAAATTACAAATCAAACACCGTATTAATTTAATATATGAATAACTTACCTCCTAACCACCTATCAAATATGGTACTCCTTCCGTCCCAATTTAAGTGTCTTACTTTCCTTTTTGGTCTGTCCGAAAAAACAAAAATGTCTCTTTCGATATTTAATAATTTGTCAATTCAAACATCCTAAAGACAAGTTTATAACCACAAAATTAAAAGAATATTTTAGTACATTATATACGTCTTTAATGTAAAAGCACAAAATTTAAAAATATTTCTTTATTTCTTAAATTCCGTATCTATTTTAATTAAGACACTTAATAAGTGACAGGGAGTACTACTTGACACCCGAACCACCTACCAAATGACCCCTTACTGTTCTCCTTCCAGAAGGATCCAATCACTAGAGAAGTAGAAATCATTTTTTCCCCTACAAGTTGGCCATTATTAATTGTAGACACCCTCACAATTGGGACAATCCACTGTTCAGTAAGTACAAAAACACTTTTCCTAATTATTACTGCTACTGGATAAGTCAATCCTTATCCTCTTCCCCCACTTATCTATCAACCTCTTCACCCTTATTCCTCAATCCCCATATCCTCATTTCCCAAAAGAAGTTGACAACAAATTTCTTGTTGAATGGACTGTGGCCTCTCCTACACAAAAAAAATCACCCTTCATCAATCTTTACCTTTTATGGTAAAGATAAAGACTTTACTACCCCATACCCGTTTTACTTTCAAGAATTCACCTAAGAGATCATTCTTTATAGTATCCAGTAGTAGTAGTAACAGTAAGTGTGGGTTTAGTGGATTGAATGCACCGTTAGAACCAACAACGTTGTCTGGGAAGTTGTTGAGTAGTGTGCTTTTGAATGATAGAAAGTGTTTTCATGTTGCTGTTCAGAAACAGTTGGAGCAGTTGGCTTATGATAGGGATGAAGCTACGGCTAGGATGAATCTTAGCTTTGGCTCGGATGAAGGTTTACTGCATAGGTTTGTGTAACCTTTTAACTTTTTACCTTTTACCTCGGCGCGTTTTATAAAGTACTTGGCTTTATTCTTTATTAAAAAGAATGGTTTAGAGTCTGTTTGGATTAGCTGATTGTTAATAGCTGAGAAGCCTTTTAAGCGTTAGAAAATGATTTTATAAATAATAAGCAGTTATATGCTGCTGAAACTGCTAATAAGTAGTTAATGTGTTTTGGTAAAAAGTGTTGATAAGCTGTTCTTTTTAGAATGACTAAAATACTCTTAATATTTTTGCAAAAAATTATAAATTTAGAAGAATTTAAAAAATAGTAGTAAAAGACTGGATCAAACCAAAAGTGCTTATAAGCTGAAAATCATAAGTTGGGGTGTGAATCGATTCTACGTTGAAGAAAGAATTGAATATTCATTGATCAAATTATTCTCTCCATTCTTTTGAACAACTGATTAATCCGACGAGAATAAAGATAGAGTCTAGTTCTACATGTCAATACCGACAACAAGAAATTTATAGTAAGAGCAAAATCCGTCTACTTTGAAAATTGTGAGGGTTGGGGATGACCGACTGAAGCATTTTGGTGTGTACCAAACATTTAGATAAGCTAAAAAGTGCATATAAGACGGTTTGACCAGCTTATAAGCTTAGCCAAACACCCTTTTGTTGTCTTTAATATCCCTATGCAAGAACGAAGCCTCAGTATTCGGGTCGGCTGTACGAATACCCTATATTTACAGGATCCATTAGTATAATCTTTACGCTGATAGTTAACTGTGGCTTGGGACCAGCAATTAAAGATCATGTAGCAGATACCATGGTAACTATGTCTACCAAAGTTTAGACTGATGGAAAGAAATGTCCCACTTTAGGCTCTGATCTTTCTAGTTTCCGTGACTGACCTGCTCACTGCAGTTCAACCAACTCTCTACAGTTCTGGTGTAGACCAGTGTAAATCTCCTGCCTTTCTGCTCTTGAAGCTTGTAAAACTAGAAAGAGAACTGTATTTGTACAGGTCAATTGAAGTAAATGACTTAAATAGACTTGTTTACACAAATCTTGGTAGGTAGTGCAATCATTGATTTTGTTTTTTAGGTATATATAACTTTTTAGTCTCACACAAAGTGTTGTTTTTTGTTTTGGATTACTGAGTTTAATGGTAGATAGTAATTGGATGATCCTTTACCAAATCCTTGATTTCTTGGGTGTTATCATGTTAAGAGGAGTATTCAACTGGATAGACTTGGACAACAGCTGCCGGAGCCTGGAGAAAAGTTAGCACAAACTAAAACTCAAGTAGAAGTAACCATTAAATTGTGAAAGGGTTGGGAGATATGTACATGTACACAAATATGTACTCTTTCCCTCTCTTTAAATCCATAATTCATCTGTACTTGTAACAGAAAATCCATAGTTCAGCTCTATTCGCCTTTCATCTTCCGCCTATTCAAAGACTCTATCTTTCAGCTCTACTCTTTTCCTTTCTCTCTTAAAATATGCTTAAGAAGGTTGAGTATGTTATAATCATTATCTTCATTCACTGATCGGTTTCTGAGAGATACTTGGCGCAGTTATCTTGCATTGTTATTTAGGACAGGATAAGGTGCAATAGAAACTTTCAGTTACTACTATTTTGTGTCCACTTATAACAGCATATGAGTTTCTTCGTTTCGCTTGATTAAGCTCTTTCTTCAGTTGAAGAAAGACCACCGTGTTTTTGTAAGTGTCTCCGAACTACAGACCTTTAGACTGCATTTTAAGGTTAAGCAATACGTAAAGAGAAGGTTTTGATTCAGTTAGTCAATGTCCTCAATGTTCATCAATCTGTTGTTGCAGATAATTGTCCTCAATATGAAAATGAATCAAGAAAACTTTATTAACTCCAATTAACATGAACGAAAGATGGGGGAGGAAGAAATAAAAGGGGAAGAGGGTGGTGAGGTGGCATGCCACGTGGCGTCCACCTCACCCAAATGTCAGGCCATGTGGGATTTTAAATAGCCATGGTGGAGCACAGTCAGAAATAGGGGTATGTTTGATTAATTTGCTAACGGGAGAGTTAATTTTGTTCTGATAGTATAACGGAGGTTAGATGTAGACAATATTTGAAAGTAGAGGGGTAAATTAGGGCCTTTTCTCTTGAAAATAAGCTGCAGCAGTGCAACAACAATCCAAATATAGTCATCATGGAACGTAATTAATTAAGAATTTATCTGGTTTTGCATTCTATGATTTCAAATTCAGTTTGGTTCTGGTGGGATGTTGGTGCAATTAGTATGTTGTTGTCCCTTAAATGATATATGAGCGTTTGTTTTGTAGAATTTCAATATCATTTTTTTTAGAATTGCGGTACCAAGTTGAGGACAAATGTAAGAGATGCGACGTTGAACATGTGGAACATGGGAGAAAGTGAAAATGTTGTGGCCACGGATTGGGGGGCTATCTTTATTGACTTTGGCCTCCTTACTTTCATTGACTAGTCAGTGAGCTTTGAAAATAACATAGAAAGTGTGTTTTGTTCAAAATTAGTTTTCTATTCTATTTTACTTGTGCAACAGCTCTGTGAAGAATGTAACTATTTTTGATATTATACTAGGAACCACTGACGGGAGCTAGACATTGTCATTGTTTTGGTGCTTAATTCATCAGCGAAATGACTAAAATAGTAGGTAAATGTTGGTTTCTATGCGATGGTGGTAGGAATTATTGTTTGGACGATTCGTTGTTAGATTACCTGATACTTGTTCGTCTGGATATAGACTATCTAAGTCTCTCCTGTGTTGGATTTGCTGAAATCTGAATATGATGTTATGACAGGAGGATTGCTGAATTAAAAGAGCTGGAGTGTCAAGCTGCTGTTGAAGACATTATGTACGTGCTAATATCTTACAAGTTCTCTGGGATCAGAGTTCACTTGATTCCCAGGCTTTCGAAATGCATGTACAATGGCAGACTTGAGATATGGCCTTGCAAGGACTGGGAACTTGAGTCTATCCATAGCTGTGAAGTACTGGAAATGGTTAGGGAGCATCTTACTACTGTTCTGGGATGGAAAGAGAAGTCAAATGTGGCAGACAATTGGGCCCCTACTAAAGTACAAAAATATCAGCTCTGTCGAGTATATGCTGCTTCTGTTTTGTACGGGTATTTTTTGAAGTCGGCTTCCTTGAGGCACCATTTGGAACAGAAACTTGATCATATCAACCGTGACCTTGGTATTGCTAGTTCCAACCAACTCTTACTTTCAGAGATGCGGTCCTTAGGATCGGATATTGTTTCCTTTGGTCGCATCAGTGGGACACGATCTACATCAGTGGGTCAATTACCACTTCTCCGTGAAAAAAAGCAAGAAAAACTGAAGTATTATGTGATGAGTTTTGACCCAGAAACATTGCAGATGTGCGCAAAACCAAAGTCCAAGGAGACCCTGAATCTGATTGAGAAGCATAGTTATGCACTCTTCGGTGATAAAAAGACAGGTTTGGTGGCAAGTGATGAAGTAATTTTGACATCATTGGCAAGTTTGAAGAGAGTTGTCTTGGAGGCTATTGCCTTTGGTTCTTTCCTTTGGGATGCAGAAGAGTACGTTAGGACTGTATATAAGCTCAAAGAGGACTAACTAGGCAGTGGCATGATATGTTCTCTATTAATGTTGTCATATATATATATATATATATATATATATATATATGTATGTATGTATATATCCTATATAGAAGCTTTATGGTATCTGATACCAACGGATTTGTTCTCTGGTGGAGAATATCAGAGGATATGCTTTGTAAATTTGAATTGTATAGAGCGTCATCTATAGTATTGTGAATAAATCATGTATGATGTAAAGCAGTTTCATGATTTTGTCTATTGACCAGTGCCCAGACCATTTCATTTTGGTCTATATTAGCAATGCGATATACGACTACGTGAAATATTTTTGCAGGCAAAAGAAGTCATACCCAATGGGATTGTAGAAGGATGAATAGGTTAGCGTGTTGGTTGTTGAGTAGGCCCTCTTACCAGTCAACTCCTGCCGAGGAATCTCCATCATATAATATTTGGTGCAATCCATTTCTTCAATGATTAAGACAGTTGACCCGCTCTTGCCATTGATGAAAAGGTCAGTTGCATTCAAGAGTTAATTCTGAGCACCAGTTAGCAACTAGCTGTGTTGGTTAACAGCCAGCAGAAAACTTGTCATATTTTCTAATGAGATGCTGGAGGAACGAACAGTTGACGATGAGTTTGGTTTATTCCTTTTCATTTCCTACTTGAGTTTTATTAGAATAGTATTAGGGTGTGTTTATATCTGTCAGCCCTGTTTTCTGCATAATTTTCACCGAGCCTTAGCAGTTCTAACTACGCATCTCGTGTTTAATTTGGTTGAAACAAAGATATATAAAAAATAGAGTTTACACGGATTAAGTTGGGAACTGCTTAGTTACACAAAAGTCGCTAATTGCAAATAAACATTCTGTTGCAATTGGATGGTAACTTCTGGTCTAAGGGTTAAGAAATTAAGTAGTAGGGGGTATGAGTTTTTTAAGTCTTAATGCGTGATAAATGCTTGTTTATTCACTTGGTCAATCTCTAAACAAAAACATCATATAAATTAGTTAGGATCTTCCATTTGGAATTAAACTTAACTTGACGACTTTGTGTTGCCAAAATGTGCGGACAACTACTTTATTAAACCGTACAAACTAATATCATGAACTCAACCAACTTATTATCCAAACTATTTAAATCTATCAATACGTTTATGTTTCTTGTTTTCTCATCCTTTCCTCCTGTTTCAATGGTGCTTCTCTTCTTGAACACCGTATTCTCAACCTTAGGTACGTTATTCAGCTTCATCATTAGTTCATTTTTTACTACTACAGCCTGTGCATTTGTGGTGATGATCCAAACACTTAAAGTTCCTGGAGAAGCCATGCAAACTGGATTGCAAGCCATAAAAGCTGTCATCAAGACATGCATAGAATATCTGCTTGATCTTCTATTAGAGGTATTAAGTACAGCGGCATCTTCTTTCTTTGATATTCTCAAGACAAGCCTCGTAGAGGGTTCGTCTACCATGATCTCAACCATAAGAGAAGTAATAGAGAAGTTGACAAATTCATCAAAAGAGTTGTCAAAAGAATTGTTGGTGGTTTTTGAAGGAGTTCAAGAGATGATTAGTAAGATTGTGGAGGATTTATTGAAGAATTACATGGATGCTGTAAAATATGTCATTCAAAATGCTTGATTAGGCTTCAGCTTCAAAACTGCAAGGAGAAATTGA
Source organism: Lycium barbarum (assembly GCF_019175385.1). Taxonomy (NCBI): domain Eukaryota; kingdom Viridiplantae; phylum Streptophyta; class Magnoliopsida; order Solanales; family Solanaceae; genus Lycium; species Lycium barbarum. Next base: position 21,224,441 of record NC_083345.1, on the reverse strand, counting down.
GAATTGACCTTGTACAGATAGATACAAATGAACTTGTGCTGACTTTGAGGTTTTTGTTTAGACTTTTAAATGCTTGGAACCGGTTCAATTGTAAAGAATATTTTATCAAATGACTAGGTTGTATTTCTAACATAAATTTACAATTTTATTCTCAATGCGGAAGAAGATAATCTTTTTTGGTCTTATGTTATACTAATTGTATTGTATACGTGTGCTGTACTTATATTTTGTGTCAATTATTACTAATTTGTATATAACAATAAATTTAGTTGCTTACATATATTAAAACAGTTTATATTACAGAATAGAAATCAAATTATAGCTTGAGCTGAATTCTAGGTAATAGTACATGTTAGTAGCAATGTGTATAAATGAAAGGAGTCACGCCACGCATAAGAGACGAGTCCATGGTATCTGAGCACGGCCTATATGGGTAATGTGTAGCGGAGTGTTTCATACCTTCCAAAAAGTCAAAAAGGCAAAATGAATTGGCTTGATAGTAAGCACATTAGAATAAGTGTGAAAACAATACCCATAAACCCAATTTGGGATGAGCTACTTAGGCATGAGAGATATACGAAAGACATAACCTTGAAGGTTATAACATTTAAGGGTAATGAAGGTCACCCTTGGAAGGCGGGTGGTCAATAAAGGATATGACGAGCCTTTCATGTTATGCATGCCTCGTTTGGCAATAAGAAATTCGAGAGAAGCAAGAACCATTAAGTGGTGTTCTAAGATTTGCTTTGTGTGCCAAATGGAGTCAATTGAACTTGAATTGACGAGATTCTTGCATTACATGTGCGTAAATGTTTCAGACGATATATGGGATTACGTTCACAATGACCATTACAAGAGTTGGTCTTGATTTTTTGGCCTGCTTGATTAAATATTTAAAATATTGCCTCTGCTTCATAAAATTAGCTAGGCAAAACTTTTGTTGGCCATCAGACATAAGTTGTTGATATAAATTAGTGTTGCCTATAAGACATAAGTTTAAAATATTTCAAGACAATAAACCTGCCCCATTGACCACATGTTCTACCTTATAGGCAAAAGCTAGAACTTATGCCTGATGGGCAACAGAGGCAAAACGTTTGTTGTCTATCAGACATAAGTTGTGGACATAATTTAGTTTTGCTTAAGGCATAAGTTTATGATATTTCAAGACAGTGAACCTGCTCAATTGACCACAAGTTAGGCAAAAGTTAGAAATTAAGTCTGATGAGCAACAAAAGTTCTTCCCAGTTAAAATTTTCAAGTTAAGGTCATTATTACAAAAAATTGTTAAGCGGGGACAAAAATTCAAGACCGGACAATTTGGGGACACCACACGTCATTTCCTGGGATATATGAAGCTAAATTACGCTTCTAAAAGTTGAAGGGTCATTTGCACTTTTGGCCTATTTTGTGTTGGTCTTTAATTTTTCCCTTCAAATGGACTGCTCTTAATTTTGCCCTTTAACATCGAACTTATGCTTAAGGGCATAAGCTACTCATCATAATATTCGCAAGTTATGTCATGGTCCTTAAAGAATATATGCTCTATTGGCATAAGTTCTACCAGCCCATTTGAAGGATAAAAATTAAAGACCAATTCATTTGAAGATAAATCGTGCAATTAATTGAAAGTAGAAAACGCGATATAATTGGGCTTAAGGCCCAGAAGTTTGAGAAGTTAAGTACCATTATGACAACTTCGTTCAGGCCAATAATTGACCCCATGGCCTATACAAAGCTATTGACTTTTTTGGGAACACCTATCACGGCGAACTCAAGATGAGACACAAATTCCATAATGAGAAAGAAGTCAATAGCTTGATAAGTAAGAAGAAAGGGATAAAGTTGCGGGTTAAGATGACAACTATCCTGGTAGCAGAAACGATCAATCTATGTTCAAAAGAAAATCTCACGCCAGTTTATAACTCATTAAATTGTCTTCTGAAATAAATTTAAGATTGAGATGTCGGCTCAGAATACATCGTCTAGACCTAATTAGTAGTTCCCCAAACACCCTACACAAAACTTAAATTTTAGGCATGTAGAATAGTACATGGAGGAATATATTTCCTCACTGATGTCCCCATAAGTATCCTGTAGCCAAGTGATGCATCCGTGTAACTAGGAAAGGATTCCACGAAGCGTATGAAAAATAATTGAGAATAGACATACTCTTATTAGAGAAGTCTCATAACAAGAAAGGTCACTTGACGTGCCGTTTCGGCAAGAAATGATTTACCAACCAAAAGGAATGAGAAGGAAATTAAGAACGACTTCTAGGTTAAAATGGTCACAGTTATCCCAAGGGAGTTTGTACTCGATCTAAGTTAATTTGAGTGATTTTGTGAAATTTACCACCACTAAAATGAACTCAATTTTAGGCTACAGTGAAATGCCGGGAGAAATGTCAACTATTGTTTAAACAGGCTCAAACGGTCCACCTGTGAAATTATAATTGCTTTTATTCAATCTTAATATGTTTATCTTGTTTACAATTGTGTGGCTCTGTGTTTGTATACATCACGATCTTCAAGAAAATGGATTCAATGATCTCTTCGCAATCCCTAACCCTCTGTTTGGATGGTTGTTTCCCGTGGTTCATTAATGTACAATATGGTGTTGTATTGTATTGTATTGTATTAATGAACACAATATTTGGATAGACTGTATCGTTTGTTGTGGTTTAATAACATTTGTATTGTTTGGTTTGACCGTATGGTATTGTATAATAATTTGTAAGTTTACTAAAATACCCTCAACTCTTAATTAGAAATTAATTTATATATATATTAATAAAACAAAATAGGAACTTTAAAAAATAAGTAGGTAGTGGGTGGGGGTGGTGGAGGGGTGGGTGGTTGTGAGATGAGGGTGGGGATAGTGGGTGGGGGTGATGGAGGGGTGGGTGGTACTTGGTAGGGTGGGGGTGAGTTGTTGTGGGGTGGGGGTAGGTGGCAGAGGAGTGGAGTAGTTAGGGTGGGGGTGGGTGGTAGGGCAGGGGTAAGGTGGGGGTGAGTGGTAGGGTGGGGGTGGGTGGGGTGGATGGTGGAGGGTGGGGAGGGGTGGGATGGGGGTGAGTGGTAGAGTGGGGGTGGAGTGGAGTGGATGGTGGAAGGTGGGTATAATGGGGAAATAAAATATGTAATCATGGAAAAACCATCAAAACTGTGGTTACAAAAATTAGGACTTTTCATGGTTATATAACTATGAGATAAACCACGGGTTTACAACACCATATCACATAATTTTAAGAACAATGAAAATAAACATGATTTCATAAAAAATCATATATTAATGAACCACGAAACCATCATCCAAACAAGGGTAATATTCAAAGCACGCAGTTCCAACAAGGCAACTAGTGAATACAATAATATTAGACTGGTTTACTAACAAGTGACAATGGTTATGCCACGACAGTACAAGGTTGACAATTCTCCTTGGAACGCACGACGAAGGAGGAAATGCTGACGAGCACCACTTTTCAACCATTCAAACGCAGAGTATTAATTTGTTTCAACATTCGTCCCTAATCTAAGTTTAAATACAGAACATAAACTCTAAAGAAATGAAATAACTGAAAACAATAGCTGGTATGGCAAGAAAGCTAATGCGCGCAGTGCAGTACGACTCTTATGGAGGCGGAGCTGCTGGCTTGAAGGTACTTTGATTTCTCTGTAATCACATGTAATTATCTTATAAGTGACATGATTTTGTAAATATATTTTATAACAGTCGTCCGATGGGGATAGGGCTTATCCCGTACAAGGTTAAAATTATTTTTTCTGTATATATAGTAAATGTGTAACCTTGTGTTTTTCCTGTGTGTGTATTTCTTTATATTTTTGAACCCCTAATAAAAATCCTAGCTCCGTCACTACTGTTGTCACATAGAACTTAAACCCTAATGAATGATTAGGTTGCTTTATGTAGCCAAAATTTAATATTGCTTGTTGCAGCATGTTGAAGTTCCAATTCCTACTCCGAGCAAGGATGAGATATTGCTAAAGTTGGAAGCTACAAGCTTAAATCCAGTAGACTTGAGATTTCAGAAAGGCGTGGCTCGTCCTTTTGTTCCTCGCAAATTCCCCGTTATACCTTGTAAGTTTGATAATTTTTCACATCCATTATTGTCTCCTCATTAAAATTATGCACTTTTAATATTGTATCTTTGTGAGGTGCAGGTACTGATGTAGCAGGAGAAGTTGTAGAGGTTGGATCTAGTGCTGTAAAATTTAAGGCTGGTGACAAGGTTGTGGCTCTTCTTAATCCACTTGTAAGTCCAATTCCCATCCGTCTTGACTTGTTTTTAGTATTCTTTTCTTGCAGATGGAAGTCTCTAAAGTTACATTTGGGTCCCAAAAAAAAAAAAATTATCTCTGTCTCTTCTTTAATTTGTTCTCTGTTACAGTACTTATCCTCATCAACTTGATTGTTTTCTTTGGTTTATAAGATGAGTTTAGTGTAAAGATTTGTTACACTAGCGGTGCAAGTTAACCAGGTATTTGCAGGTTATCACTCTATTTTTCATGTTATACTACTAAAAAAAATAGGAATTAGCAACGGACAAATTCCATATACATCAAAATCTTAGCCGCAGATTAGCAATGATTAATCATAAAATTCTGTTAGCTACGAGCAATTTAGCGACGGGTCGGATTAGCACCAAAGTTCGTAGCTAATTCCATTTATTTTTGTAGTGTTACCATATTAGTCTTGATATGGACAGTTACCTTTCGTTGTAGGTCTACTCTATTTGATAGTGAAAGAATTATTTACAACGTCAGTGCTCAAAATATAGATTCTAATATAATAGTTGTAATGATATTCGTGTCCTTAATAACAGATAGGAGGCGGATTGGCGGAGTATGCAGTTGCAAAGGAGAGCTTGACTGTTCCAAGGCCAGAAGAGGTATCGGCTGCTGAAGGTGCAGGTCTTCCAATTGCTGCTCTTACAGCACACAAGGCCCTTGTTGATGTTGCTGGAATTAAACTAGACGGAAGTGGACCGCGCATGAGCATTCTTGTCACTGCTGCCTCAGGTGGTGTCGGACATTATGCAGTTCAATTGGCAAAGTTGGGTAATACTCACGTTACAGGGACATGTGGAACTCGTAACATTGAATTCGTAAAGAGCTTAGGAGCAGATGAGGTTCTTGACTACAAGACGCCTGAAGGAGCAGCTCTCACGAGTCCATCAGGGAAAAAATATGATGCAGTAATTCACTGTGCTAGAGGAATTCCGTGGTCAGTATTTGAGCCTAATTTGAGTGACAACGGTAAAGTCATTGATCTGACTCCCGGACCTAGTTCAATGTGCACATATGTATTGAAGAAACTGACCTTCTCCAAAAAGCAGTTGTTGCCATTGATTTTGAGTCCTAAAGAAGATAAGGAACTGAACTTGCTTGTTAAGTTGGTGAAGGAAGGAAAGTTAAAGACCACGTTTGACTCTAAGCATCCTCTAAGCAAGGCTCAAGATGCTTGGGTCAAGAGCCTTGATGGACATGCCACGGGGAAAATCATTGTGGAGATATAAAAATACTGGTCTATCATTGAGCGTTGAGAGTATTATGGTATTATGCCAATAGATAAAGATCGATCAATCTCATCCTATTCAAGTGATCAATCAAAGTTTATTGAGATTGGAAATCGCCATAATGATTATTTGTAATTGGCCTATCATTTATATGTATGTGTGTCATGTAATTCTTTTGGTACCTTTGCCTTTAGAGCCAATAGTATAGCTGTAGCTTTTCAATACAAAATTCAGGTGATTCGTCTTTCAATTAGAGCAATTTGTGAAATGAAATGGCTGGTTTCTGGTGCAATATTAAAAGAGGTTAAGAAATAACTTTAACAGGCTAAAAGTCCAGTAATATAACTAGTAGTTTGAGAGTAAACTAGATTAGCTTAGTAACTTGAACCTGCATGCAGTTTATACGTGAGATTCAACGCTGATTGGCATTATAAGAAGAAAAGTTTTTAAGTAAATGTAACGCACATAATTAAGCTTCAAAGATAAAGATGATCTATCTAAATGTTGATTGAGGAAGTTACCCAAGTAATAGAAAAATGCTCTATAGAAAGGTGACTTCCAGTGGGCGATGACTTCTAGTTGGATAGGGCCCAAATGCTCCAAAAATTAACGTAAAAGTGCTTTCTTCAATTTTAGTATGTTTATTTTGTTTACATGTCTGTGTGTGCGGACATAACTTGATCTTCAAGAAAATGGATTTGATTGGTTGATTATCCACTATATGATCATATCACAATTATAAATGCTCCCAGTATGCCATCCCAACAAGGCAACAATTGACTATTTCCACGAGTCAATGCATTTGACTATTTCAAACCTGATCAGTTTTTTAACAAGTGACTTTACAAGGCTGACGGAAAGCGCGAGGAAGGAGGAAACCCTGACTAGCACCAACTTTCAACAATTCAAGATTAGAATATTGCTTCAACTTTCGTCCCCAATCTTATTTTAAGTGCTTCTGCTGAAGCAGTAGGAGGATGAAGTGAAATTAGTGAATATTGAAACAGTAACAAGTATGGTGGGGAAGCTAATGCGCGCGGTTCAGTACGACTCTTATGGAGGCGGTGCTGCTGGCTTGAAGGTACTTTCTCTCCAGTCATAATATTGGATGGAAACTCTCTATATATGATGATGGAAATAACTAGTATATTTCGGTTAAGCTATCAGTCTTTTTTGTTTTCCTATGTAAGCAGGTGACCTGTTTTATTTTCTATGTTATTAGTCTCCCTTTTTATGGTCTATTACTTGTAGTTATCTTACAGTATAAATATTCTCTTGCACTTTGTTGATTGTCGCAGTATGTTGAAGTTCCAGTGCTTACTCCAAATAAGGATGAGGTCTTGCTAAAGTTGGAGGCTACAAGCTTAAATCCGTTAGACTTGAGGTTTCAGAAAGGTGTCAATCGTCCTTTTGTTACTCGCAAATTCCCTGTCATACCTGGTAAGTTCAATAATCTATCACATCTAGTCCTTTCTTCAGAATCCAAAATAAGGAGACATCAAGAGGCCCTAATTAACCCCTTCTAGCTCATCGTTTATAGTTTTCTATTTAGTATGTTATACACTTCTAATACTGCAAATTTTTGTGAGGAGTAGGTACTGATGTAGCAGGAGAGGTTGTAGAGGTTGGATCTAGTGTTGTAAAATTTAAGGCTGGTGACAAAGTTGTGGCAGTTCTTAATCTTCTTGTAAGTCTGATTCACCTTTCATTTGACTTGCTTTCAGTATGTTATTCTTGCATTTTTCTTCAGTCGGTATGTTCTAAAATTACACTTTAAGTCACAGAAACCTTTGTCTCTGTATCTTATTTAATTTGGTCTCTGCTGTATTAGAAAGTATCCTCATCAACTTGATCTTTTTGCCTTAATATAATGTATTAAGGTTATATACGCTGGCAGTGCAAACAAATGTTATAGTATATCCATCTAATTTCTTTAGATTACAATTTTAGTGTTGATTTGGAGAGTTACATGTAGACAAACTTAAATTGTATGTAGACCAACTTAAATTGATAAGAGTAAAAATTCATTGAATTGCAGATGCACAGAATATAAACTCTATTATCATAGTTGTAAGGTAACAATATTCATGTGCTTGATAACAGATAGGAGGTGGATTGGCCGAGTATGTCGTTGCAAAGGAGAGCTTGACTGTTCCAAGACCAGAAGAAGTATCAGCTGCTGAAGGTTCAGGGCTTCCAATTGCTGCTCTTACAGCACACAAGGTCCTTGTTGATATTATCGGGATCAAATTAGATGGAAGTGGACCCCGTTTGAACATTCTTGTCACCGCTGCCTCAGGTGGTGTCGGACATTATGCTGTTCAATTGGCAAAGTTAGGTAACACTCACGTTACAGGTACATGTGGAGCTCGTAATATTGAATTCGTAAAGAGCTTAGGAGGAGATGAGGTTCTTGACTACAAGACGCCAGAAGGAGCAGCTCTTAAGAGTCCATCAGGAAAGAAATATGATGCAGTGATTCATTGTGCTAGAGGAGTTCCTTGGTCAACATTTGAGCCTAATTTGAGTGAAAATGGTAAAGTCATTGATCTGACTCCTGGGCTAAGTGCAATGTGCACATATGTACTGAAGAAACTGACATTCTCCGAAAAGCAGTTGCTTCCATTTATTTTGATTCCTAATGGAGATGAGGAATTAAACTTGCTTGTTAGGTTGGTGAAGGAAGGGAAGTTAAAGACTGTTGTTGACTCCAAACATCCTCTAAGCAAGGCTCAAGATGCTTGGGCTAAGATGATTGATGGACATGCCATAGGGAAAATTATTGTGGAGCCATAAAAAAATTTGTTCCAATTGATTTAAATGTGAAAATGTTGCTGCTGAGCATTGATAACATACAAGGATTTATATTGATAGATGTGTTAGAAATTTCGAGTGAAGGAGAAATCTCAAACCGCTTCTCATGTAAATGGAGGAAATAACTATTTTTTACTTCACTCAACTAGCTTGCATATATAAATGATATGGTATCCAGGTACTTATAGAAGACTTCTAATATTTACTTACTAAGAACTTACTCGCGCTTCGCGCAATTATGAAACACAATATAAATTTAAATATTTTTTATTTATTTATATCTTCTACTAATAATTATAGCAAGATGAACAACATATTCCTTAAATTAGAAATACTTAGCACTTCTAAAAAATAAACTCAAATATCTATTTCTTCTCCTATTCCTTTTCCTTTTTCAATTTTTCACTTTTTTTTTTCTTTCATTCCAATTCTGTAATCCCCCTCTTAATTCTACGCCTTAATAAAAGAGGAAATGTCAATAAAATGTTCACAAAGTCGTCAAAAACATTAGCTAGAAAATCAGAAAGAGATGTTTAACAAAACTTTGCCAACTCCAAAATAAACACTACTAACAAAAATTTAGTGCGGTCATAAATCAAACTGACCAAATCAGGAGGAGCTTAGCCACTGATCCCTTCGACAATAAAATCAAGAAGCAAGGTCAGCAAATTTTTAAAGGAATTAATCATATTTAACCGATAGAATAAAAGAATTCACATAACTTGGCAACAAAGCTAGGAAATGAAGAAGATATATGATAAATGATATCCACGTTAGATACATGATTTTACTTCGACACAATAGTCGCGTTATATTTATCACTAATACAACATATCCACTTGATCAAAGAATTCCCGACCAATTAAATCTATTTCTCCAAATTAGAAAACAAAATAAGCTGTTTAAGAACAAAATAATTCCCATCCAGAGTTCTGATTTGTAAATTGGATAGTTCCCCTAAAGAAAGTTAGTTAAGAACATGCTAATCGAGGAACTAATAATAATAATATTTTTTTTAGATTAATGATATTTTAGAATGATAATATACATCAAGATATTTGTCCCAATGCTTTTGTCCAATTGAGTCACAGAAAGTTTAACCTCCTAATTACAAGCAAAATTCAACCAAGAAATGATTCACAATAAATCTTAAATCTCTATGAGTAAATGTGGGAATACCAGATACCTGGATTATCATATCCTTTGGAGCCTTAAGCCTTTGAGCCAAAAATGAATATCAGATCGGAGAATGCTCCTCAATAAGATATAGAAGTACCAACGTACAGAAAGAGGTGTAATTAATTGGATTAGTGAAATATCTAGGCAACTGTTACAGGGGGTGTAATTATTTTTGAATTAATGACGCAACTGTTGGACTCTTTAACATATGACAATTGACATATCACATAAATGAGATAATATTAGGGGAAAAACTAAAGAAGGCGATATATTAGTTACTAATTATTCATTATTAATACCAGTGAACGTTTCTTTATATCTAGTGACCTTTGGATTTTCAAATAAAACAATTTAGACTGTCTAGTACAATGCAAATCTGAGGCAGCTTTTGGGCGTTACAAATAAAAGAAAAACGGCTGTCTGTTAAATTATATATTTTTTTCATCTTTAAAATTACGTCTAATTTAATTGAATGAGTAGAAAGAGGGGGAAAATGGCAAAAAAAAAAAAAATGAGGAAAAAAATAAATAGGATTCTTGACCAAAGAAAGGTGTCACATCACTCTCCTAATGCGTAACTTCATATTTATATATAACATAAAGCTAGGAAAAAAAAGGAGTGATGTGGCACCTCTCTTTGGCCAAGGATCCTATTTATCTTTTTTCTCATTTATTTGACAATTTCCCCGATTTTTCTTCTTTTATTGTACAAGAATAAATGTGTCATCAATTGTTATTCCTCCATTCATTCATATTCTTAAATGTAAAGAACTTAATGATATTTGTTTCCATTACTCACACAACCTTTTATTATCATAACCCCTAAATAATTAATATTCATGTCCATGGCATCATTTGGTATTCCATATTGTAGTCCTATAAATAGAGTATTCATTCATATTCATATTGTATTAATCACGTTTGTTTGGAATTTTAGTGTGTTTATACAATTAATTGCTAAGTAAATTCTACCTTTTTATGTTGAGGTTTTTATTGTTAAAATCAGTTTGAAAGATTGGTGAGTCGTTGTACAAATTATGTGCTTTGTTGGGATATATTTCAATGTATTTGTACATTTAAATGCCAAGTAAAAATCATCGAGCGCTTTCTCTTTTGTCATTTATTTTTTATAGCTTTTGGTATTTATTTGGTTTGATTACAGTTAAAGGCGGGGAAGAGGCAGAGATGGATGGATAATAAGAAGTTATGAGCATCCTTCTATGAGACCGACGTCAAAATGACTTGTTTTTGAAGCTAATAGACAAAAATAAGATTCCTTTTTTTTTTTTTATACCAAAATGGGTATTTCGTTGGTTATCCAACGAAATATCCATAAAAAATACTGTTCCGGTCCGGATATGTAACAAATAATTTTTTTTTTGTATTTCGTTCATATATCGTTTTTCTGCTCTCCACTTTTACCCTAAATTATTTTACCTTATCCTCTCCATTCTTCATTCTTCCTCTGCCTCCATTCTCCATTCTTCCTCTTCTTCCGTTCTTCATTCTTTTTCTTTTTTTTACTAATCCTATCACAAAGATTCCTCAATTTTTGCTCCATAATCTTCTTCAAATTGAGGTAATTTATTAATTTTATAACTTTTTACATATATTTTTTGATTTAGTCATTATAAATTAGTTCATATTTATTTTTTTGATTTATTTATATCTTGTACTTATTGTAATAGACTATAATAAAGAAAAGAAAAGTTACAAGTTTAATTAATCAATAGTTGGTAATTTCAGTCGTTGCTTCAGTTAAAAAAAGCTTTAAAAAATGTTAGTAGAGTTTATTGGTCAACGAAGAAATGACGATAAAGATTCATCGTCCATAATTGGCATCTCACCATAAATTGGTGAACCATCGGTTGTAAATGAACTTGGACAACGTCCGGTTATAACCACCAAAAGTTCAGGATCATTTACGAACATTTTACTCCTTAAGACGCGTTGTAGACGATCTTATTTTAGGGAAATTGGAAACCTTTGCCCTATTTTAGGACCACGGCTATATCTAACCGAACCTGTTTCATACACAACTTCACCACCCCAAAATAAATACACTTTAACATGAGTTTCCGTCATCTTTTATGAAATATATGAGAGAAAAAATAAAAGTTGAAGGATATGAAACAGATAAGAGAAAAACAATATATGAAAAATATGAGATGGATAAAAGAAAATTGAAAGACGAAGAATATACCATAGGTAAAGATAGGACAATATTTATAAATGGAGAAAAATAAAAAAATTCCGCAAATTAATTGCCTGTTTGGCCAAGCTTATAAAAATAACTTATTTTGAAAAGTATCAAAAAAGTACTTTTGACTAAAAACAGTTTGTGTTTGGCCAATTAATTTAAAAAGTACCTTTGAGCAGCAATTAGTGTTTGACCAAACTTTTAAAAATTGCTTCTAAGTGTATTTTTCTCAAAAGTACTTTTCAAAAAAGTGCTTTTGGGCAAAAACTATTTTTTTTAGCTTATGAAAAACTACTTCTCCTACTCTCCAAAAGCACTTATTTTCTCCCAAAAGTTTGGCCAAACACCTCACTTTTTTTAAAATAAGCACTTATTGATAATACGTACTCTTGGGGAAAAAACAAGCTTGGACAAACAGGCCCTAAGTCACGAAATGTAAAAGATATTATTTTGACGACTATTCAATGCTCGTCTTAAACTGATTGAACCAACAGAAATATACAAAAAAATAAAATTAAAACCACAACGATGTGGAGAGCAGAAAACGGTAAAAAAAAACAAAAAAAAGAAGAAGGGGTTTTTCGTTCGTATTCTAGCGAAATGGAAGAAAATAAATTTTGTCCCATTTCGTTGGTATATGAACGAAATACAAAAAAAAAATATTTGTTATTTTCCTATTTCGTTGCTATATAAACGAAATACAAAAAATAAATAAATTATTTGTCCTATTTTGTTGGTCTATAAACGAAATGCAAAAAAAAAAAAAACTATTTGGTACATTTCGCTACAAGTGTAGCGAAATGCAACGATATCCGGACCGGAACAATATTTTTTTTGGATATTTCGTTGGATAACTAACGAAATACCCATTTTGGTATAAAAAAAAGGCATCCTATTTTTGTCTATTAGCTCCAAAAAGAAGCCATTTTGGCGCTGACTCATTCTTCTATCTTTATTAGTATTTGTTTTCCTAAGTCTTTGTAAGTTTGGTAATACAAGTGGTTATACTCATAGATCGTTAAAAAAAAAAAATTAATGATAAGGAAATTTGCAGCCGCTATTTTTTGGGTACGCACAGGATAAATTCCGGTCCCGTGAACAGAGGGAGATATTCAATTGTACTCTTACTTATCTTACCCATATTTCTTTTCCAAATCTTTCAGGTTTGAAGTAGGGAGCAGAAGATAGAAAAGTAAAAAGAATTAGTAAAATTGAATTCCAGACCTAAGTGATGCAACTAAAATAGCAATTTAAAAATTGTCAATATAATACTTTTTAACTATTTTGCAGGTGTATATGACTTGGTCAAGAAGGTGGGGGAGGAAAACAAAGGATTTTAGGATTGAGATCAAGGAAACGGAAAATTAATAATGTTAGTTATTTATTACTGTTGGGAAAAGTGGTAAAAGAGATTTTATAAAATTTAATTTATTTTGTTGTTGGTTCTCTTTGCCGATTTAAAGGAGGTGAAAATAATGGCAGCACCAAAAGTTTTAACTTTTAAATAAATAAGAACAAGTTAGAGATACCTATAAATGTACAAAGATAAATTCATATTTTGAATTTTGTTAAGCATATGCACGTAAAAAAGTTAAGATTTCTTGAAATTATTTCCTTTATTTACATGCCTTATAAGAAACCATAAGATATATAATTTCACCTTTATCAACTTACTCAAAAATCAAGTATTTCGAGAAAATTAAAAACCCTAAGAGAAGTTAAAGAAATATCAGACTAATTAATGTCAATACTAATAAAATTGGTTAAACTTGAAATCTAATTTATTTGGATTCAAACACTAGAGGAAAAAAACTATTTTTTTAAAAATATGTTAGAAAATAATATTTTGTAAATTCCGCGCGAAGCACAGACAAATTTCCTAGTTATATATATATATAGATATAGATATAGATATAGATATAGATATAGCTGCGTATATCTATTGCAGAAATGCAAGGTAAGACTGCGTACAATAGACCCTTGTGGTCCGGTCCTTCCCTGAACCCCGCACATAGCGGGAGCTTAGTGCACCGGACTGCCCTTTTATATAGATATAGATTTTGTATCATAGTTTAATTTCTAAGCTTTTCTTTTCCCTCTTACATGAACAATTTAAGATATGTATCTTTAAATTAACTTCCTAATACATATACTAAAATAATTCATGTACCACAAAAATCAAAGAAACCCTTTTCTTCTTCCACCACATAGTTCAATTTTTAACACTCCTTAAATCTTGTGGTTGGAGTTTCCAAAATACTTTCCAGTATCTCAATTTTTCTTTCTCTAATTGTACAAGGTTGCACATTGATACTTTTTTTGGGAGTCTAGATGTCTTTTATCATCTTCTTCGGGAGACTCCTCGTCTTCTTAGAAGAAATTTTCTTCTTGATATTGAAGTTGTCAATTTTACTGATTGTACTTTAGAAGGCACATCATTAGTTTCATCATTACTTTCGTCTTCAATACTACTCTTCTCTTCTGAAGATTTCTCAGTAGTAAGAGTAGTTGTTCTTCATTATTTTCTCAAATATCTTTACTTTGCAGATGTAGAAACCTTTATAGGTTCTACGATAACAAACGAGTTTTTCAAAAGGTCCACTTTACGAGGAGCCACTTCATAATAAAATTCATCGAAACTCGTTGCCAGATTCGGCAACACACTTTCTCTTGTTTGTAATCATAGTCATCCTCAGAATCATCATCTTCATTCGAGTCACTTTTTTTCATAATCGACACTCATCTTTTTCCGAACTAGACTAATCACTTCACTCTCATTTTTTCATGGTCGGTGATATGTGTAATTAAAGCAAAAGTGACATTTTTATATAGTTAACTTATTTACGTAACGGGCGTTTGATAACACACGCAATAGCTTTTCAAAATTTGGAGCCAAAAGTGTTTGGTAGGAACATGTTATTACGTGTTTAGGTGTTCAATTAAAACAAACGTAGTTTGAGTGTTTAAATGAAATTTACTGACAAATTTAAGGAGTTGTTGATGTATTCAACCTTTTAATAAACATGTCATAACATTTGTGTGGCTACAAAAGATTCTTATTTAGAATAAAATGTAAAGCTTAAATTAAATTGTTTCCAAATATAAAAATGTATTATTCATTTTTACAGATTAATAAAGAAATAAAAAGGTCTACTATTTTTGCGAGAACGTCACGAAAATGGTCTCTTATGTTTTGATGGTAGGTCTAAAACAATCACCTAAATATGCCTCGAGTAGTTTTGGTCCCCCTTTAGTTCTCTTCAAATATTTAACAAACTCTGATTGTTATATTTTATCGAAAATTGTGAAAATTTATTTTTAAATAGAACTTACATTTGAAGCTACATCTTTTGCGTTTTCTGATGCCTGGTGTAATTTTTGATATTTTTATGCAATCTGGTGTTTGGTGCATTTCTTGACGTGAGAATTTTGAGATTTAATGAAACTTTTCTAGTATATATCTTATAATTTCTTTCACAGTTTCCCTTAAATCAAATAGCTAAAATTCATTAAATTGTTGACCCAAATAAACAATATTAGTATTTACTATTTTACAAACTTAACAGAGCAAACTGCTTAAGAGTATATTTAAAAGCCTGTTTTAAACTCAATCCAAATATAAGGGACCATTTATGTCATTTTCTTCTCTTTTTTTTTGACATTGGTATTTCTGGATCTATCTGGTCTTACAAACTTGGGAAACTTTATCATGAGTATTTTTAGGAGAAAAGGACATAAATAGTCCCTTAACTATGAGAGTAGGTTCAAAATAGTCCCTTAACTATGCATTTAACAGTTTTGGTCCTTTAAGTTTGTCACAAGTTAATAAAAATAATCCCTTAACAATAAGGATTGGTTAAAAATAGTCTCTTAAGTATGCATTTAACAATTTTGGTCCTTTAAGTTCACTAAAAGTTAACACTTTTAGTCTCCGACAAAATATTCATCGAACTCTGTTCGTTAGATTTTACTAGAACTATGAAAAAAAGAAAAAATTAGCGAGAAATTACATTTAGAGGTACACATTACTAAATAAAATGCCCAATAGCTACAAAACCGACGTAAGTAAATTAGAAATAATAGAAACTACAAAAATTATCATTATTAAAAACAAGCGAAAAAATGATGGACGGAAACCGATGGATAAAATCGAGAGACACTATTTTTAAAATTTTTATTGTTTTTTTATGAAAATCAACAGACGTCTGCAGATTATTTTTGAGGAAAGATGCGCGGAAACTATTTTTTTTTTATAAAAAGAATCACTACGATGGAAGTATTTATTTTTATATCGGGTTTTCAGTAAAAATGAGTCTAATGTATTTTACTTAGCCGATGGACTTCCTCGGTTTTAATCGACAGAGTCCATCAGTCTTTGTGTTTCGAGACATTATTTTCTGACATTAAGAAGTCTGTATGTTTTCCCCTATAACTCACTGACGTCAGTCGGTTTTGTCACGAGATAATTGGTATTTTTTTTAGTAATGTATACCTCTAAATGTGAGTTCTCGCTAATTTTTTCTTTTTTTGTTTTCATAGTTCTCGTCAAATCTAACAAACAGTTTGATGAATATTTTATCGAAGACTAAAAGTGTTAACTTTTGATGAACTTAAAGGACCAAAATTGTTAAGTGCATACTTAAGACACTATTTTTAATCAACCCTCATGGTTAAGGAACCATTTTGGTTAACTTAAGGTAAACTTAAAGGACCAAAACCGTTAAGTGTATAGTTGAGAGACTATTTTGAACCGACTCTCATAATTAAGGGACCATTTATGTCATTCTCTCGTATTTTCAGAATCTCTTTTTACCACTTTCTAAGAAAAGCTGCCACCTAATTTTTGTTTCTAGAAGTTGTAGATACGCCACGTGTGCCTCCCAATGGATATACTACAAGCACCCTATGCTAGCGGCGATTCACACAACACATACATATTCCAATATACAATATAGCCTCGCCGGTTTTGCACTTTTGCTCCAACTTCGAGGTTTAGTCAAGGCTTTTTAAATTGGTGAAATTGGATAATGGCTGGGAAGATCATGCATGCTGTCCAATACAACTCTTATGGTGGTGGAGCCTCTGGCTTAAAGGTAAAAAAAAATAACTGCTTCGTTTTTCTTTTTTATCAGTTACTCCCTCTGTCCCAGTTTACTGATACAGTTCGAATTTCGGGAGTCAAAACTTTTTTATTTTGGCATACACAATCTTTTAAGTTTTCTGAAATAATAATTAACAATTTAAAATATTTAAAGGGTGTTCCAGTCAAAAGATTTTTTTATTTGACTTTCGAAATCCAAACTGTATAACATGAATTGGGAGGCAGAGGAATTATTATGTTTGAGTGTTAAACATATTTGGTTGATTCTTTGGTTACATTTGGTATTTTTAATTGGCTCATTTCTCATTAGAAAATTGCAGAAAATAGTTGTTTAAAGAGGGCTTTTGATGACAGAGCGTTTAAAACCTAGTAGTATTTTATTTGCCGTTTGACTGTTGAACTTATGTCGTTAAAAATTAGAATTCTTCCATTGTAATCTTAAACTAAAAATTAATATATTGGCAGGAGACTGGAGTTTATTTGATGTTTTGAATAATAATTGTTTTCAAACTAGTGTTTAAAATGACAATTTAAATACGAAACATTTCTTGTTGGGGAGGGGGTATGTGAAGGTTACAATCAGGAGGTAGGGGATAAGCGAAGATGATATTAGCCATTAATTAAGAATTATAAAACTTAATCATCATTTTACTGATTTACTAGTCTGGAACTTAAGCTTTTATGCTACAAAAATTTAGATAATATGTTCTGTTCGTGCTACTTTGTACAAAACAAGATTTATTTTTGTCCTAGACATTAAATCTCTGTTAACAGAAGTGAGACAGAATGGCTTATGTGATGGCGTGATGGTCGTTTAAGAGGCTGACTAAGTCACAGTATATTTCAATTGCTGATTGCCACTTTGAGAAGCTAGAGGGATTCCTGTTACTTTTTCTCTATTTATTTGGATATCAATTATAACAAGCATTCTAATTTACATGGTTGAGTCGAGTGTCTATAGTAAAAACGAATTCTAAGAGTGGAATAATCCGGTTTATTTTCTGCTTCACTTGTTTATGTAGTTGAACTTCATAATGTGAAGGTGCAAGAGTTGAGGGAGAAGGCATAAGTCTTGAAAGCTCTTGAGTTTCCATGGTACCATAATGCCTAAGCAGATAAAAAAGCAATGAGAAAGAAATAGATAACGGTAAGCAGTGGTTGGGTTAAGCTGGAAAAAAATTTCTATAAACAATTGTTACTAGTACTTCTTAGATGATACCGGTCCATTCTGAGTAATTTGAGATCCAACTATTCATTTAAATGTGTTTGCTTTCATGTCTCTTTCCTCGCAACACAGTATAATCGACTATTCAGTGCCTCATTCCAAACTAGTTGGAGTCTGTGAGTCATCTGTTGCTATTCTACTCTCAAAGTTCAATCAATCTTATGTAAATGTCAGCTCTCTCTTTAATCGGGTTAAGGCATAACAGGCTACTCATATGCTGAACTTCAGTCACTGGAAATAGTAAAGGGAGGTGAGTTTTTGGGTGAAAACATCCTTTAAGTATGACAACAAATTAAACTACATCCTTAGAATATTTTTGTGAACAAAAATCATCCTTTTTGTTTGCTAAAGTAAAAAATTTTCATCTCGCTGTTACTCAACGTTACTAAACTAATGGAACCAAAAATTCCTGTGATTCCTACATGACTTGGCAAGCCTCCCCAAAACTAGTCTTATTCTTTTGCTGTTCGATTTTTGCCATTGGAATTGAACAGACCCAACCTAAACTCCATGCCAAAATTAAGAAACTGAGTTTTCTTTCTTTGGGGGTAGAAGCTTTCCTAAGAACCCTTCAAGAATAACATTGAGAAAGACTACATACCATATCTAAAAACAAATAAGATTAGCTTCATAGTACTGCTTAACAACTGCTTCCGCTGATGATGGAGTACTTTATTCATTTGAAATTCACATTTCTGGGAGATTTTGACCAAAATTATCACAAAAATATTAGTACTTCATAGGGTCAACTACACTACGTACAGTAAGGGATAGTTTCAGACACTTCCCCTCAAGTTTGTAACACTAACCTTCCTTGTGGTTTACGATATTACGCTTACGTCCCTTATTTTGATTTCTTTGTAACTTATTTATGATTAATACATAAAAACACTGATCGGATTAATTCACCCTTTCTAATCACGGAGTGCTTTCAAAATTCCTTTTCTAATTTCTCTTTAGAATTCTCCTTGAATTGCTTCAATTTGGTGTCTGAAACAAACTATAGAATCACGGTTTACTTAGAAGCTCCTTTAGATGACCTAAGAGGAACCAATAGAATCTAAGAGAAAGATTACAAGTTACGTTTGGTCAATGTGGTGGATATGAGAGGATATCGGCTGATTCTTATGGTAGAAGGAATCTGAGGAATGTTGGGTTGAAGGTGTTGTGCAATGCTCTTCTAGGAAGAGAGATTGAGAAGCCGAGATATATTACTATGGGTAGGTGGTATAATCAGTGGTTGAATATGGATCAAGTGCAATATGCTTGTCTTGATGTTTTTACTTCTTTTGAGATTGAGATGGAAGGCGCTTGATTGCTGCTGGTTCTGGGTATGAATCCATTTTTCTCTTCCTAAACATAGGTTTCATGGGATCTGATTTCATCGGTGAAGGTTTTGGGTCATAGTCATAGATGAGTTTTTAATGGATCTAGTAATAGCTTCTCGTTTTTAAAGAACCCTTTATGTTAATCTTCGCAAAAAAATTAAGCTATTAAGTTCGGTATATGTTATTGTGTGTGCTTCAGTTTTTTTCCTTTTTGTGCGTGCTTCAGATTTTATTTCACACACTCCTCAATAAGTTATGCTTGTCTATCACCATTTCAATATGAGTTAAAATATCTTTCAGCTTCTCTTCTTCCAGACATAGCTTTTCTGTAATTTGGAGTAAGAGTTTCAAAAATCATAGCTTTTCTGCAAGTAAGAGTTTCAAAAATCATAGCTTTTCTGCAAGAACTTGAATGTCTTTCTTGAGAGGAAAAATCTTATTAAACGTAGCTTGTAGTTTAAAAGATCTTTTAAAATTTTATTTAGAATCACAAAAGAGTTTTTTGAGAATCCTTTTGATACACTTTAGAAATTTTTCAACAAAGATGTATAGAACTAATTAAGCAAAAGAGTACACATAAAAGGCAAATTTTGTCCGATCGCTATTTTTATACATCTGATAAATGGTTAAATCAATTGTTATAAAAAAATTAAAATAAGGGAAGCAAGCGTAATGACATAAACCAGAAGGGAGATGTAGCTCATGAGCGATTTTGAATTTTCTAGTCTTTTCCGATGTACCCAAAAAAAAAAAAAAAACAGAAGGAATGTTGATCTTACGAAGCCAAACCTTAGGAGAGGTCTCTAAAAATATCCCATAAATATAAATTAATTTTGAAAAGTCTTTCACGACATTTTTGTTGAGGTAGTGTGTCTTGTAGCTTTGAGGGTGTCATTATTTCTAGAAGAGAGCTAGGTTGGATATAACTTTAAATTGAACACTAGCAGAGTGCTAGCTTGGAAGTAACTTTTAACCTGAGCTTTAGTTTTAGTAAAAAAAAAAAAGGAGCAGCTCCACCAACTATAAAAGGTCTTTCTCATGGGTGATTACCCATATTTAAGTAATTAATATCCCCGAATTGGTCATTTGAGTAGAAAATTGAATGTAGCATACTTATAAAATTTCATTGATGTTTAGTGAGTACAGTGTTGCTTTCTCACCATTTGGGTTTTTTGTCTTATTGTAAATGTACTTCTTGATTATCACATTATGACTCCATGAAGTTGAACTTTCAAAGACGTGTCTATGTCTGCAAAAAGATGAAGGCTATGGACCTTACTGCTTTTATTTAGCATACTGAATTTTATGTTGGGTAATGATTGCAGTCATTGGCCATATTATCTTGTCTTATTCCTTTTTGATGTAATTTGTTTTAATCATTTCTGTGAATAAGGCTGCTCTATACTCAATAGTAGCAACATTTCTTCTAAAACCTTTTCGATTGTGTCCACGTCTTTGCTTCTTGCAGCATGTGGAAGTTCCTGTGCCTACTCCGAAGAAGGATGAGGTCTTGCTAAAACTGGAGGCTACAAGCATAAATCCTGTTGACTGGAAAATTCAGAAGGGCATGCTTCGTCCACTTCTTCCTCCCAAGTTTCCTTATATTCCTAGTAAGTTCAATCATCAATTACATCTAGACAATTGTTGGAATTTCCTTGCACACTGTTTTTAGTGCTTTTAGGTTTTGGTTGTGGGTGCCTTGTGTTTCATGTTCTCAAATGTTTTTCTCATCAGCCTTAGTATGAGAATCTCTGTCTCAGTATTCTCAATCACTGTATGATACCTATCAAAAATCATCTTCTTTGACCAGCTAATATAGTTCTTTTTCTTATTCCCTTTTCTAGACCCTGGGCTGATTTAATAGAGAATTTCTTTTGAGTGGGAGATGGGTGTTCCTATATTGAGTAACTCTTTCATTGCTCGTTATGTCTGGCCAAAAAATGAAAATAGCCTAGGTACTTGGCTGTTAGGTTATGAAGGCTGACATACACATCTAGAATCGTTATTAACTCGGGGAATTGATGGAGTTCATGTAGAAGTTTGTTGTTCAATTTGTTTGGTTGCAGATGATATAATCTTAAAGCTCATTCCTTTGGAATAGCATGTATGCATTTCCTAGGGTAGAGTTCCCAAATAAACACATCAAAATCAGGATAGAAATTCTTTTCTTGGACTATTTACATATAAATCCACGTGCAGTATATATTAGTCAATGACTTATCTTGAAGCTGTATGGAAAAAGGGAAGGGAAGATTTTGTCAAAATTTCACAGGAATTGGGATAACATGAATTGCAGGAAATGTGGTAGCAAGGAATATATTGAAGCTATTCTGCTATACTAATATAAATCTGTACACTGGAATAGGGACGGCATCAGTGTAAAGTATATGAGAGATCGAGAATGGTAACCTAAAAAGGTGAAGAATTTGATTGGCAAAGGATTGTTAGAAATGGAATTTATTTTTTTGTGTAGCATTTAATGAGTGAGTGGATCTGAACTTGGATTGTGGAAAAATAAATAAAAGGAACTAAAATAACATCAACTGGTGTTAATGGTAATGCACCCAAATAGGTAGTTAACTGGTAAAGACATCAAGACAGCCTGGCCATTATCTTTACTTTTTTAGGGAGTAATTGTGTAGATGCATTGTAATATGCATTTTATTCTTGTTTTTTCACGGTTCTCTAAACCGATTATGGTTGTAACAGCTACCGACGTGGGAGGAGAGGTTGTAGAGGTAGGATCCAATGTAAAAAGTTTCAAGGCCGGTGACAAGGTTGTAGCTATGCTCAATATCTGGGTTAGTCCAATTCTTTTCAAATGTCTTATTTTTGTTGAATCTCTCTTACATTTTGGAGCTTGGTTGAAACTTAGTAGGTGCGGGACCTGCTCAGGGTTTACATTCATTTTGCATGGATATTGTTTTTGTTTCTTGTTGGCTAGCTGCTTGTACAGTTCAATGCTACTTAATTTTGCTTTTGTTTTTCTGTTGGGGGCCAAGTCGCCTCATTCAAACCCTCCTCCCCATGGGCCTACAGTAGTTTTCCAAGTGACTTGAATCCTAACCTCTTGTACCTTCCACTTTTTGAAACTCTCTGTCCTCTCTCCTAAGGTTTTGCAAAATTTTCTCGATTCCGGCTACTGGTGGTAGCAATCCACGATGGACCTAAAGGTCCCTCCACCAGACCCACCTCCTATAGTGCAGAACCAAACTTCACCTTATTATCTGGAAGCAATGACACAACAAAATTTCCCTCTATTAACCCATAATCAGTTGTCTACTACACCAAACCTTACTAGAAGAAACACCAACCTTGCTAATACCTCTCCCACAACTCCCCTGATCAAATTAATGGAGTTAATGGGTTTCAAAATTATGTTGGGGCATTGGGGACCAAAATCCCAAAACCAAGAAGTAGAGTTCGTCTTCCACCGAGGTCTTTCGAAGTAGTGAACGGCAAACCAGTGGTGGTTTTCACCACAGAGGAAAACGACATTCTGGCACAAACATGCAGGTGGACTATTGTAGGTAAGTTCACTAAGATTCGACCCTCAATTGATATTATTAGGAAAGAATTTACAAAAGAATTCCCTGGAAGGGGATGCATTACTATTGGGGCCTTTGATATGAGACATGTATTCATTGATTTTGACAATGTGGAAGACCATAATGATGTAGCTGATAGGAATTTCATTACTATTGGAGGGGATTTTGTGATGAGACTTGAAAAATGGACCACGAAATTCAAACCCGAGCCCAACACCACTGTGGCCCCCGTCTGGATTACTTTGCCAGAATTGCCATGGCACTATTACGAATGGGATGCTATATGTAGAATAGTTGAGCCTATTGGATTTCCTTTAGTCATGGACAAAGCTACTAGATCAAAAACAAGACCAACCACTGCCAAGTTAAAAATCGAAATCGACCTTGCTAAGCCAACTCTTCATGAAGTCACAGTTGAGACAAGGAACCAAGAAGGCAGAATAGAATATTTCATCCAAAAAATTGAATATGAGAGCCTTCCTGCATTCTGCAACCATTGTAGGATGCAAGGGCACTCGGATAGAACCTGCAGAATACTACATCCGGAGCTAAGGGAAGCACCAGGTAGACGAGTTGACAGTATGAGTTCCAAACCTGTTTCTAGCTCAAATGGAACTGGTAAGGTTGACAAGAGAAGTGAACAAGGGAAAGAACAGACCAATCAGAATACTAATGAACAGAACAACATCAGGACCAACATAACTCCTACCCCAAATGTCAACACTGGTACAGGAGAAGCTCAGGGCACTAACGGTGAAGGGGTAGGTGATGAAGGAGGCTGGCAAACTGTGGCAAGAAAGAAAGGTAAGAGTACTGGAAATGGATCAACACAATCACTCAAGACCATTCATGGAAGAAACACTGTGATAATCACTCACAATAATATTGAAGAAGAGGTTAACATGGAGGATTCATCAGTAGACATCCCACAAGCACCTCAAGAGACAGAACAAAGTAGCTCCATCATGATTCAAAAGACCACCAGATGGGACAAAGCTATGATTTCCAAAGAAAAGAAAAAGACCACTAAACTACCCACAAACAAAAAGAACTCCAAGAGACTACACCAAAGAAAGAAGTTGTATTCCCTGATGACCTAGACAATCCACAAATCATGAACACTAAACTGGTAAATGTGAACCTGGAGGAAATGAAGAAGGTAAACCATAAGGGAAGGAAATTTAGCTCTAAAGTTTCCATCCCTAGTGAAGTAGTTTTTGATAACGGGGGGGGGGGGGGGGGGGGGGGGGGGCGGCGCTCATGCAGAGCTCATCAACATTCAAAGACCACCCCTTTTTGGCTTGGACCCTAAGCTTGCAGAAAAATATGCAAGCTGGAGAAATAAGGAGAGGGGGCATGATTTTCATTTTGTGGAGGAACCAACAGTGCTATTTGATCCAGGAGACAACAATCAAGGGACTCTTGGCATAGAATCTGTTTCTATCAATGGAGCTCGAGATCATGTTATGGCTATAGATATTTCATCTGAAGACATGAACTACTCTAAGTCTGATGATGAATTAATGAGGGGATCAGGAGAGTATCTACGTATCAAATGTAATCCTGACTCTTCTTCCATTTCCAGACAAAATATTACTTGTATTCATAACCTCTCTCCAAGAGGCCTAGGTGTTCAGAATGGAGAAAAGTCCTTTATTGTTCAAACTGAAGGATCAAATCACATGGATTCTCAATGGGACCTTAACTCCAATGTTTTCCAATGATTAATACATTATCATGGAACATTAGGGGCATAGGGTCCCAAGGAGAAGCTGACAGACTCAAAACTATCAAAAATCAATACAACATCTCTATTATTTTCCTACAGGAACCTTTGGTGATGGCAAGGAAGATTGAAAGGTTCAAAAGAAAGCTTGGATTTCAATACAACTTTCATAATTGCTCTAACAAGATCTGGATAATCTGGACATCTGATTATGAGGTTAATATCATGGAAGATAAAGAACAACAAGTTTTACTTCATATTTCTCAAGATCAAGGTACCTTTGCATTTTATGTCACGGTTGTTTATGCTAAGTGTGATGAGAATCTAAGAGGTGTCCTATGGGATGAACTGAGAGATTCAGAAGGCCGAATCAATGGCCCGTGGGGCGTGGTTGGTGACTTCAATGTTTCCACTAGTCCAGAAGAAAAAGTCAGAGGAAGGCCATATAGGTCTGAAGAAGGTTTTGATTTCTTATCTTGCCTGACAGATTGTCATTTGCAGGATGGTGGTTTCTCTGGGACTCCCTTCACTTGGAGTGATAATAGAGATCCCCCGAACACCATCTGGAAGAGATTAGACAGACTAGCTTATAATGAAGAATGGTTTGACTTGTTTGGGGGTTCAACAGTGACTCATCTTTCTAGAACCTGCTCAGACCATGCCCCTTTACTTATTAAATGTGGAATTCCTGTCAATGACCATATTAGCTATTTTATGTTCTTGAACATGTGGGTAGAACATGAAGACTATTTGAATATCATCCAACAGTCTTGGTCTAAAGAAGTACAGGGAAATCCTTTGTATGTTCTACATCAGAAGACCAAGAAGGTTTGCAAAACTCTCAGTGTTTGGTCTAGATCTACATTTGGAGATATCTATGAGGAACCAAAGAAGCTGGAAAAACTCATCAAAGACCTTGAAGATGAGGCCACTATTAACGACAATCAGGAGATCAGATCTAAGATATCTAGTGCTAAAGCTGAGTTCAACAACTTCCTGAAATTGCAAGATAGTGTTCTCAGACAGAAGGCCAGAATCAAGTGGTTGACTGAAGGAGATGCCAACACTGCATATTTTCATGGTGTGATTAAAGACAGGAGAAAGAATCTCTCCATTCTTAAGATTAAAAATGATGAAGGAACCTGGGTGGAAGGGACTAATGATGTAGCTGGAGCAGCAGTCCAGTTCTTTCAGAAGTTGTTTAGTGCAGAAAACACCATTGAAGATTCTCAAGTCCTTAGTGTGGTAAAAAAAGTGGTGTCTGATGCAGACAATGAGACTCTCACTGCTATCCCTACTTTGCAAGAGGTCAAGGACAGTACCTTCTCTATTGAGCCTGATAGCGCACCTGGACCAGATGGTCTAAGTGCCAAATTTTACCAAACTGCCTGGGATATTATTGGCTATGATGTACATAAGGCTGTTAAAGCCTTCTTTAATGGTGCTACACTTCCTAGATTCATTACCCACACTTGCCTTATCATGATACCGAAAGTTAATTCTCCTCAGCAATTCTCAGACATCAGACCTATTAGCCTATGTAATGTATTCAATAAGATTATTGCTAAGCTGATAAATGCTAGGCTGAGCACTATCTTGCCTAGAATTATCTCCCTTAATCAAAGTGGCTTTGTCAAGGGAAGGGCTATAAATGAGAACATATTGTTGACTCAAGAGATTGTGCATAACATTAACAAACCTAGAAAAGGGATGAATGTTGTGATTAAATTGGATATGGCCAAAGCTTATGACAGAGTATCTTGGCCGTTCCTATGCTTCATGCTTAGACAACTTGGTTTTTAAGGAAGAGTGGGTTGACTTAATTTACAGATTCATCTCCAACAATTGGTACTCCCTGATTGTAAATGGAAGCAGACATGGGTCCTTCAAATCTGAACGGGGACTGAGGCAGGGTGACCCTTTATCACCCTCTTTATTCATACTCAGTGCCGAGCTTCTTTCCCAAATGCTAAATGCGCTCCACAACAACAACAGATTCAGAGGCTACTATATGAACAACCAAGGGCCTCAGGTTACTCATCTTTCATTTGCTGATGATACCATCATTTTCTGTAGTGGAATTAAGCAGTCTCTCAAAATTGTCCTAGATACTTTGGAAACTTATGAGAAAATTAGTGGACAGCTTATCAATAAAAATAAAAATTGCTTTGTTATGGCTCCTAAAACTGCTCATAGTACTATCACTAGAGTTGGGAGAATATTGGGCATGCGACATGGCAAATTGCCTATACAGTATCTGGGTTGTCCTATTTACAAAGGAAGAAAAACTCTTTCTATCTTCTCTGACATGGTGAACAAGGTTATTAACAAGATTAAAGGGTGGCACTTGAAATTTCTTTCAACGGGAGGTAGGGCTGTGCTTATTAAGCATGTCTTATTTGCTCTCAATACTCATACACTTGCCGCTATTCAACCCCCTAAGGGCACCTTGGAGATAATTGAAAAGTATTTAGCCAAGTTTTTCTGGTCAGGAAATACCAATGGTGAGAGACATCATTGGGTCTCTTGGGAGAAGCTTTGCTACCCATACAAGGAAGGAGGGGTTGGTTTTAGGAGTTTGGTGGATATTTGTAATGCCTTCAATGCAAAACATTGGTGGAAATTCAGAACTACTGACTCTCTGTGGTCCCAATTCATGAGATATAAATATTGCAGTGAGACCAATCCTATCTGCGTAGAATGGAAGAAAGGGCAGTCCCATTGCTGGAAAGATATGTGCTCTATTAGAAACAGTGTGGAAAGTAACATACTTTGGAAAATTGGGAAAGGAAATGTAAGTTTTTGGTTTGATAATTGGTCTCCTCTTGGACCTCTCCCTACTAACATGCCGGATGAGATTACTATTGATGATATCAAGCTGAATGAAGTGTTCAAAGATGATCGATGGGACTGGTCTGTGCTGCAGATTCAACCTATTGATACCATTAAGGATACTCTTTCTACTATGCATATCAATCTACAACATGAGATTGAAGACACTCCTATTTGGACTGGCACCACAACTGGGAAGTTCACTGTTGCTGCTAGTGCCTGGGGACTAACCAGAAAGAAGAATGATATATGTTCGTTTGATGCCAATATTTGGCATAAAGATGTGCCTTTCAAAATGTCTTTCATGGCATGGAGAGCTATACATAATAGAGTTTCTACTAATGATAAAGTCAACAGACTGGGTATTGATAATGATATCAGGTGTAGCTGTTGCAAAGGCAATGGTATTATCCCAGGCCAGGAAACTGCCAACCATTTGTTCTATGATGGACAATATGCTCAAAGGATATGGGGCCATTTTGTTGGCAATCTGGGTATAGATTACAGAAACACTAATGTGAGGACTCTTCTTCTCAGATGTTGGAATCACAAGGCCAAGAATCCCATTGCTTCCTACATTCATAAAGCTCTTCCTACCATCATTATTTGGGAGTTATGGAGATCCAGATGTAGCTCGAAATTTGATATGGAAAATCCCTCTTTTCAAAGGTCTAAGGATTTTATTTCTTTTAACATTTCTCAATTGATTAGAACTCAATTCAAGAAGATAGATATCGGAAACACCTGGGAAGAAATTTGCACCCTCTATGAAGTTTCTATGAATGTTAATAGCTTTATTGTGGTGACATGGCTCAAACCTCCCTTACCATCTGTGAAACTTAACAGTGATGGGTCATGTATTAATGGTAAGTGTGGAGGAGGTGGAGTGGTAAGGAACTGGAAAGGTAAACTCATTATGGCCTACTCTATATCTTTGGGACAGGGCACAAGCAGTGAAGCAGAAGCTGGTGCCCTCTTATTTGGGCTTGACTGGTGCATCAACATTGGTTTTAATTCGATCATAGGGGAGACCGACTCTCTATTGCTCCAAAACTCTATAAGGGGTACTTGGGAAATTCCTTGGAAAATCAAGGATACAGTGGATAAAATAAGGATACTAGTAAATAGTCATGATATTAGCACAAGACATTGCTACAGAGAAGCAAACAAAGTTGCGGATGGATTGGCTGCTCAAAGTCACAGCCAAGATGGACTATGTATATTCAATACTTTTGCTGGCCTACCTGGACAAATTAGGGGCCTTTTAAACACGGATAGATGGAACTTACCTTCAATTAGAGTCAAGAAGAAAAATGCAAGGATGCTCACCTATGATCCACCTTGAATGTTTCCAACTTTATAGTCACTTTGCTACTTCCTTTTGCGTATGGCTTTTTAGCTTGTAAACTTGGTTCTTCAAGTTCTTATCTTGTAGTAAAAGGTCAGGTCCGACCCCCCTTTTACATGATTATTCTCAAGTGGCAATAAAGTCGTTTTTAATTTAAAAAAAAAAAAAAAGTTGAGCAACCTGCTCGTCTTAACTTTGTAGTAGTTCTCCTCATTAGCTTAATCCTTTCACGGTGTTGTATCCTTTATGATTGATGGATCTTCATGAGCTTTGATACAGAGTGGAGGTGGATTTGCTGAATATGCGGTGGCTAAGGAGAGTTTGACTGTTCCAAGGCCCGCCGAAGTATCAGCTGCAGAAGCTGCAGGTCTTCTTGTTGCAGGTCTTACAGCTCATCAGGCCCTTGCCAATCCTGCTGAGGTCAAGCTCGATGGAACTGGACCCCGGAAGAACATTCTAGTTACTGCTGCCTCCGGTGGTGTCGGTCACTATGCAGTTCAATTGGCAAAACTTGGCAACACCCATGTTACTGCTACCTGTGGAGCCCGCAACTTTGATTTTGTGAAGAGCTTAGGAGCAGATGAGGTTCTTGATTACAAGACCCCAGAGGGAGCAGCTCTTAAGAGTCCATCAGGCCAAAAATATGATGCGGTGATTCACTGTACAATGGGCATCCCTTGGTCTACCTTTGAGCCTAATTTAAGCACGAATGGAAAGGTCATCGATCTGACTCCTGGACCTAGCGCCATGTGGACCTTTGCATTAAAAAAATTAACCTTCTCAAAGAAGCAGTTGGTGCCACTGCTTGTAAGTCCCAAGAAGGAGAACCTGGAGTTGCTTGTTAGGCTAGTGAAGGAAGGGAAACTTAAAACAGTCATCGACTCGAAACATCCTCTCAGCAAGGCTGAAGATGCTTGGAGCAGGAGCATTGATGGACATGCGACAGGAAAGATCATCGTGGAGCCAGAGTAAATGTCATCCAAATGATGTTATGTTATATATATGTGTGTGTGGAATAAAAGGTTTGTGAGGCATGTATATGATGACAAGTAAATCTGTTCAGCTGTAACAACTTTCATTTGCCTTATATGGATGTGCAGTGTGTCAACTGGTTTTCCCTTTCACAGTATTGTTCGATGAGTTTGTCCTTGTTTTCTTTATAATACCAAGGATTTCAAAACCACGGAAGGAAGGTGTGCCTCTCTTAAATCTTGAGAAAATTTTGTTTGTCTTTCTTGTGTGAAACATGGCGTTGCCACTAGTAACACAGGGAATAGTATCTTTTGTTCATGATAAAATAAAGGTTCTTGTATTATAAGCAGACATTGAAAGTTGTATTTCTTGAAACAACTTTCTTTAAAGTTGGAAGTTGGTAGTTGGAAGTTGAAAGTTGTATTTCTTTAAGCAGTATATGGATATTAAAAGTTACTGTAAGTAAATAGTAGGTGCACACAATTAACTCCTTTTTATCTTTCCTCAACAGCTCAATTCCACAATCAGCGCAATCAGTAGGATTCCCTATGACGTCTTTGCAGTCTAACATCTTGGATCCCCCCTTCCTGGCTATGCCTTCCTCCTTACAGCAGAGACATTGCGTTTGAGCTACTGATTCAGATATTGGTGTAAGTAACAACAACATTCCTAGTGTAATTTCACAAGTGGGGTCTGGGGAGGGTAGGATGTACGCAGACCTTACCTCTATCTTTGTGGTGTAAGTAAATATGTAATTTATCGGGAATACAATTTTAGTCTGTAAATGTTATTGCCCACATAAAAATTAAAATTTTCTTATGAGGACCATCACAAGCCCTATTTTAAACTTTAGAAGATTTTTCTTCTAAAGGTACATGATTCATGGCCCATCTGTGGCTTGGTGTAATATACGGGAATTAAGCTGGAATGTGGTTCAGCTTCTTGTAAAGCATTGAAGGCGAGGAGAGAGGAACTAAACTCCCAGTCTTTATTTAGATCTACTAGTAAAGACCAGTTTGATTTGAGCATATATGGCTATTTGGACCACAAACTTGAAATGAAATGATATGTGACCTTATCTGACAAGCTAATAGCATTTCGTAGCCAAGTATATTAGTTCAATAGTTTCATTAACACTACATTTGTGACTTCAGAAGCTGATAACAGTGACTAAAATAGCCATCTTCCTATTCTGGCCTTTCCTTCTCCATTTTGGGTTGAATTTAAAGAAGGGAAAAGGGTAAAAAATGCCCCTCTACTTTGGGAAAAGGGCTAAAAATATACTCTATTACAAATTTGGGTAAAAAATACCCCTCCCGTCATTAAAGTTTTCAAATATACCCTTATCTTAAAGGAAATTCCCAACATAACCCGATTTCATTTTTAAACCCGCTTCAATTACATAAAAAACCCATATTCGACCAACTTGTTCCCGAGTCCTAAGCATAGGATCGGGTAACCCATATGCATTTTTTATGTAGTTGGGTCGGGTTTAATTGAAACGGGTTTAAAAATGAAATCGGTTATGTTGGGGATTTCGGTTAAGATAGGGATATATTTGAAAACTTTAATGACGGGAGGGGTAATTTTTATCCAAATTTGTAATGGAGGATATTTTTAGCCCTTTTCCCAAAGCATAGGGGCATTTTTTTACCCTTTTTCCCTTTAAAGAATTTAAGTTATATGTGACCCTGTAACATTCTCTATGTTATTTATATAATTAGCAGGTTATTTTCTCCTCTCTTTTTTCAGATTTTAAATTAATGTTTTAGTAAAAAATTAATCAATAGTTTTATGTCAAGTGATCTGATTGTCAGAAGTTGACATTCTGTTGATGAAAGTAAAAATAAAAATACAAAAAGCGGGTACATTGGGAAATGCTTTATTGATAGTAATAATGCCAACTATACTACTATTGAAAGATGAGATGACCATTGACATATCCTAGTTACTTGAGACCTTAGCCATTGCTGTCATTTCATTAACTAAACCCTCAATAAACTTGCATTGGATATCCTTGTTCAACAAAAACTCCTTCCATTTCTTCTGATTTGCTCTAATTAATTTACCTGGCTGCTTGTCAACCTCCACCATCACCATCTCCACAGCTTTTTTAATATCTTCTTTACCAAAATAGCCATCTTCATCCCTCCTATTTACCTCCACCCCAGCTTTCATATCACCACTCACCAGCTTTGCATTCAAGAACTGATCACCTTTCTGAGGCAACATAACAACTTGACAGTCATTCACTAGTGCCTCTATCACTGAACTGAACCCTGAATGGCATACATAGCAACCTACACTGGCATGAGCAAGTATGTTCTGTTGCTGCACCCAACCTGAATGAATGATTCCCTTGTCTTTCACTCTCTCCAGAAAACCTTCTGGTAAAGCTCGGTTTAGTTCGGCTGGGACATCGACATTGGCAGGAAAATTTAAGACCAGAAAGAAAGGTAGCCCAGTTTGTTCCAAACCTAAAGCCAGTTCTTTGATCTGATCATCATTCAAGAAAGTTTCACTTCCAAAAGAACAGTAAATAACTGTTCCATCTTCAAACTTGTTTAACCAACTAGCCCATCTCTCTTCCAATTTTCCTGAAGGTGGGTCAGGAACTACTGGTCCTACTAGAAAAACAGGTTTATCGAACTGCGATTTCACGTATTCTATATAAGGCCCCTCCATTTGAGAACAAGTCTTAGCTAGTATAGCTGAGCAACCCTTAAGTCCTGAGAGTACACGGTCATATACAGTAGGACCACCATGGAAGCTCTTGAAAATATATAGAAAATCTTGAGCCTCAAAGGTTTTGACTGAGGTGACAGAGGTGATAGGAAATCCAGGTGGAGGTTTCTTCATGTCTTCAAGAGTTGGATATTTCTTGGGTTGAGGAACTCTAGCAGGGCAAGTAAGAAAAGCAGTGGAAAGTGCAACAAAAACAGAGTAAAAAACAGTCTTGATCCCTAATTCATCAGCCATTTTAGGGAGCCATTCTTGAGCAAAATCAAAGAGAACAAAATGGGGTTTGAGATTGGAAAGTAGAGACTTGATTTGTGGTTGCATTTGGTCTAAAGCAACTTTGAGAAGTTCAGCAGTTACTGGTGTCAATTCTGCAGTACTTTCTGCACCAGGAGGTAGACCTTCAACTTGAGGAAGAGTAAGAGGGACTATATGAGTAGTGGGAGCAGAATTCAGCATAGATTTGACTCTGCTAGCATTGCCAGATGCAGTGAAAAAAGAAACTTTGACACCATGAGAGGAAAGCTTGTTAGCAAGCTGAACAAATGGACTAATATGACCAAAAGCAAAAAAAGGGAACATAACTATATGAAGAACATCATTTGAGTTCTCATTTTCCATTTTTGATTCTCTGGTTTAATATTGAGAGAGTGAGTGTTCTAGTGTGTTAGCTATGCAGACAATTAGAACTTGCATATATATATATAGGAGTAGACGAGAAAGTAAAGGCATACGAAGAAAGGAGGATTGTAGAATGGTAGATAGGATGAATGGTGAGGTGATGAGGCATTTGCATATTGGCCTCGTGGACGAACCGTCAACCAACAAAAGACTTCCGGTATATTCTGTTGACCGACAAAGTTAGTTACTAGTAGTAATTACTCCATATTGCCTTTCCTACTTGTATTGACTTGACACCGTAGTCATAATAGAATAATAATTTTACTATATTATTCTTAATTATTACTATGTAATCTAATAATTGAAATCAATTAAAATATTTTTGAAGTTAGGTAGACACTAATAATTCCCTTAAATTCCAATCCAATAATTAATAATGGGGATAAAATAAGTATGAAATGGTAAATTATTCCTTGATTTTTTAAACTGTACAAGCAAAAGTGGACATCTATTTTTAATTTACTAGAACAAGTAAAAATGTACGGAAAAAGTAGTACATAACCTTTGATACTCGTGAATGACTGCCACTTTGAAGAGTAACCAGTAAACTTGC
The DNA here is from genome assembly GCF_019175385.1 of Lycium barbarum. NCBI lineage: Eukaryota > Viridiplantae > Streptophyta > Magnoliopsida > Solanales > Solanaceae > Lycium > Lycium barbarum. The sequence continues at coordinate 21,190,657 of NC_083345.1, read as the reverse complement.
CCGCGCTTTGCGCAATCATAAATAATCTCTATAAACTTGTGATTCAATTTTTATCTATCTAATACCTCAATATTAAAAATAATCTAAAAGTATTTTATGTAAAAAGTGAAATTAACTTTATTTTTTTGTTTGAAAAGAATACTCCAAATGTACAAGTTTATGATTTCAGCACGAAACTTAATTTTGAAAATTAAACCAAACCTACAATTAAATTTTAGATAAAATGAATATGAGAAGTAATCACTGTAACACAATAAGAAAAAAGCTGAAAACAAAAGTTTCCATAACTCATTTATTGGTAATTTTTAACATACAGCTCAATAGAAGAAAATTGAGCAAGTAGAAGAGACTTTATATCAAATCTGTGGTAAACTTCAAATAACGAACTACTTACAAAACAAAAGATCCTAAAAACTTTAGCTGCTATAAAGCTATCCTGTATTTCAATATGTTAAAGTGTATTTGAATATTCATTCCCGACAACAAACAGATGTAGTAATTGTTAAAATATTTCGCTTCAGTGGTTCAAGGGATGGGTGGACTCCTTATATGCACTTGGACAATTCTCCTCTCATAAGCTATCTTTTGGGGTTGAGTTAAAATGTCGGCCCATGATACATTTCTTTACGGATAATAACAATCTCAAAAGTTGTCAAGAAAAAACTCACTCAAAAAAGAAATCCAAGTAAAAGCTTTCACTCATGCTCCCAATTATCCATTATAGCAATTGAAAATGTTGCCGAAAATTTCAGTGAAATATCTAAGCATTTTGGGCCAAATTCGACCATTGGTCGAAAGGGAGTTGGAGAACATCCTATTTATCAAGCTTTCAGCCTCCTCCAATTTGAAGAAAGAGAGACAGAGAACAAGTAGTCAAGAAAAATCTGTGCTTCCCTTCGTTGTTTTAGCCCTTTTGTTTTCCTTGTGGTATTGCCCACTTAAGTATACATTTGACATGTTTCTACAGATATGGTTACAAAAGATAGCTCTCTTTGTATGTGACCCTTAAAATTCTTCTATGAGTGTATTGACACATTAAAGACATTAAACAGGACTTAGAGCCCGTTTGGATTGGCTTATAAGTTGGCTTATAAGCTGTTTTCAGTTTTTTTGAGTGTTTGGCTGGCCAGCTTAAAGTCATTTTATGCTTAAAATAAGCTCAAAAAAATAATTGGACCCATTTGACTTAGTTTATCTAAAGCAGCTTATAAGCTGAAAACAGCTTATAAGCCAAAAAAAATAAGTTGGACTACCCCAACTTATTTTTTTCAGCTTATAAGCTGCAAACAACTTTAAGCTGTAAGCCAATCCAAACGGGCTCTTAAATAGGAAAGGGAAAATGTCATTCTCTATATGACTAACCCAAAATTGCTTGTACGGTTCTAGGAGGGTTGAATGAGAGAATTAATTGAGCTTTATTGCAAAGTTGTACGTGGGCTTATTATTGCAACCTAATAATTACTTGACTACTTAATTTATGAGGTTTGTGCTAAATCCAATTAATTAGTAATTTTTTTGTTAATAAGTAAAGAAAAATGGCAAATAAAGATAAATATGAATGATAGTCATTGAGATGTGTCACATCATCTTGTCTATGTCTAGCTTTATATTATATATAAATATAAATTGTTTTTGGTAGCTTACTAACGGAGGTCTCAAGTTCAAAAGGGGTTATATCTTAGAAATAAAATCGAGGGAAAAGGGTCAAAAATATTTCTCTACTTTGTTTTAATGACTAAAAATATCTTTCATTACAATGTTGGTTCATTTATGCCCCTTTCGTTATGAAAGTTAACAAATATAACTTTCATTTGACGGAAATCCCAAGTTGATTCAAATAACCCGATTTCACAAAAAATAACTCACTCCCATATTTTATCCACCCGAACCCGTCTCCTAAAATAACCCAAGTCTTCCTTCTCCGATAATGGCAAACAGAGCATAAATCACACTACGCAAACAGCAATATTATTGATTTATCAAGTATATATAGTAGTATCCTAACAACGTGGTATCTACAACAAAGAAATGGAAATCTTGATTCGTCAAATGACCACTAACAGAGATTTAAAGGAACCATGTATTTTCCTAACCATGCTTTCACGCTACCAGGGAAATAAAGCTATTTAACCGAAATTTGGTATCTATTAACATCAAATATAAAGCACACCCATTTAGTGTATTATGCTCTGTTTTGCCATTATCAGATAATGAAAACTTGGTTCTGACGGGTCGGGACGGGTAAAATATGGGAGTAGAGTTATTTTTGGTGAAATCGGGTTATTTGAATCAATTTGAGAATTTTCGTCAAATGAAGGATATATTTGTTAACTTTCATAACGGCAGGAGCATAAATGACTTAAAATTATAACGGAGGATATTTTTAGTCATTCAAAAAAAGTAGAGGAATATTTTTTATCCTTTCCCTAAAATCAATTAAGTTATCTAACACACTTGGATATAAAATATATAAAGTGAAGACTTCATTATTTAAACTCTTTCTGAATTTGCCAAGACTGACGCAATTACATTCTTTTTTTAAGAATAAAAATTATAAAGATATTTTAATTTTGAGATAAGGGTCAAAAACAAATCTCAACTATCATTTTTTTTAGTTTCATACCTAAACTATTAGAAAGTTCAAAAAAGTTGAGAGAACTACCTAAACTATCACTATCTAGTTTGCAAAACACACCTCAAATTATTCTTGAATGACATGTGATCTACACTATCCATTTTATATAAAAATGTTGCCAAGTGTTGTCCACGTGGATAAATAATGTCACAATGACACCTACATGAAAATTTTAAAAAAAAACTACAGTATTTGTTTTAAAAAACAAACTGAAGAATAATAATTTTTGTAAAAAAATATCAAAAATTATAGAAAATAAAAAAAAATAGTTAAAAAAATGGAAACGTTATTTTTTTTTAAAAAAATAAGAAAAATGATTATTTAGTTTTCACATTTTAAAAAAAAATCAACTTTTCCATTTTTTAAATCATTTTTTTTTCTGATTTTCTAAATTTTTTGATATTTTTTTACAAAAATTATTATTTTTAAAAAAATCCAGATTTTATTTTTTTAAAATAATGTATTTTTTTAAACAAAATATATATACAATTTTTTTTTTATAAATAATATTATTTTTTTATTTCCATATAGGTGCCACCATAACATTACTTATGCCATATGGACAATTTTTTTGAGAAAATTTCAGCTTCACTTGTCTTTTGGAGAGTGAATTCATACATTTAGTTCAGGTGTGTTTCTCAAACTAGATAGTGATAGTTTAGGTAGTTTTCTCAACCTTATGATAATTTAGGTATGACTAAAAAAAAAGTGATAGTTAAAGTGTGTTTTTGACCCTTATCTCTTTAATTTTTCTAATGATCATTTAGACACTTTTAGTCGATAGAAATGTGTTTTGTGAACATAACAAATCATTGTATTTCACTTCAATTAAGAATGTGTGTGGGTTAATAATACTCCCTCCGTTTTAATTTATTTATCTTACCTTTTTTTTTAGTCTGCTTAAAAAAGGAATGTCACTTTCTATATTTGGTAACTCTTTACACTCATCATACTGCCCGGTACTTCCTCATTTTCATTTTACTTGATCCTTCTACTGAAAATAGTTTTTTCTTTTTACTTATCCATTTTAACAAATTAAGAGCGGTTTATTATTTTCTTCTAATTTACCCTTATCATTAACTAACTATATAAAACAAAAGCAGTCAAATTTATATTTGCAAATCATAATAATAAGGATAATTTAGTAAAACAAACCCATAATAAATAATTTTTTAAGAGGACTGTCAAGTCAACTAGGCTCAAGTGAAACGGAACGGATGGAGTATGTAACACCCCAAAATTTTCTTTTTTGAAAGTAACACCTCAAATTTTTAGAAGAAAAAAAAATATTTTTTTTAGTTATGTTTCGGGTGACCTGACTTCGGGAGGTCGTAACCCCATCCGAATTTGAGAATTTGGGAAAACTCATAAAATGAAAGTTGTAGATAATTGAAATACCTTTCCAACCATATATTATGGGCTTATAGGTGACATCTGGATAAAGAGTTATGGACGTTTTAATGCAGAAAGGTCAAGCTGGACAGCAAAATTCGACCCAACCCGATTCCAAGTCGGGTCAGGCCCAACCCCTTAGCCCATTAAGGGATATTTTCAGCTCCCTTCTTCATTTACAGACCAAGATTTTCCAGAACCTCCTAGAGAAAGAGAGAGAAGAGAGTAGAGAGAAAAAAACCAAGATTTGATCAAAATCGGAGCTCCGAATCCCAAAGCTCGTGAAGAGAAAAGTGTAGTACGAGTTGTCATCGTCATTTTAAGCTAAATATTGACCTTGGGGAAGGATATTTTCGTGGTTGAGCTACTGCTAAGGTATGTATAAGATTTATTTTATGTTATTAAAGTGTTTATTTGGAGTTTTAATGGATTAGAACGGAGAAAATGACATTATAAACTCGTTTGTTGCCTTATTGCAATTTATGAATTGGGGGCTGTTTTGTTGGATTTAAATGGGTGGAATTGGTTGAGTTATGATGTACAATGATTGTTGATGTTGTTGATAAGTTGCTGTTTTCGAAATTGGGAGAATAAAGTGTATGAAAATATCGTATACAAAGCGTATACTGGGCTGTTTTGTATGATTTTTATGGCTGTTTTGTGATAATATTTTGGGGCTGTTTGATATGATTTTTGTGTGGCTGTTTTATGATAATATTTTGGGACTGGTTGGTGGTTGTTTTGAATTGTTTTGTGGGCTGGAATATCAAGGGAGTTGCTGCCCAGATTTTTGTTTTGCAAACCCGTTTTTGGATTGGGACTGCTGTTAGAATTTTTAGCATAACTCCTTGTATACAGCTCCGTTTTGAGAGCTTCAAGATGTTCTGGAAATCTATTTCATAGACCTAAAACTTTCATCAAGGCTGTAAAACCCAGTTTTGCCTTTAGCTACCCGAAAAGGGGTGATGAAGTGCAGGGGGAGGTGCTGTCCAGATTTCTGTTTTGAACATTCTACATGGACTGCTGTTAGTATTTTGAGCATATCTTTTTGTACAAAATTGCTGTAGGGGTGATTCGAATTTCTATGAGACCCTAAGACATATATCTACAACTTTCATTGAGGACACAAAGTCCAGTTTTTCCATTTACCCCTTCGAAACGGAGCAACAATACAAGACGGTAGCGCTGTCCAGAATTTCTGTTTTGATAGTTTGGGCTGATTTTCGTTGATTTCGTGTTTAGTTGTGATGTGCTGGGACTTTTGAACTTAAGTAGATATTTATTTGTGTATTTAAGGTATATATGCTCTTGTACAAGCTAAGAGGAATTATTTGACGAAGTGGACTTTGATTGGTCTATGGCGTAGATGATTTGAACTCCTCGAGTTGTGGTAGAACTTGTTGTGTGGTAAAACGCCAAGGTTTGTGTATAAACTTGAACTTAAAATATCTTTATTTTTCTGGAATTTTGAAGTATCTTGATGAGTTATTTCTTTACTCTTCATCTTATATTATTATATGGTTATTGTCTCAAGTATTGCAAGACTTTTGCTAAATCGCCCACTTGTACGAATTGCTTGATCATTTTGCATTCTTGTTGGGACTTTGTCCTTCTTGTTATGGTGACTAGTCATCGATATTGGCATGCCCCTCGATTCGGATCTTGCCCATCTTGACTTTGGATTTACATTTCGTCTTGACGATGGATTTTCGTCCATTTTCGAGTACAAGTGGAAAGCCACTTTCAACATGGTTCTTGATTCTCTTTGTCACACCCCATTTTTTACCCGGAGGTTAAAATTAGAAGTACGACGTATTGGAGATTCCTGTTTTTTTGTTTGTTGTTTTTAAGGAGTCGCCACCTAATTACTTATGGTGAATTAGGACACCTAAAGTTTATTAAAGTTATGTTTAAAGTTAACTCTGTTTAAGGTCTGCGAAACTTAAGATTCTAGGTAAGGGTTCAATTAGTCTAAAGGGAAGGTATTAGGCATCCTTTAAGACCCATTAACAATGGTTAACCGACCGGACTTATGATTAATTAGGCTAAATGTAAATATAATATTACAGGAAAAAGGAAAGTAATTTTATAAGTATGGCCAAAGTTATAGATAAATATGTAAGGATGCTATTTAAAATAGAACTTATAAAAATAATGATAATTCGTATAAAAGAGTGCTTTTAATGCTATTTTGAAATACGATTTATAAATGTTGTTAGAGTTTAAGACGAAAGTATAATAGCGTTATTTAAAGTAATACTTATAGAAAATAGTAATCGCATAAAAGAGTTTAGTTAAAAATAAACTAAAAGGAAAGCGGGATATGTAATGTTCGTATATGGAGGAAATGACTAAAATTTAAAAGAGTTATTTAAATAAAAAAAAAGTTTTTAAAGATTATTCTAGACAAATATGTATTTCAATATGGATTTGCTTAAGTGTTGGAAATAATCTAAGGTGAAAGAGTTGTTCGTTGAGTTAGTTTGCTTTTTGTTTCTTAGAATAAGCTAACCTAGTGTAAGATTTGGAGCGTTTTAAAAATTTCTAAAATAGAAAAGTATAATTTGGTTCCCTTAGTCAAAAGTATATAGTCATGATACTTTGAAAATCAATTATTCTAAAAGATAAATATTAATAAATAATTTCGACATAAACTAATGGAGCTAATTGTTAGTTTTCTCTTTGAATTAACTACCCACAACTAAACTGAAATCCCCAATGTTACTAAAGTTTATCTAAATTAGCAAACACAATGTTAATCATACAATACGCGTTAAATGCACATAAAAGAACAAAATAAAAAGGATGATGGAATAGATATAACGGAGATGGGCCCAACCCATCTCCTTGGACTGTTACGATTTGCTGATGGCTGGGCCTCGGCCCAGATTTCATTTTTTGTTTTTTCTTGCTGTGGACAGAGGATAGGAAAGGAGAAGATCCCGTTGGGCTATGGCCCAACACCAAATGCGGGAGATGATGAGTCCGAGAGACCCGTGTGCGATGTTCATGCATAAAATGAAAAGGAAAAGATTAGTATACGAACCATAAACGGATTCAAACACGCGAGATAGAACGAAAAAATGAAGCAGCCGATTATACGTATATGTCACGTATATTTTAGTATATCTCATGTATACATAGATATATAAACAACTGTAGGTGCATTGGAAGTATTCCAACCGGCTAATTAAGCTATTATGATCACAATCATAGTTCCCAAACAACAAACAAAACAACCCAGCAGATAGGGAGCACGGCAGATTAGCATTATTTGTTCCAAAGAGAAGATTCAAACATGAAGCAAGGCAAAACAGAACCTTCATCAGGGATTGATGATCAACAAAGGTGCGCAAACAACAGTTTTGTTTTCCCTGATAAGCAATCTCAATATTCTATTCTATTATAATTCAAATGGCTCAGCAAAAGAAAAGAAAATATGAGCACCAATGAAGGAGTCCATACAGAGATGAAGCCAGTTGAAGCTGGCTGAAAACTACAGCAGTTTTTTTTTTTTTTAAAAAAAGGCAAGGGACATCAATTCAATACTCCACAAGACATTTATCGAGCGGAGCAATCTATTCGCAATTTAGTGGCTTTAATTTAATCAGGAACTGCCTATAGCTATTCAACAGCTTCTAAGCAAGCAGGAGAAAAGATATTGAATAAGTAGAGTCGAAGTCATGGCAGCACACAAATATCTGGAAACAGCATAATGCAGCAAGGAGGTAAACATAACATACATGATAGATTGCTATAATTAGGATAGGTTAATTAACATATAGCATTCAAGAGGATGAAAGGGAAAACAAAGAGGAGGGACTGGAATATAGGTGAAACAACCCACAATCATGAAAATTGAGCAGAAAGTTCAGCAACTTATTGTTCAGAGAAAGCAAAAAAAGAACAGTTTGAGAAGATTTATAACATGGGATGCATTAACATTTAGTCCCGACCCAGATATTATCAGCATAGTTTATATACTAAACTCATGTACATTTTTTTTTTTTTAAAGAGTGTGTGGTAGTGAATATACCCTGTATATCTGGTATATCACTGGACAGTCTCTAGAGAAGCCCAGACGATAAGGGCATAAACAGCCAGCTGAATCATGCTAAGGAGTTAACACTCGATGACCACATATAAACAGTACTAAAAAAAACAACAGGGCACACCTACCATGATGAAAGCAAACAGGCTTAATTTGGGAGCGGACTGATCTTTCATGCAACATATAGAGCAAACAGCCTAGACAGAAACCCATATTATTTCAAAAGTAATGGAAACTGGGTCTCGGACACACTAATTGGGTTCTGACCTTATGTGCATTAGACTTTGAGCAAGAGACTAATATCATTCTCAGAACAAAGATGACTAAATGAGACTGAGCCATACGATAATCAGGCTAAGCAAATCAAGAATATCACACTAAGCAGATGATGCCATTAAACTAAACTTAAGCATGGTCATTAAACCGAACAGAATCTGGACAATAAACACATAACTGGGCTGATTTCTGAACTTTGAACAAGGAAATTATGCTACTCTTTTAAACAGATCCTGATGTTAAGCATATCAAATATTAGAACCAATCGTTATCAAGAAGTCATCTAAACCTGAGCGTATTGGTTAATAACATGATTTTAAGACTATTATTACCAGTTGACATCTAATGCATCGAACCATACTTCAACAATAAGCATGCTTGAAACTGAGCATATAGCTATAGATTAACATTAAACAGAGATTCCTAATCAAACATATGAACGGATTTGACGCCCAATCTAAATCAATTATCAATCAAGTGACACGACTAGCACACCAAGCGGGCATGAAATTCATTGAATAAAATTAACTAGGACTAACTAACTTCAGAGAATCGACTCATATGAATACCCGATAGAGATTCAAGCCATATTTTCAGATGAAACACTGAATGCGCTAAATGAGCAGCAACCATTATTAAACGAAAAAAATGTAGCTTCCTATCTTTATGACCTCGGATATACAGAATTTTATCGCAACATCCAACTTGAAACTAAAAACACTTTAATCATGCAACCAAAAAAAATCACCGACACAGATAAGAGTTAGATCGAAACCAAAGGGAAAAAGAGGAGGGTGGCACTGACCTGCTTTGCGCGCAGTGAACTGAGGTCGTCGGGGTCTCGAATCTACACTCGAATGCGATGAACTCGAACCCGAAAATAGTCTTCCAAATCGAAAATTTTGATGGAATCGATTACTCTCTTCAAAGAGAAGTTTGGTTTGATTTTTTAAATAATCCTGAATGTAAGTGAAAGAATGATTCGAAACACACTGGGATTTGAACAGATTCGAAATCTAAAGTAACGGAAGGGTCCAAATGTTGAATGTGGTAAAATCTCCCCCCTTTTTTCAGAACAATTCGTCCTAGATTTATAGGGCTTCGTGTGGTTTGAGAAAGAGAGGAGCGTGGACAGAGAGTGGGGGACAGCGACGAGTGGGAGTGGTGTCGGGTGAGTGGAGGCGGAGGAAAGGGGGAAAAGGAAGAAAGAGAGATGAAGAGGCGGAAAGAAGAAGCGGGAATGGAGGAGAAGAAGAAGGCGAAAAAGAAGGAGAAAATGGAGGAAGGGAGATGGAGGCGGAAGAGATTGAGAAGAGAAAAAGAGGAGCATGAGGGATTAGGGTAGAAAAGTGAAGGGGTTGGGCTGGTCGGGTCGCGGAATTGTTTGGGCTGGTCCGTTTTGGGCTGGCCTATTAATTTAAATATGGGCTGATATAAATGTGGATTGGATATTAAAAATGTGGGTTGCTTATTCGGGTAGGGAAATAATATTACATTTGTATTTTGGGCCATTAATTTGGCTGAAAATTGTTGGTCCTTCTTCCGCTATTTTAATTATTTTCAGGCTTCTAATTCAGTAACTAGTACAATATTTATTATGTGAAGATAAATAGTAATTAATATGTAGAAAAATAAGGATTTTAGAAAATGTTGTCTTGTAATTAATTTTAACGAGTCCACCCGAAAAAAATGAAACGATGACTAACCGTTTAAAATCTGTGATAAAGTAATACTTATAATGTTAAAAAATAAAAGTAGCGAAAATAATAGTAGTGAAAATAAAGTATTTAGCTCGTCAGTAAATTTAGAAAACCGGGTAAATTAAATAGGAGAGGGACAAAATTGGGTGTCAACAGATGCCCCTCTTCGACCGGAGATGATGTAAGAATCTTCGGGCGAAGAAGTTGACGTAGTAGCCAATTTTGTTTGGACCAACGAATATGAATTTATAAGAAAGTACGATTTAGGAAAATTGATGGTAAATATTATGAGGACCGAAGGAATTATGGAAAATTATGACCGAATCTCGGTTTCGAGTTGCCTACATACCTCGGGCTGCACGAGGATCAGGCCATGTGTAGTTCGAAAGTTTTTGTGGATTCATAATCTTGTAGGGGTTGTGGACAGGTGACGAGAGCGTTCAAGAATGGAACACATGCTTATAGCCTCCTAATTATAAATGTGGCGCGCAACACACCTTTAAGTAGGACTCTACAAGGCACGATGTGAATTCTTCAAAGATGCCCCAGTGTTGAGTTATGGAGACGCTGGGGTGTAGAAAGGAATATGAGATTGTGAAAAGAGTAGATTTAGTAGAGTTTTAGCGGAGGATGTGAAAGAGAAATTAACCCACGTATCACGTGTTTGTGGACATAGGCGGAATTGAGTTCGAGAGTAGATTCGTGACCCTTGCTTATGAGTTTGATATTCCTCTTCAGCAAGTTTTCCCCAGTTCACTGCGTAAGATAAAGTTCCACGTTGTGTTGCGTCTCTGCAGGTTGTACTTTCTGTCCAAACTGAAATTCACGTCCAAATTAGTAATAAAGTTGAAAGTGTAAAGTTATAAATAATTTAAAATGATAGTAAATAGGAGTGTGAGGACGAAGGTGAAGCCGTGTGGCTAATGTTGTCACTGATTGTCTTCAGGGACTTGAATGAATGTGTGATGCGTATGCTGAGGGTGTGACAATATTTCCCGTTGCATTTGCAGATGATAGTGATAAGGTCTCCGGCTGTCTTCCGGGACTCGATGATAAATGATATCTGCAAATTTTAAGGTAAATTCATTAAAGCGGTAAGGTAGATGATGAAATAAAGGAATGAAGTAAGGAGAAAAATAAGTGTGTAGCCGTTTGGCTTATGCAAGTGAGGCCGTGTAGCCGGGTGATGTCTCCGATGGTTGTCGGGACTCAATGATATGCTGATGAGGTTGTATAGCCAAACGATGTCTCCGGTTGTCTTCGGAGGCTCAATGATAATTCCTGTAAAGTTCAGGGTAAAATTGTTAAAGTTGGTAAAGTAAATGATAAAGTAGAGAGTAAAGTCAAAGTGTAGCCGTCTGGCTTATGCGTATGAGGCCGTGTGGCCATGCGATGTCTCTGGTTGTCTTCAGAGATTTGATGATGATTCCCGTAAAGTCCAGGATAAAGTTGTAAAGTGGATGATGTCTCCGGTTGTCTTCGGAGGCTCCAATGATAATCCCTGTAAAGTTCAGGGTAAAGTCGTTAAAGTTGGTAAAGTGAATGATAAAGTAGAGAGTAAAGTCATAGTGTAGCCGTCTGGCTTATGCATATGAGGCTGTATAGCCGAATGACGCCCCCGGTTGTCTTCGGGGACTTGATGCTATGTCTCCGGTTGTCTTCGGGGACTTGATGTTGTGTCTCCGGTTGTCTTCGGGGACTCAATGATAATTCCTGTAAAGTTCAGGGTAAAGTGGTAAAAGTTGGTAGAACAAATGATAAAATAGAGGGTAAAGTCATAGTGTAGCCATCTGGCTTATGCATATGAGGCTGTATAGCCATGTGATGTCTCCGGTTGTCTTCGGAGATTTGATGATAAATCCCTCCGGTTGTCTTCGGAGACTTAATGTTGATTCCTGTAAAGTTCAGGCAAAATGGTTAAAACAGATAAAGAAGGTAATAAAGTATGTAGTAAAGTGATAGCATAGCCGTTTGGCTGATGAAGTCGACGCTATCACAACAGGCTGAATCAATGACGCGTAATCCTGATTTGATTTGTCTTTAACCTACAAAACAGGTATATTCGTTAATGAAGTCATAAAGTTGTTCTGATAAAATAAAATTAAAGATAGAGTTTAGAAATGAAGCCGTTTGGCTTTTGAGGCGAGGCCATATTGAGCCAGATGATGCTTTTCGGTCGTGATAGACTTGACTGTTGATCTCGCGGTCTTTTAATTCCTGCACTCAAAGAAAAATTCTTAGTTTGGGAGGGGGGAAGTTGATTCATGTTGACTCGAAGCTTGACGTGGTTGGCGCTCCATTCGTCTTGTTTGTTTGGATCTTGTGATCTCCGTTCAAGCCTCGGTAGGTGAATAGTAGTGAATCAATTGCAAGAAAGTATTTGATTTGAAAGGTAGATATGTAGGTATATGTATAAGGAAATGTGACTATATGTATATAGGTTGTGAAATATGTATATGTAAATGTATGTATGTAAGGAAAGATATATATGTAAACGTATACATATGTAAGTTGTAAAATATTCTGCCAACTTTAGATTGTGACGCTTCTAAAGTAATTGGTCTATAATACTTCCTGTCTGATAGCCTTAATCTTGTCGATGTCCAACCGTTCTTTTGTCTATATCTTTTCCAAAACATGCCCCAGTTTTGGGTTCAGAAGGGTGTGCTAAATTTATGTTGTGGTGTGACCGAACCTTATATAGGTTGCCTACGTATCCGCCAAGGAATCAGGTCAGAACGTAGTTCGTAAAATACATAAAGTGGTCTGAGGTTTCTAATAAAGGGACCGAACCCGATGTGGATTGCCTACGTATCCCACCAAGGGAATCAGGTCAGCGTAGTTCTGTTATATAAATGGTAAAAGATTTGTTGGATTTTATCTAGGTGTGACGGATCTATATGTTGATAGTGTACGAATCCCGCCGAGGGAATCAGGCCCTGTGTGGTTTTCTTTGATTTTTCTGTTATAGCGTAACCGAACCTTATGTGGGCTGCCTACGTATCCCACCACGGGAATCAGGTCGGAACGTAGTTCGTACGGATAAGATATTTTTTGGTTTTTTTTTTTTTTTTTTTTTTTTTTTTGTTGTTGTTGTAAAGCAACCGAACCCTTTGTGGGCTGCCTACGTATCCCACCAAAAGAATCAGGTCAGCGTAGTTCGTATGCATGCCAATGGGAAAAATTCTAACCTAGTATGACCGAGTCCCTATGTGGGCTGCCTACGTATCCACCGAGGAATCAGGTCAAGCGTAGTTCGCAACTAAAGGAAAGGTTGCAAACTAGGTTGTCTAACCTAATGTCGTACTTTGATTTCTTCTTGAATTGCTAGCTTTTAGGCTTATGTTATCACCTATCGGCTATTTCAATTCTTGTGAGTGGAATCTTGTCTTGTCCCCCTAGTTTCTTTGTTACTCTCTCGGAATGTGTGTTGTCTATTCGTACATTTCATGTCACAATCGTAGAGTTGACAGTTCTGATAAATAAAGTAGAAAGTAGATGATTAAGAAAAATCAGAAATGCATTCATAGTTTTGCAATTCAAGCTTCCACAAGGTGAAGCAAAACAAACAAAATTTTGAGTACGGTTCAAGCATCAATAAAAGAAAACAAGTTCACTACATGTTCATGCTACCAAGGCTCCCGACGGATCGAGGACGGAGTACAAGTCCAATTCTTCAGAGTCTTTCCTGGTTCGGCGCCCCATATTGTCAGTGCCTTGGTGTTGCGAGTAGTTGTATTGGATTGTTCCCACGAGAGCGACAAAGTTGTTGATCTGACTCTTTCCGCACTGGACTCCTCTAAATCTTGGTATTTCCGTGAGCAGGCAAAGGATTGTTGACCACATTGGGCTTAGCTTCAGCGAGCTGAATTACTCCTTCCTTAATCAGGGCTTCGATTTTGTTTTTAAGCCCATAGCAATCTTCAGTGGCGTGCCCAACAACTCCAGAGTGGTATGCGCAGCTTTTGGAACCATCAAACCATTTTGGGATAGGCTCGGGAATTTTTCCTTCAATCGGTTGTATTATGCCTGCTGCTTTCATTCTTTCGAACAATTGAGCCAAGGGTTCAGCGATCTGAGTGTAATTGCGGGTGTTTTTGGTGTCAGGGTTTGGACGAGCTCTAGGTATAGTATGTGGTCGATTTTGGTAAGTTGGAGCTTGGTTGGGTTGATACGGGCGTGGGTTTTGATGCGGAGGTGCTCGGGGTTGGTAGTAGTTTGCTTGGGTGTTGTAAACGGGGTAAGGAGGTAGTGGAGCTTGGTAGGGTTCAGGGTAGTGGTAAGGGTGGAAAGTTTGTTGTGGGTGGTTAAAGTATGGAATGGCTTGGCTCGGCTCATGTCCTTGAGCGTTCATGACTGCAGCGACATCTTCCTTCTTCTTTTTAATCCCGTTGATAGAACCAGATTGTATAGCTTTGTTCATTGCTTGTAAAGCAATAAGATCCTGAATTTTCCCCGATTTGATTCCTTCTTCCAGTGCTTCTCCCATTCGAACAATTTCTGTGAATTTTTGTCCCATCATACCTATCATTTTCTCGTAAAATATGCCAGCCTGGCATTCAATGAAGGTAGCAGTCATTTCCCTATCATTCATCGGAGGTTGAACCCTGGCTGCTTCTGACCTCCAACGTAACGCATATTCGCGGAACGTCTCAGTTGACTTCCTGGTTAACTTAGTCATGTAAACTCTATCTGGTGTGATATCGGTGTTAAAACTGAACCTGTCCATAAAGTCTTGCGCCATGTCACTCCAACCACGCCATTTACGGACGTCCTGTTGTGTATACCAAGTAAGTGCTTCGCCAGATAAGCTTCTTATGAAGAGCTTCATCCTTATGCTCTGGTCTCTGCCCACTCCAACCAGTTTGTCACAATAAGCCCTTAAGTGTGTATGAGGGTCGCCTGTTCCATTGAATGTATCAAATTTCGGCGGTTTGTAGCCTACGGGTAAATCGACGTCAGGTTGAACACAGAGATCTTCATATTCTACACTCTTAGTTCCCCTAGCAACTTGAAGGTTTCTCATTGCTTCTTTGAGACTGTGGATCTCTTTTAGCAACATGTTATCTGCCCCTGCCTTTGCATCCTTTTCCATTTCTTCGTACTGATCTACTTCGGGTTGGAACCTGACCGTTACTGGATTGGTAAAGGCTTGTGTTTCTGTGGCGTATACTGGAGGAACATATTGTGCATTAGGGGTGGCAAAGTGTGCCCCGTGTATATGCTGGGTTGGATAAGTTTGGGCGATGGGGGTGTTCTGGACCGGTGGTGGTGTGTTATAAGTAGTGTTTATAGGTGGTTGATTTGGTGGGTTTAGATGAATGGTTGTGGGTAGTGGATTGGTGTTGGTGGGTAAAGGAGCATAGGGAGTGCGAACTGGCGATTGACTTGGGGGGTTGACGGGTGGTGGATTATGAGTAGCATAGGTAGTGTAGGTGGGTGGTTGATTTTGTGGAAGAGTATAGCTAGTGTAAGTGGGTGGTTGACTTTGTGGAGGGGTATAGAGGGATGATGGATTTGGT
This sequence comes from Lycium barbarum, assembly GCF_019175385.1. Classification (NCBI taxonomy): domain Eukaryota; kingdom Viridiplantae; phylum Streptophyta; class Magnoliopsida; order Solanales; family Solanaceae; genus Lycium; species Lycium barbarum. The sequence goes on along the minus strand of NC_083345.1, from coordinate 21,175,081 downwards.
GGATTTGCGGGGGTGATCGGAGGTAAGTTGTTGTTGGTAGGTGCATTGTTTTGGGGAGGAAAATGCTCAGGAACTGGGGATTCGAGTGATGGGAAACGAGGTGGGTCTGGTGCAGTATTTCTAGGTTCAGGAGGTGAATTTTGGAGTGTGATGGATAAATTGGTCAAGTCCCTAACCCGATTTAGTTCTCCACGTAGATTCTCAATTTCTTGAGTCAGGCGGGCGATATGTTCATCCCGTTGAATAGTTCCATGTTCGGAAGTTTCAGGCGGATCGCTAGCGATCACGAGGTTTTCTACACCAGTTGGAACAGATGCGGCCGGATCAGACATAGTAATTTCATTTCCTTGGACAGCCCAACTACGTTCAGGTAACGATGACGTCTTTGACCTCGTGATGTAAGGATGGTCGGCCATCGAGCGTCAACACGAATCAACTCTCTGTTCGGGAATAAGATAAAATAGACATACAGTATAAACGATGTTAATCTCATGAACATATCTAGGTAAAGTCATGGTCACGTAAAGTCGAGTAAGGCATGTAGCGAATAATTTATCAAGTAGAGTCAAACAAGTTGTCAAACAAATGTAAACGATTATATCAAAACAACTAGCACGTCCTAATATGCATGTGACCTCTTTGCGCCAGAGGTGGGCCTAACGTTGTTTAAAGGATAAAGTGTGCCATAATATGTCATTCCGTTGCTTTGATTAATTAAACAGATTCTATTTCTCAAAAGTAAAAAATAATGTAATATTTATTACATGTCAAATGAATACAACATAAAGTGTTTCCTAATCTAAATAAAGTAAATAAAATTTTTATGCCTAACTTCTAGCTTCATTTGTGATGCCTTTGATCTTCGTCATTTGTTGTACTCCGATGCAAATGCATACCTGTCATAGAAACGTTAGTCATTCCTTACTTCCTAAAGTTTAATTAATTAGAGCAAATAGTCAATATTTAGGCACAGTTATCCTTCAAACATGCATATAAGGTATGATTGGTGTCACTCGGGGTCGTGAACCCACTCGGACGTTTGGGTAAAGTCATCTAATGGATTTAATACACCAAGGGTATTAAACCTCCTAGGTCATGAAACGTATGCTCTTAATAAAGTGTGTTGGTTTAGCTCTATCTTAGGCTGACTAATAGTTGGCTTCTTACGACACAAGGTTCCCCCAAGCGGACAACTTGGGAGTGGAAAGTCCGTGGCCGTCGACTGCACCGCTGATCGACTAAATCCACAAGATCAATCCAACTAAAGGGGTAATTTAGTAGTGAACGGGCGCGAACCGCGAAGCCGTTTTAAGTGTGTGAATATGTGTGAGTTTTCCAGAAGTGGAGGAAATATGAACGGAATGACAGTTTTATCAAAGCACTAACACATAAACAGTTTATATCAGACAAACAGTTTATATCAAATAAACAGTTTATATCGAACAAACAATTAATAGCATGTAAAAAAATAATTAACAAATAAATAAAGCGATTTCAAAATAAGCACACAAAGCCTACTTAAACTAAGTCCGTTATGGTTAGAACCTAAGTACATCCCCAGCGGAGTCGCCAAGCTGTCACACCCCATTTTTTACCCGGAGGTTAAAATTAGAAGTACGACGTATTGGAGATTCCTGTTTTTTTGTTTGTTGTTTTTAAGGAGTCGCCACCTAATTACTTATGGTGAATTAGGACACCTAAAGTTTATTAAAGTTATGTTTAAAGTTAACTCTGTTTAAGGTCTGCGAAACTTAAGATTCTAGGTAAGGGTTCAATTAGTCTAAAGGGAAGGTATTAGGCATCCTTTAAGACCCATTAACAATGGTTAACCGACCGGACTTATGATTAATTAGGCTAAATGTAAATATAATATTACAGGAAAAAGGAAAGTAATTTTATAAGTATGGCCAAAGTTATAGATAAATATGTAAGGATGCTATTTAAAATAGAACTTATAAAAATAATGATAATTCGTATAAAAGAGTGCTTTTAATGCTATTTTGAAATACGATTTATAAATGTTGTTAGAGTTTAAGACGAAAGTATAATAGCGTTATTTAAAGTAATACTTATAGAAAATAGTAATCGCATAAAAGAGTTTAGTTAAAAATAAACTAAAAGGAAAGCGGGATATGTAATGTTCGTATATGGAGGAAATGACTAAAATTTAAAAGAGTTATTTAAATAAAAAAAAAGTTTTTAAAGATTATTCTAGACAAATATGTATTTCAATATGGATTTGCTTAAGTGTTGGAAATAATCTAAGGTGAAAGAGTTGTTCGTTGAGTTAGTTTGCTTTTTGTTTCTTAGAATAAGCTAACCTAGTGTAAGATTTGGAGCGTTTTAAAAATTTCTAAAATAGAAAAGTATAATTTGGTTCCCTTAGTCAAAAGTATATAGTCATGATACTTTGAAAATCAATTATTCTAAAAGATAAATATTAATAAATAATTTCGACATAAACTAATGGAGCTAATTGTTAGTTTTCTCTTTGAATTAACTACCCACAACTAAACTGAAATCCCCAATGTTACTAAAGTTTATCTAAATTAGCAAACACAATGTTAATCATACAATACGCGTTAAATGCACATAAAAGAACAAAATAAAAAGGATGATGGAATAGATATAACGGAGATGGGCCCAACCCATCTCCTTGGACTGTTACGATTTGCTGATGGCTGGGCCTCGGCCCAGATTTCATTTTTTGTTTTTTCTTGCTGTGGACAGAGGATAGGAAAGGAGAAGATCCCGTTGGGCTATGGCCCAACACCAAATGCGGGAGATGATGAGTCCGAGAGACCCGTGTGCGATGTTCATGCATAAAATGAAAAGGAAAAGATTAGTATACGAACCATAAACGGATTCAAACACGCGAGATAGAACGAAAAAATGAAGCAGCCGATTATACGTATATGTCACGTATATTTTAGTATATCTCATGTATACATAGATATATAAACAACTGTAGGTGCATTGGAAGTATTCCAACCGGCTAATTAAGCTATTATGATCACAATCATAGTTCCCAAACAACAAACAAAACAACCCAGCAGATAGGGAGCACGGCAGATTAGCATTATTTGTTCCAAAGAGAAGATTCAAACATGAAGCAAGGCAAAACAGAACCTTCATCAGGGATTGATGATCAACAAAGGTGCGCAAACAACAGTTTTGTTTTCCCTGATAAGCAATCTCAATATTCTATTCTATTATAATTCAAATGGCTCAGCAAAAGAAAAGAAAATATGAGCACCAATGAAGGAGTCCATACAGAGATGAAGCCAGTTGAAGCTGGCTGAAAACTACAGCAGTTTTTTTTTTTTTTTAAAAAAAGGCAAGGGACATCAATTCAATACTCCACAAGACATTTATCGAGCGGAGCAATCTATTCGCAATTTAGTGGCTTTAATTTAATCAGGAACTGCCTATAGCTATTCAACAGCTTCTAAGCAAGCAGGAGAAAAGATATTGAATAAGTAGAGTCGAAGTCATGGCAGCACACAAATATCTGGAAACAGCATAATGCAGCAAGGAGGTAAACATAACATACATGATAGATTGCTATAATTAGGATAGGTTAATTAACATATAGCATTCAAGAGGATGAAAGGGAAAACAAAGAGGAGGGACTGGAATATAGGTGAAACAACCCACAATCATGAAAATTGAGCAGAAAGTTCAGCAACTTATTGTTCAGAGAAAGCAAAAAAAGAACAGTTTGAGAAGATTTATAACATGGGATGCATTAACATTTAGTCCCGACCCAGATATTATCAGCATAGTTTATATACTAAACTCATGTACATTTTTTTTTTTTTAAAGAGTGTGTGGTAGTGAATATACCCTGTATATCTGGTATATCACTGGACAGTCTCTAGAGAAGCCCAGACGATAAGGGCATAAACAGCCAGCTGAATCATGCTAAGGAGTTAACACTCGATGACCACATATAAACAGTACTAAAAAAAACAACAGGGCACACCTACCATGATGAAAGCAAACAGGCTTAATTTGGGAGCGGACTGATCTTTCATGCAACATATAGAGCAAACAGCCTAGACAGAAACCCATATTATTTCAAAAGTAATGGAAACTGGGTCTCGGACACACTAATTGGGTTCTGACCTTATGTGCATTAGACTTTGAGCAAGAGACTAATATCATTCTCAGAACAAAGATGACTAAATGAGACTGAGCCATACGATAATCAGGCTAAGCAAATCAAGAATATCACACTAAGCAGATGATGCCATTAAACTAAACTTAAGCATGGTCATTAAACCGAACAGAATCTGGACAATAAACACATAACTGGGCTGATTTCTGAACTTTGAACAAGGAAATTATGCTACTCTTTTAAACAGATCCTGATGTTAAGCATATCAAATATTAGAACCAATCGTTATCAAGAAGTCATCTAAACCTGAGCGTATTGGTTAATAACATGATTTTAAGACTATTATTACCAGTTGACATCTAATGCATCGAACCATACTTCAACAATAAGCATGCTTGAAACTGAGCATATAGCTATAGATTAACATTAAACAGAGATTCCTAATCAAACATATGAACGGATTTGACGCCCAATCTAAATCAATTATCAATCAAGTGACACGACTAGCACACCAAGCGGGCATGAAATTCATTGAATAAAATTAACTAGGACTAACTAACTTCAGAGAATCGACTCATATGAATACCCGATAGAGATTCAAGCCATATTTTCAGATGAAACACTGAATGCGCTAAATGAGCAGCAACCATTATTAAACGAAAAAAATGTAGCTTCCTATCTTTATGACCTCGGATATACAGAATTTTATCGCAACATCCAACTTGAAACTAAAAACACTTTAATCATGCAACCAAAAAAAATCACCGACACAGATAAGAGTTAGATCGAAACCAAAGGGAAAAAGAGGAGGGTGGCACTGACCTGCTTTGCGCGCAGTGAACTGAGGTCGTCGGGGTCTCGAATCTACACTCGAATGCGATGAACTCGAACCCGAAAATAGTCTTCCAAATCGAAAATTTTGATGGAATCGATTACTCTCTTCAAAGAGAAGTTTGGTTTGATTTTTTAAATAATCCTGAATGTAAGTGAAAGAATGATTCGAAACACACTGGGATTTGAACAGATTCGAAATCTAAAGTAACGGAAGGGTCCAAATGTTGAATGTGGTAAAATCTCCCCCCTTTTTTCAGAACAATTCGTCCTAGATTTATAGGGCTTCGTGTGGTTTGAGAAAGAGAGGAGCGTGGACAGAGAGTGGGGGACAGCGACGAGTGGGAGTGGTGTCGGGTGAGTGGAGGCGGAGGAAAGGGGGAAAAGGAAGAAAGAGAGATGAAGAGGCGGAAAGAAGAAGCGGGAATGGAGGAGAAGAAGAAGGCGAAAAAGAAGGAGAAAATGGAGGAAGGGAGATGGAGGCGGAAGAGATTGAGAAGAGAAAAAGAGGAGCATGAGGGATTAGGGTAGAAAAGTGAAGGGGTTGGGCTGGTCGGGTCGCGGAATTGTTTGGGCTGGTCCGTTTTGGGCTGGCCTATTAATTTAAATATGGGCTGATATAAATGTGGATTGGATATTAAAAATGTGGGTTGCTTATTCGGGTAGGGAAATAATATTACATTTGTATTTTGGGCCATTAATTTGGCTGAAAATTGTTGGTCCTTCTTCCGCTATTTTAATTATTTTCAGGCTTCTAATTCAGTAACTAGTACAATATTTATTATGTGAAGATAAATAGTAATTAATATGTAGAAAAATAAGGATTTTAGAAAATGTTGTCTTGTAATTAATTTTAACGAGTCCACCCGAAAAAAATGAAACGATGACTAACCGTTTAAAATCTGTGATAAAGTAATACTTATAATGTTAAAAAATAAAAGTAGCGAAAATAATAGTAGTGAAAATAAAGTATTTAGCTCGTCAGTAAATTTAGAAAACCGGGTAAATTAAATAGGAGAGGGACAAAATTGGGTGTCAACACTCTTGATATTGGGTGACGACCCTTCTTGATATGGGCTTCGGTCCTTCTTGATTTCGGGGCTTCGGCCCGTCTTGATATTGATTGTGCGTAGTGTGATGGCATGACGTACATATTGGGCGAAAGTGGCTATTTGACAAATTCTCTTGAATTGAATTATAAGCTTTCTTAATACTTGAGCCTTAGAATATTAGTATTGATATTTTGAAACTCTTCAAGGTTTGTATTCGATACTTTGATACACTTGTTCACTTGGGCTTATTGTTACCTTATTGAGCCACCTACGGCGAACAAGGGAATTGGAGAATTTAATGGCTCCAAGCCCAAAGTTTATACACCACTAAGCTTCATGCTTAGCGATAGTTGTTTTCTATCGTAGGTAATGCGCGAGATGAGGTATGAAGATGGCCATTTGGAGTAGACTTTATGGGAGCCCTTGTGAAGATCACATCTGCATATGCATCTAGTTTTTGTAAATTTTTGGGGACTTGTACATGATACATATGTGGCACTTACGTATGAAATTTTGAAGGCTTGTGGAAAACAAGACCATGTGCTTGTAACTTAAACTTGATGACTAGTTTTGCTATTTTAGGGTGTGTTTTTAACCCAAGTCATGCCATATACTGAATTTGTATTTTGTCTTGTAATTATGTACAAAGGATGATAATAGTTTTGTGAAAATCACTAGTTTGAGTTTTGTGCATCTTATGGACCCGTAATGGTGTTGATTTGGAAATAAAATTTCAAAACAAAGTTTCTTAAATGTGTTGACTATTTGAGAAGGGAATTACCATTTTAAAATGATACTCTGCTATTTTATTTCATCTAAGAAAATTTTTGGAGCGCACAAAAAAAAAAAAAAAATGCCGTACTTCCAAATTTTTTCGCATGGGCCTTTTTCCGCTATTAAATATATTTGTGAATATCTTTTGGCATAAGTTCCTTCTAAACGGTGTAAGTGTAAAATTGGCTTTTGTTCGTAATAGTGTCCTCCCAAAGGGGGTGCTAAAAATATTTTTTTTTCTTCTAAAAATTTGAGGTGTTACTTTCAAAAAAGAAAATTTTGGGGTGTTACAGAGTATATTTAACACCACTAAATTCAAAGGGTATTTTGGTACATTAAACACATCTTTGATCTCAAACCACAAGATTCAAAAGTGTTTTTTTTTCTTAAACTTAGTGCCTAATTAAACTAAGACAAATATAAACGGAAAAAGTACTTTTTCTCTCTTTTAATAAATTGATGTTTCTATGTGGTGATGTAACAGATTTTCAATTTTTCTCCGTTGAAATCCCTCTATTAATAGGTGAGACGAAATTATCATATTTGCAGGATTACCCTTCGCTGGGGGTGGTCTTTAATATTTGCCCTGCGCTTAACACCTAGAGGTCCTGAGTTCGAACTCAGGCTCAGTTAAAAATAAAAATAAAAATCGCAAGGCATAAGTTGGAACCCAACTTATGCATTAAGGCAAATTTTTACTCAAAATTAGGCCTTAAGGCAGAGGTTTGCAAAATTTTAGCAAAATAATATATATATTTTAAATTTTTATCTTAAGACAGAGTTTGAAACTCAGTTTATACCTTGAGGCATAAGTTGGACCCGAATCCCAACTTGTGGCTTGAGATTTTTTTTTAAAATTTTTGACTGAGCGGGGAACCCGAAACCAAAGGACTTTTAGCGAAGGACAAAAATTAAAAACCACTGATTCGAGGGACAAAACTTAAAGACGACTCCCAACGAAGGGCAATCCTGCAAATTGCCCTGAAATTATCACCACAACAAGACTCAAACAGGATGAGGATGAACGATAGATAAAATTATGCCGGACAATTTAAAATAAGATTTAAATGTATGTATATACATTCTAAATATGCTGAATCTAAATTTTGAATTCACCATTTGAAATGTTCTTCACCAGTCACACCTGAGTATTGATTTGGATGCAATAGTTTCTAGGGTCTCAACTCTCAAGCTCTAATTTTTGGAAAATAAACGTTATATTACATATATATAAAACTTTGCCGTTTTGCTACATCCTCAGAGAGGGCAACTCCATTTCCTACGTTATACCTTTATGTTCATAAACATATACTCTTATGTACTTAGAATGACCACGTAAGGCTTGTCAATATTTTCATATGCACATGGAGGAGGTAAAAAACAACGAAAAGCAGAAGGCAGATTTAGACATTTTGAGAAGTCCATGTTTTCATCATGGAGGAGCGTGGTGGGATGAATGGGATCCCTCAACTCTTAACTAAAGGATTCAGGTTCAAGCCGTGGAATAGAAAAACTCCTTACAGGAAGCGTTTCCCTTTATAGCCCTACATGGCGCGAATCTAAATTAGTAGGTAAAGAAGCATTAGTACTTAAATTCCAGTTCCATTTGAAGTTGCGGGTTTTAAACTCATCTAAGAGGAAGTAAGGTACCATAGCAAGAAGGAAACCAAAGCAATCCCTAAGCCAAGCGCATCATATCGGCAAGATTACAAAAAGTTTTTGGAATTGCAACGAACTCAACCAAAGATTTTGTAACATTAATATAGCACAAACATTTGATGAATCAATAAGCTATATATGTGGGTGGCACCAAAGTGGCAAGTATGACACATTGAAAATCAAGGGCAAGTGCAAAAGGTCACCGTGTATAAGCCCTTGTTTATGCTACAAAAAACAAGGATGAAAAAATGAATAAAATATTTGCTGCTCATTTTGTATTTGCTGTACTGGTATAACATTCTTTGATATCTGTTAAGAAAATGGACTTTAGGCTTAACTCAACCCTAAAGCTTAGCTCATGGGTAAGAATTGTCCACGTCCACATAAGGAGGCAACCACCCATTCCCTCAACCAATGTGGGACACTTAGAACAACCTATGTATTTCCATTTGCAGAAGACATCATTTTCATGCAGAACAAAAGTTTGGAAGGCTCTGCAAAAACTCCACCCTCGCAGCAGGGTCACGAGAAAAACGACCCAAGACAGCAATTGTAGCGGTACTGCTTCCAAACTTCTCAATTCCTCTAGATATCATGCATGTGTGACTTGCTTCCACAACTACCATTATATCTTCACCTAAAATCGATGAAGTGGTCTCAGCTATCTGCCTGGTAAGCCTCTCCTGTACTTGGAGTTTGAAGCCATAAAAATGTACAACTGACTGCAATATGGTTCTTCCAACAGCATTACTTCCATCTGCAGAGTAATAACCTATATGCACAACACCTTGAAAAGGAAGTAAATGATGTTCACATTGGGACCAGAATGGTAAACTGAGCTCAGAACAGATAAGGTCCTCAGTATCGCCAACCTTACCATAAGGACTTGGATTATTGATTCTACTTCGAAGAAAGCCATTCAATTTCATCTCTAAATTAGAGTTTCTAAATTTCATCAACCACTTCAAGAAACGACATGGAGTACCTACAAGCTCTTTCCTCGACGGGTCTTCCCCTAATGACTTAAGAATTGAAACCACTGCATTTGTCATCGCTGAATTTGATTGTTCCAACTTGTTACAAGACTGAGAAGGGCACCATGATTGGTGAGCGACCCCGAGATGGACATTTTCTTTGCTTATACCTCTGAAATTCAGAAGACGCATAAAATCATTCCAAATGTCAGCCTTCTCTTCTTCAAAAACACCCGAACCTGAGGTAACTAGTATCTTCACCCATCCTTGGTGAGACGTGTCTGGCAAGGCTGATTCAGATTTTGGAAAATGAATATGCAGACATTGCAAAACCACAGCAACACCTGTTGGCTTGATCCCGTACTGCAAAGCAGTGCAAATTTCATCAGCAAGACGCTGTGGAGCTTGGAGCCTTTTAGCAAAGATATCGACCACTCGAGAGAGCTTGCTTAGTCCTACAACTCTTTGCCCAGATGGGACATAACCAACATGACACTGAACCTGGAAAGGAAGCAAGCAAGACTCACAGTAGGAGAAAAGATCAAGATCACGAACTATCACAAGCCCCCCTGCTCCTCCAGCTTGACCACTTCCACCTTCCAACCCAGCTTCAGGGAATAAAGCACCATGAACAACATCATTCACTTTTTGTTTATAACCTTCATATAGCACCAAAAACATGAAAGCGGTCAGATAACAAAAAACTATGGAACTAAAACAGTGATATTTTAAGCATTAACCCATCAATCCACCAAACCCGGTAGAATAATATGTGGCTCAGACTCTGGGGGACACCTGATGCAGGTGTGGATCTAGAGGTTGGATTTTTCATCACTTATATTTTAGGATTCGGCGGAATGGATCCAAGTGTGGATACGATGCTGGGATACTACCAAGAAATGTATGTTACAACATATATAAGTGTATATATCAATTAATTAATGTTGTTGAACTAAACTAACAAATTTATTTCTTTATAAAACCTAATATTTTATTCGTAAGATATCTTGTGTAATAATAAAGCGTTAACATACTTTATATATATATATATATATATATATATATATATATATATATATACACTTTATATATACTATATGACACAAACACAACCTCAAAACAAATATATGACAAACCCAGAAATTAGACCAAAAAGCAAGAAAACTACACTTCTGGGTCATAGATGTAGACAAAACCCTGTGTGGATTCCACACCCATGTCGGGTCAACACTGGTGAGGCAGGGATTGAAGGGTCTGAGCAACAGAGGAATTGGAAGTATGACTAGATAATTCTTTCCATTTACAAGATGTTGATATCCTCTCATACAGGATGTCGATAATCCAACTACTATAAGATAGGGAGGTGCTAATGAGCTTGACACTAGATTAACAACATTGTTAAGTCCTAACTGTTAATAAAGTACTACTTTTTATCAACTGTTTTTTTATAAGGTAAGATAGATTTTTTATCAGACTGTTAACAAAGTACTTTTACCAAAAGAAAGGCTTTAAGTGTGCACTCCATGATTGCAACAACCATATCACACAACTCCAGTTTGCACAATAGAGTAGTAAAGATTTAACAAAGTTAGACCATACTCCCTTTGTCCCAATTTACATGGCACTTTTCGCTTATCGAGATTCAAACTGTATGAACTTTGACCATCATTTTAAGATGTATTTTTTCATCAAATTGATATGAGAAAAAGTTGCAATTTATAGTACTTTTCATGTTTTCAAATATATAAATTTTAATGTTAAAATATCGAGTTAATCTAATCCAATTTAGCTTCAAAGTTTAGTCAAATTGACTCTCGAAAAGCGAAAAGTGCCACATAAATAGGGACGGAGGGAGTATTATCCACAAGGAATGCATCTCAATTAACCCAAAAAGATGGAGTCACACACACAGAGATAGAAAGAGAAATGGCAAAGGAGTGGTTAACTCACCCCTAATAAATGAAACAGCCATAAATGTTTCAACTTGGAAGAGAAGTACAACACTACTAGTGAACAAGTATTACAAATCAAATGCCAACAAGAAACCAGATAAGAAACCTTATGCTTTAACAGCAAAAAGAGGTTCACCCGTCTAGCTGGAAAACAGAGGGTTTCTATTTTCTGGAAACAGATGTTCCCTATGAATGCTTCTTTTGACTGTGAAGATCTCCATCTTACTCCCTCTTTCCAAACTCGAATGTCGACTTTCCATTTTGTCCATTTTCACATAAATATATATTCATTAGATTGCATGGAAGGTTACCACTTACTGATTCGTTTTTTAGTCCCTGACAAAGATAAAAAAAAGTAAAGCATGGAATCCACACGCTCCTCCAATTTGTATTAAACATCAAGCATTTCCAATCCTCACCTTAATAGCCACCCTTGAAGTCAATAATAACATCCGGAGATTTTCATGTTTACTTCCTCATGTAAAATCAAGGGATAGACATGCATGAATTTTGGTAACTGAGCTAAAGCTGTAGACTTCTAAGTCTCACATATGCTTGCGCTAAGACCATTTTAATCAATATTCAGAAACTGCTTTCAGCATTCTTAACTTGCCCTTGCCCTCTCCAGTCTCCCCAACCATAATTAGGCTCACATTAAACAACTTCATATTGAAGTACCTAGGAAACTGTCCCAATTATTATGGAAACATGGCTACATTGACTAGAGAAAATAAAATCACCTAACTTGTATATAAAATACTCCCCCTGTTTCAATTTTTTTATCTTACTTTCCTTTATAGTCCGTTTCAAAACGAATCTTTCCTTTTTTGACAACTCTTTTTTATTTCAACTTTCCACATGGCATGTTTAAGACCACAACATTAAAGGGCATCTCGGTACATTATACATATCTTTAATTTTTTTTATTTTTTTTTTGATAAGGTAAAAGTTACATTCTACATATCTTTAATTTAAGACCACAAGATTCAAAAGTCTTCTTTACTTTCTTAAACTCTGTGCCAAGTCAAAACCAGACAAACAAATTGAAACAGAGAGAGTAATACTTATTTCTTAAGCTCTCTTGAAGGACATTTCAGGCCTTACTAAAGAGAGCTAACAGATAGATGCATTAGGAGAATCGTGTTTTTCTTAAAGGGAATAAAACTCCTGTATTTTCTCTATTTCTTTTCGGATAACCGAAAAACCCTGAGAGTCAATGGTGCACGGTTCAAAACTCGGTGGATAATGGGCTCAATCCTCTACCATTCTCCACTCAAATGCTAGGCTTTTATCTAGGGAAAGGTTCGAACTTGTGACATGCGTCTAACCAACCATCTCAAGCTGCGCTTTTACCACAGATCCTGTATTTTGTCATTATTAGTAGGCATTACCCTCATTTTCCAAAATAAAGTATTACTCACCCAAAGAAAACAAATACTGATTTAGTTTGATGGACAGAGCCGGATTTGCAAGAACTTTTAAAACTTCAGCTTGTCTCTTTCATCCCTGTGTCCATCTATATCACCCGACTAAAAAAAAATAAAGAACCCTAATAAACTCTTAACTAGAGTATTACATCGGGCAAAGGACAAAAGGTTTGTTACCTGATTAAGCATAATGAGACCACTGATTGACAGAGCACTAGTTATCACAGAATCTTCACAAAAGAACAACTTCAAAGGTAAGACAAACAAGATAATTCTTTGATAAGTCCAGAACTTAAAGAGTGCTTCATCCTCATGGTTAAAAATATCGAACACCTAACATGCAACTTTTACGTGCCTATAATATAATCTCCAGTAGTTTCTACAAGTACTTGATTCAGCAAAATTAACTACTTAGGTGAAATACTCCACTTTCCATAGATTTAATCAAGATAATAAATGAAGATCCATTTTGAGCATGCAAAACAGAAGACCAACAAGCTAGTCCCTCCGTCTCAATTTAAGCGTCTTACTTACCTTTTTTCATTTGTTCCAAAAAGAGTGTTTCTTTCTATATTTAGTAAGTTGACCATTCAAACACACTACATGGCAAGTTTAAAATGACAAGATTTAAAGAACATTTTGCTCCCTCTGTCCCAATTTATGTGGCACTTTTCATTTCTCGAGATTCAAACTGTATGAACTTTGACCATCATTTTAAGATGTATTTTTTCATCAAATTGATATGAGAAAAAGTTGCAATTTATAGTATTTTTCATGTTTTCAAATATATAAATTTTAATGTTAAAATATCGAGTTAATCTAATCCAATTTAGCTTCAAAGTTTAGTCAAATTGACTCTCGAAAAGCGAAAAGTGCCACATAAATTGGGACGGAGAGAGTAATACATTACACACATCTTTAATTTAGGACCACAAGATTCAAAAGTCTCTTTTTATTACTTAAACTTCGTGAACATACCCAACAACAACAACAACATACCCAGTGTAATCTCACATGTGGGGTCTGGCGCGGCGAGGATATAGTGTACACAGACGTAACCCCTACTTAGTGGAGATAGAGTAGTTGTTTCGGATAGACCGTCAGCTCAAGTAAAGCATTTCAAAACAGTTTGGAAAAAAAAAAATTGGAAATGAAAGCAGTAACAACAACGAATAAATGTGATATGGAAAGCATGCAAGAACACCAAAAAGCTAAAAAAAGATCACCTTTTGTGGCTTCTCTTAGAGCCTTAGCAACCCTCAAAGGAGTTTTGAGAATACCTTCCCTATTTATATCTTCACCCAAACCTTGCAATAGCACTTTTACACCATCCTCAATAATACACTTCACTCCATTCTCTACTTCCTCATTAAAATCTAATTCGTTCATTTGAGGGGGGAAAAAAATAACAGATCCCACCACCCCAATAAAGAGAAAAAAAATAATCTTTCTCACTCAGGAAAGATATCAACCCAAAAAAGATTCAAAATTTAAGACACCCAAATGAGAAAAATCACTGACCAAATGAATTATCAAGATTTGAAAAAATGAGGTTAAAGGAAAACTGAAATAGGGAAGTGTGGGGCTGTAATTGAGAGAAGAAACGAAGAGATATTATGCGGATTCAATACATACAAGATATGTATATGTGTGTTTATTAGTTATTGCCACTATAAAAATTTGCAGCTCTAGAAAAAAGGGTAGGGTTGCAGTTGATATTGGAATGTGTGGAAGACGTTATATATATTTGGCATCTTATATAGTTTCATGTTGACAGTGTATCGTCATTGGAAAGTGGGAGTGGTCAAGATCTAAGTTGGTCAACTTACATTATCCGGGCATATCCGACTATAATCGTCCACGAGTTATGTGCCGCCCTTAAAAAATTTATGCCCAGCTAGGTATAAAGTTGATTGTTAATGGCAAAAAAATTAGAGACCAACTCATTTAAAGGACAAAAGTTAATGCAGTCCATTTGAAGGACAAAAATTAAAGATCAGTTCATTTGAAGGCCAAACCATGCAATTTTTTCATCAATTGGATCGAACTAGCCCACATCTTGAATTGGTTCAATCATCTGAAAATTTTAAGAGAAGTTGGCACAAGGGTAAAGATTAGCAAAAAATGGTCTAATGTTACAAATACACCGTATTATGAATGTCTATTTAAATACACAATTTTCTGGATAAGTTTGCAATTAGTTAAACTTGTAATTACGCAGGCAGCTTACAAGTAGCTTATGCAGGCAAGTTGCAAGCAGCTCCCTGAAAAGCCTTGTAGCAGCTTCCTCAGGCTTGCAATCAAGCAGGCAGCTTGCGAGTAGCTTAAGCAGGTAAGTTGCAAGTAGCTTAAGCAGGCAGCTTGTCAGCAGCTTCTTGAAAAGCCTCGTAACTGCTTCTTTTCTTCTATAAATAGGAAGTCAATTCAGTTCATTGGATATTAATTGAAAGAGCAATAAAATGTCTCTTTCTTCCCTAATCTTTTTGGCTATATTTCTTGTTGTCATGTATTTTTAATATTATTTCATAACATCTAGTTTATTATTGTTAGCAAGTTTTAAGTTTTAACTCAGTTTAGCAATTTTAAAGCAAACTTTGACAAAAAAATAATCCACGCCTAAACCCTTATTTCTTCCCTAATTCACATGCTTACTTCAAAATACATCTCCCCACAAGTCGATGAATGCTTGTCTTTTGACTTTCACTAGATGGTTTTTTTTCTTATGATTTTTCAAATTCAATTGCAGCTACAAAAATAATCATGTTCTTCTAAAATATTGCAATCAATGTTAAAAACACCACAAGAGCTCTTGTGCTAATTGCATCAAGAATAGATTTCACAAAATTGATATATATCTACCTTTAACAATCTCTAAAAAGATTTTGCGAGCATATTTTGAAGATTTGTTTTCAAATCTTTATTTTTGATAGACTTTGAAAACAAATCTTCAAATTCCAAATTCTGGCTCAAAGTTATTTTTGGGTCAAGATCTATGTTTTGGTTTTTTCAGAACTTTTAAAAACTACCCCAAACTTTTGTATTTTATAAAAGAGTCACATTTATTTATGACCTAACTAATTCTATCTATCATGTTTCTCCATTAAAATCGTATCTACCATGTTTCCACAATTAAAACAGACTTTTCTATAAAGTGAACGAGCTAAATATTGTGTCCAGTAGAGGAAAAAATCCTAGGGAAAATTGCTCTGCCAATTATAGAAATTCGTTGCGAAGATAAAAATGGATCTTTGTATTGTAATTTTAATTGTATTAGCTAGTCAGAGCGTTATTAGCAGTTATTAAAATATCATGTTCTACATAATTTGAGATTAGCAAGTATGTATGTTTTGTATGGTTGGGTATTCTTGATAGATTTTAGAACTTATGAGTATAAGTAATGTTTCATGTTTTCCAAAACAGAAGGTGAAATATGTTTTGAAAAATTATGGCCACACATTTTCAAAACTTAAAAAACTTTGCCCATATCAAGTTTTTCAATTTTTTTTTTTTTGAAAATCTATGCCAAACGCTAGCTTAAGATTAGGTATCACATGGGCTCCTTCGTGCCTCACAAAATTTCTGGCCGGGTACAACCTAGATTTAGAGATTTAACGACATCTTCTTTCTTGCTTTTTGTCTTGGGTCATTTTCACAAATGCCCTATTTCGGTGTGGTCTCTTATTTTTACACCTCAACTCGCTGGTCTATATATTTTTGCCTTTCGGCACTTTAAGTACTTCCTCCGGATAAAAAAGAGTGTCCACTTAGTTATTTATATACCCCTTAATAAATACTAACTCCCATAAAAAAAAATAGGTAATTGACCAAACTGGCCCTAACTAAATAGGTATTAGATTTGATCACAAAGCACTTAATAGGGGCAAATTTGAAAAAATAAGGTAATTTTTTTTTTCGATTTGATAAGTGAACACTCTTTTTGATCCGGCGGGAGTAATAAAAAAAGTGACCAAAAATATCCCTGACATTCTAAGTTCGAACCCCAACAAAGTAAAAAAAAAAAATCGCAACGCAAGGTTTTCATGGAAACTATGTCTATTCGGGGCAAAAATTATGCCTTAACGCATAGTTCTATAGCATCCCTTTTCCAGCATAGTTTGTACCATAACTTAATTTCTACAAAACTAAGCCGGAGGAGCCCACTTGAAAATGAAATTTGAGGCCTTCTCATTTAATGAAAATTTGTGGGCTAAAGTACCCTTAATTTCTACAAAATTATGTCGGAGAAGGCATGGTTTTTATGTAACTTAATTTCTACAGAACTATGCTGAACAAGACATAGTTTCTATTAAAACCTTGCCTTGCGATTTTTTTTGTTTACTCTGTTGGGTTCGAACCCAGAATCTTTATTTCATAGACCAGCGAATAAGGGTATTTTGGCTCACAAATTTTCATTAAATGAGAAGTACAAAAAAAAATTAAAGTCCAGCGATTTGAGGGGCAAAAATTAAAGACCAGTCCATAGAAAGGGAAATCCACTCAATTTTTTGTTTTTGTCTTCCCTCTTCCTCCTCCTCCTCCTCCTCCTCCTCCTCTTCTTCTTCTTCCTTTTTTTTTTTTTTTTTTTTTTTTTTTGCAGGAGGTGGGGGAGGGGGGATTAAAAAGGAATTTTGTGATGTTATAGTAGAATGATTGGTACTTATGGTGGTCTTGTGAGTGGAGGTATGTGGACGTGTGAAAATGAGGGGAAATAGGGTTTGCGGCAGGGCATATATGGGTATATCTCCGTGCATATTTCTATATCCCGATTATATATCTATGTACATTTTTCTTTTATATTAGTATGATATATCTCTTGTATATCATGTATATCTATGTATGGGCATAAAAAATCAATGTGATATAAGTGATATGCACACGTAAAGACGGGAGTTAGATTTCTGAATCATGCATTTTATAATTGTGTAATTCAAAAAATTGATCTCCGGAGGTTGGTATTTTCCCCAATTTTTTTTTTATAAAAAATTAACTCTTGAGGTCAGTAATACCGAACTCCGGATGTCAATTTATTTTAACGACCAAGACTTTACCGACCTTAAATTTTAAGTTGATTTTCAGTGTTTTTTTAATGGGAGAATAGCACTTTTAGTCCCCGTGTTAATGTTATATTATGATATTAGTCCTTGTGTTATCCAACTTATCACTATTGACCTTCAATTTTATTATGTGAGTGATTTTGATCCTTCAGTTAACGGACCCTAAAGTTTTTTAACATGAAGTTAACTCCACTGAGGGGAAATTCTGGTATTAAACTTTTTGTTTGCTTGTTGACTAGCAACTTGCACCCACCGTTTGCTTCCTTAAGATGAATCTTTTGCCAATTTTTATCCTACAAATTTGAAGCAAGTTTTCCATCTTTGCGTACCTCTTCTTCATTGAGGTTTCTTGAGAAGAGTTCTTTCTTTTTACAAGGCTTTACACGAATAGAAGAAATCCCAAATATAGCCACGAGTAGTGACTCACTTCATCAAATTAAGAACTATAACCACGAATGCATATTTAAGCCCTCTTTAAACCTTTTTATTTTTTAATGTTTGAAATTAGCCTTCAAAATCAGTTTTACCCACTGTCCATATTATTTCTTTATGTTCTCATCTGATTCCGTAGCTTTCAGTTCAGAAATCTTGGTTGTATTTGCCCATGGACTCTTCTTGAACCTTTGCAATCCTCTGAACATTTGCTATTTAGGTCTCATTAGCTGATTATAATGGAGTTGTATGACAATGCTATAGGAAAACTAGCATCTTTTCCTAAGACTTCGATCTACTGGTGTAGAATAATACAAGAATATATAGCTGGTATCCAGAAATTGTTAAGAGTATAACTAACTTTCCAAAAGTTAGTTATGCACAAGTTTCCCTCCAAAAAGCAGTTATGGTTAGTTAGTTAGCTTAGAGAGGTTAGTTGATTATATAAAATGTATTTCTATCACATTGTAATCCAATTCAATAAATACAATCTACTAGAAATGTTCTCTCTACTCGTGTTCATCATTTCTTTCTCTTCTCTATGTTTAACTGGTTAATAACTAGTTGATCTTGTTCTTATGTACTGTTTTTAAGTTCTTTTAGTTTCTTGTACAATTAATCACATGGTATCAGAGCTTCGATCAAAGATAGCAGATTAAAAGATTCATTTCTAAAGTTTCTACAATCGATTCTTGGAGTTGGCAGTGATCTTGAGAAAACTTCACCCCAGAAAAGAAAATGGGGACAAATGGAGAAAATGCTACTGCTGATTTGAACCAAGGTCTTAACAATGGTGTTAATCAAAATCAAACTACCAATAATGGAAACAATATGCATCAAAATCCAGTTGCCAACTATGGAGTTCAAAATGCCAATCCTGTTGATGGAAATCTTGGCCAAAATTCTAGACAAGGACAAGGTATGTACAACCATCCTCTCTTCTTAAGTACAACAGATATTGGTGGTATTATTCTGATTTCTTTTCAGTTAGTTGGTTCTGAAAACTATACTATGTGGAGTAGGTTTATGAGGTTGGCCTTGTTAGGAAGAAACAAGATGGGATTGGTAGATGGTTCTTGCAAGAGAAAAATACCCAGAGTCAATGTGGTATCAATGGGAAAATGTAAATGCTATAGTGTTGTCTTGGTTATTGAATTTTGTATACAAAAATCTATTAGGAGGAATTGTGTGTGCATCAGTAGCTACTGATGTTTGGGCTAATCTTAGAGAAAGATTCAATAGGGTAGATGGGGCTAGGACCTTCAATCTACACAAAAAAATTGCTTTACTAAGTCAAGGAACTACTAGTGTGTCAGCCTATCATACAAGACTCAAGAATCTGTGGGATGAATTTGAGTTACTTGTTCCTTCACCTAGTTGCAATTGTGAAAAATCAAAAGGATTTGTTGCCTTCTTGCAAAGGTTAAAGCTGCTTCAATTTCTTATGAGACTTAATGACTCATATTCACAAGCTAGGAGTCAAATTCTGTTAATGGCTCTTCTTCCTACTGTAAATCAAGCTTATGCTATGATCATAGGTGATGAAGGGAAAAAGGCTTCTGTAGCAAACACCGATGCATTGAGTATGAATATCAGTAATTCCACCAACAGTCTTGAGTCAATTGCTATGTACTCAAAGATTGCACGAAACCAGTCATCTAGTAATTGTTCAAGACACAGCAACAAGAGACCTTTCAATCCAAACTATGGTCTCATCTGGGAGTTTTGTAAGTACAAAGGTCATACCAAAGAAAATTGTTATAAGCGGTAGTACAAATTTTAGATCCAAGAAGAAGCCTTATGTGCATCACAATGATGCAAGCAACAATAACACCGGAGGAGCTGCTTACAATGTCTCAGAAGTGAATGGTCACACATCTCAAGATCAGAATTTCAACTTTGGAATGAACACACATGTTCCTAGTAATAGTACAGATGCAGGATCTCAAGGAATTCAAGCTAATGAGAATGTTGCAGCACAACTAAGGACATGTACCTTTACCAAGGACCAGTATGAGCAAATTCTATCACTACTAGGACACAATGCAACTCAAACTGATGCTGGTTCAGCTAATGCAGTCAACACGAAAGGTAAGGCTTTATTGTGTCTGATAATGTTAAAATTTGGATAATTGACACTGGTGCTACAAAACATATGGTGTCAAATATTGCAATGTTAATAGCAGGTTCAATTGTTAAGTTGGAAAATCCTAAACAAGTATATCTGCCTAATGGAGATATCTCCATGGTTACAAATACAAGTTCTACTGCTATTTCAGCTAGAAGTTTGATTACTAATGTGCTTCATATCCCTCAGTTTAACTATAATCTCATGTCTGTAAGCAAGATAAATAAAGAGTTGGGGTGCCCAGTCACTTTTTTCCACATTTCTGTGTTTTCCAGGAACTTTACACCAAAAAGGTGAAGGAGATTGGTAAGAACAAAGTGGATTATATATGTTGCTAAAAAAGTTGACTGAGAAGTTGGAAAAAAGCACCTCATTACATGTTCAGAATGCTTCAACACAAGAAGAGTCAATTGACTCAAATGTTATAAATTCTACAAATGTAAAACTGTGGCATCAAAGACTAGGCCATGTGTTACATCTCGGAGATTTCGGATTGTTGCAGTGTGAGTAAAATAATTCGAGCCTAAGGTGAATAAGAAGTCCTTACGAGATTAAGGGAAGTATTAGATAGCTTAAAGTGTGTACCATAGGATTTTGAAGTCATATGAATATGTGGAACTAAGTTCGTTGAAGGAAGTGAGATGTAAGTCACGTTTGGAAATGTTTTCGCTATAAGTGAGCTAATATTTATTTAGTAATGTCTTGAGGAGAGGCTATGGGGCCTCTTGTATGCTTAATGAAGTGTTATGCAAGTGCCAAGAAGGTTCCATAAGGATTGGGAGTCAAACGAATCGAAAGGAGCAACTTATCGGAAGATGACACTTTGACGGACCATTTGACAGACCGTCTAACATTTGACGGCCCGTCAAATGGTAGAGCACCACTGTATAACGTTCACAGTGAGCTATGTGGGGCTGGCCACTTTGACGAACCGTAGAAATTTTGACGGTCCGTCAAAGTGGGCGTAGGATTGCCCGATGGGTTTTTAAGTCACGCTTTATATATTTCATTTCACTTCATTTGGAAATTTCATTTTCCCAAATCAGATCCAAGAGCTCTCCAAAAACCCTCTCTTCAACTCCATAAACTAATCTAAGCCAAGTCCAAGAGAATTAAAGGACCCAAGTGCTAAGGAGCCTGCTAGGGCTTGTGGAACACAAGTTTTCCTTGGGTGTTGATGTTAGGGTTTTTCACTTTGGTGGAGTAAGTTGATCCAAGACTTGTTCTTGTGTGATTAAGATTTCTCAAGCTTTGGCGGTGAATGTTATGTAGTTAAGAAGACAAAAAGGTATGTAAGACTAACCCTTCATTCCTTAAGGCATGATCCCATTGTTGTATACCTTCATGTGAATTCCATAATGTCTTCCAAGATGACCTCGTTCCTAGAATCACTAAAGCTCATGATTCTTGATATTCTCACGATACCATTGGTCTCATCCTATGATAGCAAATTCTCTAAGGAAGGGTATAATGAAACTAATGATGATGATGATGATGTTGAGGATACGTATATACTCCTATATATATATATATATATCAAAGTATGATTATTAAGAACACCGAGATTATATGGTCGAGTATGATAATTATCGAGCGTGCACCACTACAGTTAGGTATGGTTAACACTGAGCCTTGGTGGGGCCAGGTATGTATAACACCGAGCCTTGTCATGGCCGGGTATGTGAGACACCGAACCTATATGGTCGGGTATGGTACTACTATATATGTAAGCATATGTAATTAAAGGTTCCCATTAGAAAAAGGGTAAGAAAGTATGGTGAACGTCGTTAGAGGTATAAATGGCTCTATCATCCCATGACTCTTCTATCTTATATTATTTTCATGCTTTTATTATGTTATTGATGATGCCTTACGTACTCAGTACATTGTTCGTACTGACGTCTTTTTTCTTGTGGACGCTGCGTCATGCCCGCAAGTGGACAGAGAGATAGGCTTGATCCATAGACTGCTTGTTCAGAGACTGCATAGAGGAGCTCCATTTGATTCGGAACTTCAGCTGTTGGTAATATTCTTTTGTGTATATACATATGGGCATGGCGGGGTCCTGTCCCGTCTATACGATATTACATACTCTTCTTAGAGGCTCGTAGGCAGTTGTGTATAGTCAGATGTCTCTTAGCCTTGTCGGCTTATATTTTGTATATCATTTTGTTTGCCTCGTCGGCTTGTGTACATATATATATATATATATATATTGGCATAGTTGTTGATGTTGTTATGAAAGTGTCATAGACCGATGGAAAGTGTGTTATTGATGCATAGAGTTTATGAGTAGGCTATGTGGCTCACCTTGTTATGGTTGTGAAAGCATGATGAGAGGTGCTCGGAGGGTTAGCTCCGGGTGCCCCTCCGGTTGGGTCATGACACCATGTATATTCTATAGTGTTAAAGAAAGTCCTTACAACAAATTTATAGAAAATTAGTATTGATATAGATCATTGTACAGTTTGCCCTCATGCTAAGCAGACTAGACTAAAGTTTCCTACTAGTAGTATAAGAAGTGTGAACTACTTTGATCTGATTCATGTAGACATTTGGGGTCCTTATAAGACTCCTACTATTAATGGCAATAAATACTTTCTTACTATAGTAGATGATTTCACTAGAATGTGTTGGATTTTCTTGTTAAAACAAAAAACAGATGTATGTGTAGCATTGAAATAGTTTCTGGTATTTGTAAAAACTCAGTTTGACAAAACTATAAAGATTGTCAGATCAGACAATGGCACAGAGTTTGTCAACTTATTATGTGAGTATATGTTTAATCAGATGGGCATTATACACCAAAAATCATGTCCTTATATGCCCCAAAAAAATAGGGTGGCAGAAATAAAACACAGACATATATTAGAGATTATTAGAGCAATCAAATTTCAAGATCAAATTCTTATCAGATTTTGGGGGTTTTTGTGCACTAGCTGCAGTTTATTTGATCAATAGACTACCTAGTTTTGTGCTTAATGATCAAACCCCCTATGAAATATTATACAAAACAAAGTCTTTATTAACTCATCTAAGAGTAATATGTTGTTTATGCTTTGCCAAGAACTTGGTTGAATCATGCAAAATTAAAGCCAAGATAAAAAATGTCAGTCCTGCTGGGATATTCAGAAACTCAAAAAGGATATGTGCTATATGACTTAAAGCAAAAATCCATATTTGTAAGTAGGGATGTCATATTCAAAGAAAATATTTTCCCATTTGCACATTAATGAAAACTACACATCAGTCCATATTTGTGAATCCCTTGACAGATCATAGTGTAAGAGCTGAGGTGTATCAGCATCAATTAGAAAACAAAGCAGTAGATGATAATAGTGTATTGTCACGACCCTAATTACGGATCGTGCAGGCACCTATATTATTATGACTAGTAGGCGAACCCTTACCCGTTAACCCATTAATCACTAGCCAATTTCAACTTCTTTAATCATTTATACTCTAACAATCAATAGATAAGTGAATAAATAAATAGTCTATCCAAGTCATAAATGATAAATAATATAAGTGCGGAAGTCTAATTATTAAATTCCCAAAATCTGAAAGTCATCGTACAAGGACTCTAACCAACAATGTCTAAAGAATGAGATATTTGTCAAATATAATAATAAATAATGTCTGGAATGAAAGTAGACATTTGGAAAGAAAGATCTTCAGGCGACATGGTATGGATAGAAGCTCACCCTCGGATATGATCAAGCAAACTAGCTTCAAGCTAGAGATGTGGTCTGGGTGAAATCTTTGGAACACAATCTGACTCAACAAGGGTGCAGCAAGGTAGTATCAGTACAAACACTTTGTAGCGGTAAGCATCATAGGCTGACTAAGATTAGTTCACAGATATAACCATAAAATCCACAAGATAAACAAATAGGCACATAATACTCAAATCCAAGGCACAGAATACCCATAACTAAATCACAGCCTAAGGTGAAGCTTCTAAATCACAAGTCTGTCTAGTCTAAAAAATCTCACCCGATAATCACAAGTCCAAGTTCCGACCCTAGGTAGAGTCACTAATCCATAATTTCACTTAGTCAATGATCATATCTATACCACAACAGCCGTTTCAACAAACCATACCAAAATTAGAGCTAAACGAGCCATATAATAATGCAGAATAAAATGTAATGAAGTGCAATGCAAAATATAATGATGTTCAATGCAATGCACTGGTCAAATACTCCAAACATGTACACACATGCTAAATAGTAATGTTTTCCCCAAATAGTCATAACCTGTAGGGGAACCATGGTGTCCATGTACCATTCGTTCTGGAACAAACCTCAAACCACGAGCTCACAACTAGGCCAGATCGTCACCCCCGTCAAATGTGCCTTAATAAATGTATATATTCCATCTCAAAATCTCATCAACAATGCCTCATGATCGAATCACAATGAATAACTCAAGAACACATATCAAGGCCAGAAACAATGAAGTACAGTCATACAATGAAGTACAGTCATAGTAACACAATTCATAACAAGACTCACCAATAACTCTGCTCAACCATAGCCTAATTATACATCTATCTCAATCCATCAATGAAGGGTATATATGAACATCTTCCTTTCAACAATTCCAAACCATTTCCATAATGTATGAATGTATGAATGCAGAAATGGGTGTAAATATGGTAAATCAATGCACTAAAATAACAATGAAGTACAAGAAGTCATAAGTCATATCAAGACTTAGATAAATCGACTCAACTATGGAATGAATCATACAAACTATCTCAGTCAACATACATAGTCTATGTCCCTTTTTACTTCCAAATATAACGAGTACACCTCTTAACTAATTCTTGTATCACCAAGGTGCTCCATTTTCTCGTATATCATCATCAATAACAAGTTATAATTAAATATCAATATACATATGAAATGAGAATGCATGCCAAGTATAGTATCACCATCAACCGTAATCCCTACGTCAAGTTTTCATCTGCGTGTCATGATAAGTTTATATCACAATTCAAGTCTAAACTCATTATCCTTCCTTTCTCTAATGATATGTGTCACAATAAAAGAGAATTGAGTACAACACGTATCACAACACACCCATTCAGGTAGTAAGTCTAATCACAATAACAGGGCAGCAAGCCACCATCAGCAACAACCAAACTAATAGAATTCCATCTCGAATTGCCACGGTATGAATACAACTACACCTTCACAATGCGTAAATAATGGCGACAAGCCCACATAATCAGAAGTCACACCAACCTAGCTAATATCCAACCAAACACCATGTCTGAAGACCCAATCATGCTTTCTCCCGTCAATTCTAAACAACATATAAGTTTCGCTAATGATAGTCTAACTAAAGTAAGTCGTAACCGACCTCGAATGCTGAACAGGAGCCACAAACTACTCCACACGAGCCTTTTGTTTTCGAAACACCTTAGAACGGTCAATGTCTAGCAATACAATGCTAAGTAAGCAATAAACCTTCTGATCAAACAAGAACAACAATTAGGGAAGAAGTCCTAATTACTTCTACCCTTTTCGATTGGATGAAACCATCTTTTAATGGTGAATTTATCATAACTTCTATAATTACAATCATACTATTCCAATTCATGGATTTTCTATTCAATTTAACCCCTTTCAGACAGATTTTAGCCCATAGTTTCCATTTTTATTAGAACCCTAAGTCTCAATATACAATTCTCATAATTAATATAGAAATTCCTATCCTAGAAAATGATAGCCTGCACTCCTAGATGTTTAAGCAACAACAAAATCAACAATCCATTAATTATTTAAGGGTTTACTAATTCTAGGGTTCTAGGATTTTCACCCACCATTGATGGACCTTAAACTAATCATGGAACTTGAAGAAGAAAAGTAAAGGAACAAATAAAGGTGGGGATTTACCCTCCAAGATTCTTTCACCAATGAATGGAATAAAATTCGCCACTTTCTCTCTTGAAAACTGTGTTTGGGGTTTTGTGGGTAATGACTTCGAAGTTTTAATATAAAAATAGGTTTCTGCACCTTCGAGATTCGCTGTAGTGATCCCGAGCTTCGCTGCAGTAGATTCACTGCAGCTGTCATGAGTTTCCTGTTGCAGCGGTCCCAAGCTTCACTGCAACGGACCTGCTGGTACAGGTCGCACGAAAATGACCATAACTTCCTTATACGGAGGCGAAATGCGTCGATTCTTTTGCTATAGCTTCATAATTACGATACAGATCTAATGGTTCAATTGAAACACAAAACAAAGGTTGTTTGATTAATTTTGAGCCCTTTATCCCCAAGGAACTATAGTGATAACATCAAATACAAGCGCGACACAACCCAAATCCATCTGAAACTTTTCGAAATCTCACCAAACCTTATGGACAAGTCCTAAATCATCATAAAAACTTGTTGGAACTTTCAAAATATTGACACGGCCACCTTAAGCCGATGTTGACTGTGGTCAACTCTAACTCGTTAATTTAACTAGTTCCTCTAGCAATGACTCAAATCACACTAAAACCTTTCGGGAACCAAACCAATGACTTCACTAAGTCATAAATCATACTAAAGGCACCCGGGGAAGGATCAACAAGGGTAAATAGGTCAAAAACACTATAACGACCAAACGGGTAGTTACATGTATCTAGACTGGTTACACCAGAACAACAAGTGGTATAAGATATTCAGGCTGAATTACAACACATACAAACTCAGTCTGATGAACATATATATGAACATATTGCTCAATATGAACCTGTTCTCAATGATGATGCAGCTTATGAGTTGCCACAAGATATCAATAACTATGAGCTTGTACAAAACATCAACAATATAGAACTAGTTCAAGACACAAGAAAGTCAAGTAAAGGAAAGCATCCACTAGTATGGATGAAAGACTTTGTCACCGTAAATGTCCATACAGATGTCTTTATCCAATAGCCAACTACATTAGCTAAGAGCAGATATCACCTAAGTATCAAGCTTATATATCAGCTACTTGAACATTAACATGACCTAAATCATTTGCTGAGGCTAGTAAAGATCCTAAATGGATGGAAGCCATGAAAGCTGAGATATAAGCCTTGGAAACCAACCACACTTGGGACACGGTTGAACTAGCAACAGGCAAAACACCAATTGGTTGTAAATGGATGAATCAATAATTATAAAAGAGTCTCGTGTGAGGTTACTCTCCTTGACTCCACTTTAACCCAAACAAATATGAGAAGACTGAGATGGGGTGCGACCTATTGCAAAAAATAGAAGAAAAGAGCGAAAAGTACATGTGCAAGGGAGTTAGGGGAGTTGCAATTAATTCAAAACTTTTCGCAAAAAGAGAAACAAAAAGTGCAATAAATAACCAATAACTAGGAAAGCAAAGACAAAGAAACACCATTTTATTCAAATAATCAATTTAAGTTGATGATCTGTCAATTAAGAAACCGTGTTAGAACCAGGGGACTCGAGGGGTGCCTTGCACCTTCCCCTCAGTCAACAGAATTCCTTACCCGAATTTCCAGTTCGCGGACCATAAAAATTAAAGAGTCAACTTCCTTTAGATTAGGGATTCAATGAGGTGACTTGGAACACCAAAACTCAATTCCAAGTAGCGACTTTGAATAAATTAAATAATTCCTTTTCAGAATGTTGCTTAAATTAGAAAAACCCTGTTAAAATAATTTTTTTATAATTTAAAATTATTTACGGAAAAAAGGGGTGTGACAGTTTTAACTAATATTCTGCATCACTATATGTCCCATGTTGATTCAACAAGACATGTGATTCACTCGGTGTGATAACCCGCTAGGTCATTATGGGCATTTTGACCATTTTACCCCTACCCA
The DNA here is from genome assembly GCF_019175385.1 of Lycium barbarum. Classification (NCBI taxonomy): domain Eukaryota; kingdom Viridiplantae; phylum Streptophyta; class Magnoliopsida; order Solanales; family Solanaceae; genus Lycium; species Lycium barbarum. The sequence goes on along the minus strand of NC_083345.1, from coordinate 21,146,841 downwards.
CACCTTTCCGAGACTAAGAACTAGCTTGATCAAAGCTCAAAGAGTTAGAGGTCTAAAAGGGACGTAAACGAACACACGGTCTAAGTGCATTTAATCATTAAGTGTCAAAGAGGGTCACTACACATACAACTTTTAAAGTTAACTAAATATAAACCAAGAAGTGTAACCGAACACATGGTTAATATTTTAGTTGTGCCTATGTTTTTCCTAGCGCTTAACAGGTCCTCTATTTGCCTATCATTATTAACAAGACTAAACATGAGTTTAATGACCCAAATAAAGGAAATTAAAGTTGTACAATAAATAAAAAGCTCGATCCTTTATCATGATATCTAACAGTATAGCAAGATAAAGTATAAGGCATCAGGTAAGGTTGAAAGGTTCAAAGCTAGGCTAGTGGATAAAGGATATAGTAAAAAAAGAAGGCATAGATTATCAAGAGACATTCTCTCCAGTAGTTAAAATGGTTACTGTTAGAACCATCCTAGCACTAGCATCCAAAAAATGGTTTATACATCAGATGGATGTATACAATGCATTTTTACAAGGTGACTTGCATGATTAGATTTACATGACCATGCCACAGGGATTTGCTGGTCAGGGGGAGAAGGTACGTAGACTAGTCAAATCCCTCTATGGTTTAAAACAAGCTCCAAGATAATGGAATGCCAAACTCTCAGAAACATTGGTCAAGTGTCACGACCCAACCCCGTGGGCCATGACTAGTGCCCGAGCTGGACACTCGTATACGTACCTGTTAAATATAGACAAACTGATTCTTAAGAACAATATGGAAACTTTAAAAAAGAACCTCAAAGGTTCATAACGTCATCATACATAGGTATCCAGATAACATGTCTCCTGAGGAGTCACAACTAATCAAAATATAATATGATACGCAAGCCGACAAGGCTGCCACTACATGTCAATATGATACGCAAGCCGACAAGGCTGCCACAACATATCAATACCACACGCAAGCCGACAAGGCTGCCACAACATATCAATACAATACGTAAGCCGACAAGGCTGTCACAACATGTCAATACCATACGTAGGCCATATAGACACAACTGAACAATACTTATACACAACCCACACATATGTCTACAGACCTCTAAGAGTACAAGAGTGAAATATGACGGGACAGGGCCCCGCCGTACCCCTGGATATATATATATATATAAGTCTATATAGAAGATCTGCACCAAAATATCTGGGCTCCGAAACAATGGAGCTCTCCAAACAACTAAGTAGAAGTCCTAAGCTGGAGGATCACCAAATCGAGTATCTGTACCCGCGGGCATGAAACGCAGCCCCCCCGGAGAAAGGGGGTCAGTACGAGATATGTACTGAGTATATAAAGCATGAAATACAATAAAGAGGATCATGACTGAAATAGAGATCACAGGAGACAAGTATGACATTCAAAATACCAATACACTTGCCTTATGAAATGTAGATCATGCATATCAATATCATATATCGTACCCGGCCCATTATGGGACTCGGTGAATAAAGTCATCACATGCCATCCTTGGCGCCATAATCACATCATCATATCATCATATCATCACATCATCATATCATCATATCATCATATATATATATACCGTACCCGGCCCTCTAGTGAGGGACTCGGTGAACAATGCAGTGAAACTGTGCACGAAAATATACCCGGCCCGGGACTCGGTGAAAGATATATTATGGCATACACGAGCAGAGTAGTGAGCAACCATATGCAAACTAAATCATCATCTGAGACTTAATAGAATAAGTAGAATAAATTAATACTTGAGTATCAAAGACAAAAGTCATGTCAAGTACCCCTCGAATGTCACTATGGATTGTATCAAATAGAACTTCAAGAATCATAGACACGTATCAAGACATAATGAAATAGGTTCTGGAAATCAAGAACATTAGCCATCCTAGTGTCTTTAAGAATAGGAGTTTCTTTGGAGTTTATACATTCATCGTCTGTTTGTCTCACATGGATCATGCCAAAAAGAAAGAAAGGATAGTTTTACATACCTTTAACGCTTATTTAAATGTCCAACGTCTACTTCTCGAGCTCGTAGGTCTAAAATTAAGACAACATAAGCCACAGTTAGATCATCCACATCACTTACTAATCAATCCAAGTACGAATGAAACTTAACGAAATTCGGGCAGCATTTCCCCTGAAAACTTAACAATCCTCGAGATTCCAATTTAGCCAAACATCAATCAAAATACCAACAACAACAACACCAACAATTTCATATCAAACTAGAATTAAATCCATTCTTAAATCACTTCCAAAACAGCCCAATATACATTCGTATACCAATGCTTGTATACACTTCTTTATTTTTGTATATCCATAGTATAACAACAAACACAACAACAACAACAACTACAGCCAATCCCACGATATTCCAGCCCACAAAAAAATTCATAACAACCACCAAACAGTCCCAAAATATTATCACAAAACAGCCACGAAAATCATATAAAATAGCCCGGTATACGCTTTGTATATGATATCTTCATACACTTTATTCTCCCAAATTCAAGAACAGCAACTTGTCAACAACATCAACAATTATTATACATCATAACTCAGCTAATTCCATGCATTTAGTCCAACTAAAACAGCCCCCGATCCATAAATCTCAACAAAACAACAAATGAATTTATAATGCTATTTTCTCCGTTCTAATCCATTAAAACTCTAAATAAACTTATTAACAATGAAAAAGGGACCTTAATCTTACCTTAAGTATGCAGTAACCACGCCAACACTCTTCTTCTTGGATGATTTTTAGCTCAAATTGAAGGCAACGCAACGTACAACACTTTTCTCTTCATGAGCTTCGGGATTCGGGGCTCATATTGTGATCAAAATTTGGTTTCTCTCTCTAAAGGCTCTCTTCCCTCTCTCTAGAATATTATGGAGTTTTTTGGTATGAAGATGAGGAAGATAATCTGAAAAGTTCCCTTAAATAGCAAGGGAAATGGGCCTGACCCGACTTGGAATCGGGTTGGGCAGAGCTCACTGCCCAGCTTGACCTTTCTGCCTTAAAACGTCCATAACTCTTTATCCCGATGTCACATACAGGCCCACGACTTATGGTTGGAAAGGTATTTCAATTATCTACAACTTTAATTTTAGGAGTTTTCCAAAATTCCCAAATAATGATGGGGTTATGGCCTCCCGAAGTCAGATCACCCGAAAACGTAACTTAAAAACATCTTTTTGGAGGGCTTACACTTGGATTTGGGTCAAGGGTCCTTCTTGAGTTATGTTTAACTTCACATATATTGCCCATATAACTTGTCATATGTCCTTTATAAAAATCCCATCATATGGGCCCCACCTCAGCTTACGGTTACGACGGCTATATATCTTTTTAACGTATTATTCCAATCATATTGTACGAATTCCAAATATCATACTCATGCTACTACAGTAGAATTGCATTCTTTATACTTGTGATATTTGCTCCTCCTCGAGCTCACATTAAGCCGTCTGTAGCCTTAGTAACACGAAATTTTCTGGGGTGTAACATCAAGTTACAGTTTCACCTATGTCAACATGATCATTCTTTGTTTATCAGGAAAACTGCTTAGGGAATAATCTTAGTTTTAGTATATGTTGATGACATGTTGATCAAAGGCAATACTCTTAGCCTAATTGAAGAAACCAAACTTGAACTAAAGAAAGCTTTCAAAAAGAAAGATTTGGGAGAATTGAAGTACTTCTTGGGAATAGAGTTTGCTAGATTAGATAAAGGCATCACTATGCATCAGAGAAAATATGCATTAGAGCTCATCTCAGCTCGGAAGTTGGATTATCAGTAGATAAACCAACTGGGACACCAATTGAAATTAATGTAAAATTGACATCAAAACTATATGATGATCATATACTCAAAGAAAAGGAAAACCAGGTCCCAAATGATCCTTTAACTGATCAAGCTCAGTATCAAAGGCTGATAAGTAAGCTACTTTATTTAGCCATGACTAGACCAGATATTGCATTTGGAGTACAGGCTTTGAGCCAATTTTTACAACAACCTAAAGCATCATATCTTGAAGCAGCACTTAGAATTGTAAGGTATGTCAAAAAGCAACCAGGACAAGGCATCTTGTTGTTTAGTAAACCAAGTAACACAATTTCAGGATGCTGATTGGGCAGTTTGTCCCCTAACTAGAAAATCAGTAACTGGTTTTATTGTGAAGATTGATGATTCTATTGTATCTTGGAAGGCTAAGAAACAGGCAACTGTCTCTAGAAGTTTAGCTGAAGCTGAGTACATAAGCATATCTGAATTAGGTTGGCTTGTTGGATTACTTAAGAAAGTTAATACATAAGTGGATTTACCTATAAACATCTATTCAAATTGCTGCAAATCCTATCTATTATGAAAGGACAAATTGCTATTTATTCAAAGCAGCTATTCAAATTGCTGCAAATCCTATCTATTATGAAAGGACAAAACACATAGAAATAGATTGTCATTTTATAAGAGAAAAACTGCAACAAAGACTGATTGCAACTCAACATATGCCAACCAAAGATCAGCCTGCAGATATCCTCACTAAGGGACTTAGCAGGGTACAACATGAATACCTTATGTCCAAACTAGGTGTATTAAATATCTTCCCTCGACCTAGTTTGAAAGGGAGTGTAGAATAATACAAGAATATACAGCTAATATACAACTGGTTTACAGAAACTGTTAAGGGCATAACTAACTTTCCAAAAGTTAACTATGCACAGTTTTCCCTCCAAAAAGCAGTTATGGTTAGTTACTTAGCTTAGAGAGGTCAGTAGATTATATAAGATGTATTTCTATCACATTGTAATCCAATTCAATCAATACAATCTACTAGAAATATTCTCTCTACTCGTGTTCATCATTTCCTTCTCTTCTCTATGTTTAACTGGTTCATAACTAGTTGATCTTGTTCTTATGTACTGTTTTAAGTTCTTTTAGTTTCTTGCACAATTAATCACAACTGGCAACAACAATGGTTAGATCATAAGTGCTTGTACTTAGGTACTTTGCAGAACGAAAAATTACTGGCAATGGCCATGACATGAGTTGATAACAACGAAACTTGCAAGAGCTATTTTTTGTTTTGTCATAGCTCTTCTTCGCCCTTTTCCCCGGAATGTATATGGCCGATGTGAGAGATTAAGTGGTTATTCACCAACTAATTTAATACCAGAATTGCCCCTCAGTGGAATTAACTTTCTGTTAAATTTTCTATGGTCTTTTAACTGAAGGATCAAAATCACTCACATGGTAAAATTGAAGGTCAATAGTGATAAGTTGGATAACACAAGAACTAAAATCATAATATAGCATTAACACAGGGACTAAAAGTGCTATTTTCCCTTTTATAATAGTGACATGGAACTCGTCAAAATTCGATAAAGCCATTGCGTTCCCTCGCTATGTGGTATGTTGCTACTTTCTCCCGAATTTACTATCCACAAGGATTAGATTTGGTTAGAAATACAATGTTCACTGATTTGAATATTGTGAAATATCTTTCTAGGAGGCAAAAAGCAATCCCTAACATAGTGACCCTTTTGTCAATATTGTAGCATTTCATTTTAGTAACTTTGACACGTCTAGAATGCTAATTTTTGTCTTATTTAGTTTTTGCTCTCTTGGCAGGTTGAGCTTGCTAAGGTTGAGTCGGACCGCTCTTCTTTCCAAATTCTTTTTTTAGTGATGCACTCTCGGCTTTAGAGGTTGTTTTCATGTGCAACTCAACTATTCGCTTTGCAGCCTCAAATCTTTCCATCCTTAAACTCCCTTGGATTGTCATCATTCAAGATGCTTATCAACGTAATGCGAGGAATGAAGTTCTTTTTCCTCCAAGCATCATATAATGCAGGTCATGCTTATGCTGACCTGTGTTGCCATTCTCAAATTTATTCATGATATTTTTAATGGCCTTCAGAACCTCTTACTCTTCCCACATATATTAGACTTTCAAATTCTAGGTTCCATAATTGTTGCCATATTGAGTTTCAACCCTTTGTTGAGCTCAATATCAATGTTCTTCGAAGCAGTACGTAGTCATTCTTTAACAAAATAAAAAATATAATGAGAATGATGAAAAAAATGAAGGAAGATGTCGAGCAAACATACATTAAGCATAATGGAACTACTTATAGAAGTGCAGTTCTTTTTTTTTCTTTCTAAATATTGAGTTAGAAGAAAGAAAACCTATTTCTCCCCCTTTATTTCCTTTTTGTTTAAATTATCACTATCCACGTCGTTGTGGAGAACCAAGGTTTTTTGTTCTTCCATTAAAGAAGAAAGAAGGGAGAAGCCATTATTATTCTCACCTTCTTCTCCTACAGTAGCCAACAAAAAAAGTGGATAGAGAAGAAGTTGGTTAGTCTAGATGCCAACCACTAAAACAATGGGATAACTCTCTCGGCGACTAATCAAAAACTATTAAAAGAACTTTTTTTTTTGCTGAACAGTTTCGAAAACAAGAACTGACATATAAAAAAAGTTACTAGATGTAAACAAAGAATAAACACTTATCAAAACTTTATTTCAAATTGGTGCCGAAATTGATTTATTATTCCCAAACTGCACATTAAAAAAAAAAAAAAACATGATTCTAGATTCACACCAAATATTGAAATTTTTGTATGACTTTTCTTAGAACAAGAAAATCAGCTCATGGCTCTGATTACACATAACATGTTACTCTAAATTAATTAGATAGCGCGTAATCGTAAAACGAGAATTTACGAATTCTTCGGGTAGCGGAAGCGCAAGACTAGATGAACGTGGCTGGATTTTTGCAACCATTATATATGTGTGGAGTGTGGACCCTTATTTCCAACAAAGAGCACTCCGCTTGAATTGTCAAGATCGACGATAGAGTTACCTTTTGCAACAACATATCTTCTTTTTGTACATTTTCACGTTTTTAATCATAATTGTTCAATTATATATTTTGAAGTATTTCAATAATAGAAAATCAAGACGAAGAGTATATTTTTTGTAATTTAAAAACATAAAAGTCTTATTTATAAATACAAGGAATCAATGACTTATCCCAAAATTAAACATTTTGGTTCTGATATCACACTTCATATTGCATTATGCATTATCCTTTTATACTGAAATAAACACACAGTATACTAGTACTACTTATTTGATAGTTTACTTGCTCAAAGACTTTGGTACAGTTCCACAGCCAGCCTGGGAGAAAGAAGTGGTTGAAGAGGCTTCAATTTAGGCAAGGCAATGCCCAAATCCTCACGACATCGAAATATTGAATCCATGAAGTAATCTTGCTAGTGTCAAATGCACCACTTGGGTGCCAAACATCAAACCAGGACACATTCTTCTTCCAGAGCTAAACGGAATATACTCAAAACTCTGTCCTCTAAAATTGATATTCGCGTGTTCCTTCATAAACCACCTCTCCGGTTTAAACTCATCCGGATCCTCCCAGATTTGCGAGTCTCGTTGAAGCTTCCATAGGTTGACAGTCAAACGAGTGCCTTTTCGAATATGGTACTTACCTACGAAACAGTCTTCGGTGGCCTCTCGAGGCCCTGATAAAGGACCAGGTGGATAAAGACGTAAGGTTTCTTTTATTATGGCTTGTAAATAGGGGAGGTTCTTGATGTCTGATTCTTCAACCCATCTGTTTCTTCCTACGTGCTCATCTAGCTCGTTATGGGCTAATTTCAATGAGCGAGTGTCGTTCATTAGCAGAGACAGTGCCCATATTAATGCGTCTGCAGTGGTCTCTGAGGCCGTCATGATAAGTATCTGATCAGCCAATTCGCAAATGAATAATAAGATGTTAGCCAGGTGATTGGAAATTTGAAATAACAACTAGCCATTTTAATAAATTGAAAGATGATATGCTTTATAAAAGATAACTCCTTCAGTACTATATTGCGAATACAATTTTGAATATCCATTTTTTAAGAAAAAGAAATGAATTTATTTATATGTCCAGTTTAAGTCTAAAGTACGTAGGACAAACTAATTTTCAAACAACATAAAAAAAGATTCAGATTTTCGGACGGATAGACCGATGGGCAAGCCCATAGCCTAGCGGCTAAGGGTGTGCAAACTATCGCTCACACATCCCCTGTCCTAAAATATGAACACCCTTCGTCGGAATCCTGGCTCCGCCCCTGGTCTAGTTTAGCTGATACTTACAATGGTATAAATTAAAACAAGATAAACTATCCTGTTCCATCGTATATCAATATGCTATGAATATAATTCTACTAGAAAAACTCAAATTACATGGGAATTTTTCTGGGGATTATACAAGAGAATTTGCAGGTAATTAAGTTTCCTGCGAATTTTTCTGCCAAAAATAATCCGAAGGAAAAAACTTTCTGGATAATTATTACCTGTGGATTTAAAAATCCCAAGGAAAGTTAAATGAAGATTAAAAATCCCATAATTAATTACATGCGGATTTTTTCGTAACAAATTCTAAAAAATCGCATGAAATTTTTGTCAAAAATTTGGAAAAAAATGAAATTTTCTTGGAGATTTTCATAATCTCATTTAAGTTTCCTGTGAATTTTCCTGCCAAAAAGAATCCGAAGGAAAAACCTTTGTGGATAATTATTACCTGTGGATTTAAAAATCCCAAGGAAAGTTAAATGAAGATTAAAAATCCCTAGGTAATTAATTACGTGCGGATTTTTTCGTAACAAATTCTAAAAAATCGCATGAAATTTTTGGCAAAAATTTGGAAAAAATTGAAATTTTTGGCAAAAATTTGGAAAAAATTGAAATTTTCTTGGGGAATTATAGTAAGCTTGACATATTTCCCTTTGTTCTAGAAATTAATAAGAACTTGCAAGAACAAAAGCCCACAGAACATCTGTGGGGTAGTTTTGCACCAAAGCATTATATTGTGCGGAAGTTTCCAATACTCAACCCGATGTGGGACGAGTTTGTCTAGTCATTGTCGTTTCTCTCTTGAGTTTTTTTATTTCACTAATTTTTTGTCTTTATTATTTTGTTTGTTTGTTTGAGGAAAGATGCATTAAAAAAGTATTTGACAAATCAAATAAAAACTTTATTTCAAGTTAAAGTAAGTGGATCAAATTACGGCTACATAACTTATAATTATAAAATATTCTTAGTTATTTTTACAAAATTCCATTTAGTATATACGGGGAATGACAAATTTCATTCATTTCTTAGATGAAAAGTGACGTAATTAACAAGGATTAAATACGTGATTATGTAATTAGTAAAAATAAAAAAGTCCCGCCAATTCTATCAATGGATGCAGATTAATAACCTGCTTGACTAAGCTTTTGTAAGGCCAAAACTCAAAAGTGCTTGTTTTTTTTTTCTTCCCAAAGAGTCAAGTGTTTGCCCATGCTTTTAGGAGAAAATAAGTGATTTTGGGAAAATAGAAAAAGCTGGTTTTTATAAGCTAAAAAAGATAATTTTTCCCCAAAATCACTTTTTTGAAAAACACTTTTGAAAAAATACAATTAGATGCACTTTGTAAAAGTTTGGTCAAATACTAATTGCTGCTCAAAAGTATCTTTTAAATTAATTGGTTGAACACAAACTGTTTCTCAACAAAAATACTCTTTTTGAAAAGCACTTTAAAAAAAAAACACTTTATAAAATGAGTTGGTTTTAGAAACTTATATCACTACAAGAAAAAATATATTTGGCAACAATTTTTTATTTTTATTTTTGTTGCCGTAGATTGATTATTGTTGCAAAAAGTACTTTTTGCAATAATAATCAATATTTGGTAACAATTTTTTTTTGTTACATAGACTTTTCCTAACGGCTGTTATTGCAATAACGCGCAACAACTTTTGTTGTTGTTGCCAAAAGTACTTTTTGCAATAATAATCAATACTATGGCAATAAAAAAGTTCATTTGCCAACAAGAAAACTAAGTTGTTGCCAAATATTAAATTTTTTGTTGCTATTTCTATATTTTCTTGTAGTGTTAGCCAAACAATCAATAAATCACTTCAATAATGCAACTAAAAAGTTAATCAAGAAATAGAGTGGAAATAAAATCATAAAATCACTTGATACATAAGTGTCAATACAAATGTTTACAAACTAATATCACCTTAGCAACATATATACCATATTTGAATTCCATCATTTCAAATATATGTGAACAAATAACATGAGTAGAATAAGATAGTTAAATATTTGTTACATCATATATATTAATAACAAATGTAACTTATTTGCTTCTCTACTTAAGAATTAAACTTAAATTGTTCAATAATGCATATTTAGTATATTTTATGATGATATTAGCTGAAAAATGTTAAATGTTATCATACCGTTTTTCTTTGTTATACTTTTATGTTAGTCATATTAAATTCTTGATTATTAAAAAAATTATTACAATTATTTTCTTATTGAATTGGCTCGAAACAAAAAGTAGTAACCAACCCTTCCATCCAAACCATATGTCACATCAAGGGATCAACATTTTAACTATATTTACCTAAATCATGGCAATAAAATTCATAGGCAATTTTTTAGGTAATACAATCCACGGGTAAATCCCCAACTAAAATTGCAGCAACAAAATCCCTAGGTAATTTCGCAGGTAATAGAATTTTTAGGTAAATTTTCAAGAAATAATCCCCAGCAAAAATTGCAGAAACAAAATCCCTAGGTAATAAAATCCCTAATTAAATCCTCAAGAAATAATCCCCGACTAAAATCGCAGCAACAAAATTTCCATGTAATTCCGCATGTAATAAAATCCTCAGATAAATTCCCAAGAAATAATCCCTAGCTAAATTCACAGCAACAAAATCCCCAAGAAATTTCTCAGATAATAAACTCGCCAGGTAAATCCCCAAGAAATAATCCCCAGGTAAATTTGCAAGTACCATTATCTGGGGATTTTCCTAGAGGTTCTCAAAGCAAATAAAAGTTTTTATATTTTTTGTTGTTTACCTGCGGAATTGCCTAGGAATATGATACTTGGGGATTATTTTCCCATAAATATCCCCATGTAATATTTTGGCGCTAAGTGACGCTAAATTTACTTGCGAAATTATCGAGGGAAATCATATCCTCAGGTAAAAATTCTAGAAATTAGGAATTTTTAGATTTTCGCATGAAGATCCTCCAGGAATTACCTGAGGAAAAAATTTCCAGATAATAATTACCCACAAAGGTTTTTACTTCGGATTCTTTTTGGCATGAAAATTCGCAGGAAACTTAATTACTTGCGAAATTTCTTGTATAATCCCCAGAAAAATCTCCATGTAATTTGAGTTTTTCTAGTAGCATCCTTATTTATGTGGTATGATTTAACTAGATACAACTTTTTTTTTTTAAAAGAATTTTTTTGAAACTTGTGATTTGAAACAAACATTTAATTAAACATTTGTGTGACTATAAATCATCTAATTAATGTAAAATAAAAAATTTAATTGTATCGAAATATGACATTTTTTTCATAACAGACTAAAAAGAAAGTGTGCCAGATAAAGGGAGAGATTGAGAGTACTTCATCTTTCTCAGAATTTTAGTTTTACACAGAGCATAATTGGTAGTCGATTTTATCAGTGCCCAATATAATGTCCTATCCAGATTAATTTTGTTCTATCTAAAATATTTGGTCCCGTTTTTTCTTGCATATATTTGGCTAAAGAACAACACATTGGACAGACCGACAGAGGGAATAGTATGTGAACTAGGTGACTTTTCAAAACAAAGAATTACGTAAAAGAAATTTCGCAACATATATTCGTGATAAAGGGACAAATAACAGCTTACCAACGTTGTTGCCTTGATAATGGCATCACGGTCGTATCCAGACTCCATGGTTCCTCAGGTAGAGTCGAAAGCATCACATCGATAAAATCAGATTGGTCTCCAGTTGAATTTATAATATCACAATCTTTTCTTTTCTGGATGTGTTCTTTTAACCAGCTATCAAATACACTATCAACTTCTTTAAAGGTCTGTTTCATGGCTTTAATGTGTCCACCAATATCCATCCATTCAAGTGACGGAATTGCATCGGAAACAATGAAAGTTCCAAGGAGTAACAACGCTTTCTTTATTGATTTTATGAATTGTATTTCCTCTGTTCCACTCTTCTCATTTACGCTGCCTGAAAATCGCTTCCCAGCAAGCATTCTGATGATTATATTAAACGTTATGTGCTCAAACCAGCTACTCAGGTTCACTTGTGCAGGAAAATCGTTACTATTATTACTAAAATTTGAGTAGTACAATTCTTTAATACAACAATTCACTTCTGATGTACGGACATGTTTCAGTTTCTCAAGTTGAGTGTTGGTTAAGAGTTCAAGAGTTACCATTTTACGAATGTCACGCCAGTATGGTCCGTAAGGTGCAAAAGCAAAAACTTTGCCGTTGTAAAAGTACTTGCTTAATGCCATACTTGGTCGAGTTGCAAATATTTTGTCATTGTCATTTGTGAAGCAATTTTTAACCATTTCCCAACTGCTAACAACAAGAGCTGGACGGGCTCCAAGTTGAAGTTGAAAAATGGGTCCATATTTATCAGCCATGAGACCAAGGGTTCGACAGACGGGAAGTTGCCCGTTAAGTAGATGGAGATGACCTATGATAGGCCACGAGCCTGGAACCTTAGGTGCACCAATAGCTGATATAGTAGTACTATTACTCTTTGCATTATGGGCGCTTGATCTGTTTCAAATTTTGTATTTGCGAGCGACAAAAAAGGCTAAGGACAAAGGAACAAAGGAACAAATAGTGCTAGGAGTTGAGAAAGAAAATGCATATTGACTAATGTAGAGCTAGCTAGTAGTGCATGGGAATATTTTGTTGTTAAAAAGTATGAGATCAGATAAGCGTATTTATAATTGAACTGGGGGTTCAAGGGGCTAGAAGCTTTAGAATTTTTTGTGGCCTAAAATTGAAAGAGGTACCAATCTGGGACCATGACCTAGACAACTAGTACTGTGGGGATGAATTTAACTGAAGTACATGAATTATGAATATAGCCGCCGGGGTATGGCTTTTTTTATTTTCCCCATGGCTTAATTTTTACTGCATTCTTTAAATTCAAATTGACTTTAATTTTGATCTCCAAAAGTATATATCACTCCCTCCAGCCGTTTTACTTGTCCTCCTTATTAAAATTAGATGATCCAAAAATAGTTTGCATTTTAGAAAATGAATTTATAAGTAATTAGTAGTATTAGTTTTCGCATTTGATCCACGTTTTGATGTTTAGTTTAGCTGCAAACTGCGTCAGGTAATCAAGCAAGCCGCCTTGTGAATAACATGTTTTTGTTACTTTTTTATTTGTGAGTCACATTACTAAAAATGATCTGTATGTTGACACTATCTCCCATTAAATATCCATTTATAAGTAAGTACTCCCTCTTACTCGTAATTCTAGTGTCCCAAAAAGCTTTGATAGTCAATTTTACTGATTTTCAATCTTATATAGTAGTAAGTACCAGTGAATTTGTTCGCGTTTCCCGCAACTATATATATATATATATATATATATATATCGGAAAAGGCTCAAATATGTCATCCTACTATCGGAAATGACTCATTTATGCCACTCGTCAATAGTTTAGCTCATTTATACCATCGAAGTATAGGAAATGACTCATTTATGCCATCGAACTATAGGAAATGGCTCATTTATGCCAGTGTTTTAAAAGGCAGTTTTGGGACTCGCCTCGGGGCTCGCCCCGAGGTGGGGCACTAGCAAAATGCCCCAGGGCACGTGCGGGGCTTAATTCCTGCGAGGCTTACGCCCTAAGCGCCCGATTGTACGCCCTAAACACGCCTAACGCCCAACGCTCCGGGCTCGCCTAACAGTTCTTACACAATTATATGTTAAATTCCTTAATTAAAACCGTTGACCCTCATAATTCTTTAACAAATGATTGATACTTAATAATTTTTCATTACCGAAATAAGAAGATTGGGTATAACTCAAATAACAAGTCGTAGTATTGCATATTTACTATATGAGAACATCGTGAGGGTGAATATCACTTAATATTTCTTTTAAGAATACATAACCGAATTGTGAATTTTCACTTGACATTGGTCTTTTGTCCTATGTATCAAAATTATCATATTTTATTATTTCTCTATTTGAAAGTAATTTTATTTTTATTCATGAAGGAGTTACGTTTCAATTATAATACTGATAAAGTTGTTTATAGGGAGATACAATGAATAGAATGATAGTAATATTGTTTTAACAAATTGTGATTTTTTCATTGTTTGAAAGTTAAGATGTTAGAGTTGATTTGCATTTCATAATAGCTTTTATTTCATTGTATTGTTTATACTTGTAAGGTTATATATACACACTTTTCTTTTATTTTTTTATGTAATTTTACCTATTTAAAAATATTTATTATAATTATATTATTTTATGAAATACAAAAAATTAAATACCCATGGGGCTTACGCCCCGTGCCTCGGGGCTTACGCCTCACCGAGGCATATGTAAAACGCCTCGCCTTACGCCCCTGCCTTTTTAAACACTGATTTATGTCAGTCATCAATAGTTTGACTCATTTATGCCATCGCCCGTTAATAAAAATGACTCATCCATGCCATATTTCAGTAAAGCTGGTTTTACAATACCACATATGACACGTGGCCTCCAACTAGATTATGGTTGTGGGTGGGTAAGGTGTATGGGTCGGATATTTTATTAATTTGGTATTTAAAATTGGGCTGGTTTAATTAAACGACATAGACCTCTAATTGAATGTCATGTGTCATATCTGGTATTATAAAACCGGTGTTAATAAAAAATGGCATGGATGAGTCATTTTGGTAACGAATGATGTCATAAACGAGTCAAAATATTGATAAGTGGCATAAATGAGCCATTTCCTATAGTTCGATGGCATAAATGAGCTATTTCCGATAGTTTGATGGCATAAATGAGCCAAACTATTGACGAGTGGCATAAATGAGTCATTTCCGATAGTTGAATGACATATTTGAGCCTTTTCCGTATATATATATATATATATATATATATATATATATATATATATATATATATATATATATATATATATATAGAGTTTCTGGACACGCGTGTCCCATATAAATCAACACAAGTTTTGTAAAATGGTACATTACATGCAATAGTAGAATACATGTGTAATGAGCAATTGAAAATCCCAAAGGGAAAAGTACAAGCTCAAATTAATGAACAATCATCCTATTCAATTTGAATGACTTGGATTCTCGAATGTAAATTCAGTAGCTAGCGCCTGAACGTGCAAAGTTGTTGCATAGTGAAATGATTCAGAACTCAATATGAGTTCATCAAGAATCAAGCAAAAAGAAGAGAAAAGAAGAGAAGAAGAGAAGAAGGAAGAAGGAAGAAGAGGCAATTAGCCGAGATAAGAGAAATGGACGTATTCAGTGTAGTGTATGAATTTACTTGTGTTTACAATAAGTAGGATTCATATATATATATATATAATACACACAATGTGATGAATCCCTAATCTACATAATGAACAACTTGGAAGTTGTTAACTAACTAACTAACTTGACTTATAACTACCTCATAACTAACTTAACTAATATTGTGAAAACTGTGTATTTACTGTATTTACAAAACTACCCTTTAGTGTATTACTGTATTTACAAACTACCCTTCAGTCTTTAATCTTCATTTCTTTCAACACTCCCCTCAAGTTAGGTGCCTTGAATATGTTTAACACACCTAACTTGGAAACAAGATGTTGATGTTGAGGTTTTACAAGTCATTTAGTTAAGATGTCTGTAGGTTGGTCTTTGGTTGACATGTAAATTGGCTACATAAATCCTTGTTGAATTTTTTCTCTAATGAAGTGTCTGTCTATCTCAATATGCTTTGTCCTCTCATGAAAGATTGGATTTGCTTCTATTTGTATTGTTGATTTACTGTCACTGTAGATATTGACAGGCAGTTTAACTTCAGCTTCTAGTTCTTTGAGTAATCCCAATAGCCATGTGAGTTCTGAAACTGTTATTGTCATACTCCTATACTCAGCCTTTGCAGAACTTCTGGAAATAGTTGTTTGCTTCTTGGATTTCGAGGATACTAATGATTCTCCTAGTTTGATAAGGAATCCTGACACAGATCTTCTAGTGTGTGTGCAGGCTGACCAATCAGCATCACAAAATGCCGTTACTTCTTGAATTGGTTTGTTGGAAATCAACACTCCTTGTCCTGGCTGATTCTTAATGTATCTAACAATTCTTGTAGCTGGTTCCATGTGTGACTTCTTTGGTTGTTGAAGATATTGACTCAAAGTTTGCACACTAAAGGAAATATCTAGTCTTGTAACTGTAAGATGTAGTAATTTGCCTATCAGTCTTTGGTATGAGCCTACATCTGATAGTAGTGGTTCTTTTGCATTGTTACCCTTCAATTGTTTTGCATTGTTGTTCTTCAGATAGTCATTATATTCCTTTGTTGTCAGCTTCACATTGATGTCAATTGGAGTACATATTGGCCTAGCAGCTGACAATCCCAACTCTGAGATGAGTTCTAATGAGTATTTTCTTTGGTGCATCAAAATTCTTTCCTTTGATCTAGCAAATTCTATTCCTAGAAAGTACTTCAATTCCCCTAGGTCCTTCATTTGGAATATTTGTTGTAGTTCACTTTTGCTTTCTTCAATCATTTTTAGACTATCACCAGTAACCAACATGTCATCCACATATACTAGGATGATTACAGTTCCTTTATCTACCTTTCTTGTAAACAGGTTGATATGATCCCAACAAGATCAAGACCCTTCACTCAGAGTCAAGCAAGGGAACTCCA
Source organism: Lycium barbarum (assembly GCF_019175385.1). NCBI lineage: Eukaryota > Viridiplantae > Streptophyta > Magnoliopsida > Solanales > Solanaceae > Lycium > Lycium barbarum. The sequence continues at coordinate 21,130,011 of NC_083345.1, read as the reverse complement.
AGAGCTACAAGCCTTATTCATGAAGAGGAAAACGTTGGATGAGCTTGAAGAGAAGGCCTCTCGAGTTTACAACCTTTGGGAGATAGCTTGGGAATAGATGGAGAAGGCTACTACACAAAGTGGCTAGAAGTACAAGAGGGTTAGAAGTACAAATTGTGGCTAAAGGTTGCAAGTTTTGGCTAAGGATGCAATTCAAGGCTAAGGATGAAATTTGAGCCTATAATCGCAAGTCAATTGGACATGTGGAATGAAGGCCTCATGGGGGAGGGTGTTGACACCTAATTTTTGATCTCTCGTAATTTATTTCAATCACTCAGAGTCCCCGAATAATAAATAAATGAGCTGAGCATTTTTAACAGCCTTAAATGATTTTTATAAATTGTCCAGATCAATATTTCTTCCCCTTAAATTAACAAAAAGGGATTTTCATGCATCATATTTTTATTTAGAGATTAATGAGTATTTTCAGGTTATTTTATTAGATTTTGTTAAATTTAATTAAAAAGAAAAAGAGAGGGAGGAAGGGTTCTTATTTAATTATTTAAAATTATTTTGCAAATACTTCTTTCGTTTTTATTTTATCTTTGAAAGTTTGAATGATTTAAATAATTTAAGTAATTAACTATTTAACCTTTTAAACTTCTAATTTTTATACAATCTGCAAGATTTGTCAAAATAGGCATAGTTGCCCTTATGTGTTTTAATTAGGCTAATTAATTAATTAAGTGATAGTTACTGCAAATTGATCCTTTTTGTATAAATATAATTTTTGTCTTGGCCACAATTAAATTAGTCAGTTCATAATTTAAAGAAATTAGAGTTATTTTGCAAAATCAGGCTGTTAACATTTTTATTTGAAATAATAAGTTTAATTTAATTTCCAAAATTGTTAAAAAGGACATAATTGAAATAATTACGCTAGGATAATTAATTAAGGACATTTTAGGCCCATTAACAATTTGACCGACTTTTTAAAATTATTTTAATAAAATAATTAAGGCCTAATTTTCATGCAATTAAAATTTTCTTTCTAATTATTTGTTTTTAGGCATTAGATATATTGTTGTACCCCATTTTAACTGGAGGAAAAATGGTTTACAACATTCCGGTAATTCCGGGGTTAATTAAAGTTAAGGAGTCGCCACCTAATTATTATGGTGAATTAGGACACCTAAAGTTTATTAAAGTAATTGTCTAAAGTTAACTCTATTTTAAAATCTACGAAACCAAAAGATTCTAGGTAAGGGTTCAATTAATCTAAAGGGAAGGTATTAAGCATCCTTTAAGATCCATTAACAATGGTTAACCGGGCGGACTTAATGTTAATTAAAAAGGCTAAGAAAGTCACTAAAAATTTTGATGTTGAAAATAGGTGTCATTTGAAAAATTCGGCTTTTAAATTAGACTTGATTCTCAAATGTGGCTACTTGAAGTAAACATAAGCAAAAGTTAAAGAAAACGTCATTTCCAGGAAGAAGGTTAGACTTTGAATATTTTAACCAGAAGAAAGATAAGACGTGTTTAAAAAAATATTTTTTGACTCAAAGTTGGTGGAAAAGAATCACCCCATCAAAGAAAAAACTCATTATTGATTTTTTTTTAAAGCTAAGGTCTTGCCTAAAATTACTTAAAATCTAATTAAAACATGGACATTGATATAAGCTATTGTTTTGTCCTAAGTGAGATAAAACTCAAAGCGGTATAAAACTCATAAAGCAAAAAAAAAAAGGATAAACAGTGGTTAAATATTAATGAAAATAGCTAAAGCTTCACCCGACAGTCAAAAATGAAGACTCTGCTATTTCTTCCACTATTTATACGGTGCAAGAAAAAATAAAGAGATCTTGCGCGGAACAGTAAAAAGGTTGTAACGAGAATAAGCAGCAGACTCCAAGGATGTCGAGTCTCATATCGAAACTCGAGGTACTCCACCCGTGTACATGCAACGAAGAGGTAACGAAAAAATGGAATTAGAAAGGATACTATTTAGAAAAGCAAAGAAATACATGATTAAATATTTAGCTGAATTAAAGCATAGACATGTTTCTAAGTAACAATAACTATTCAGTTCATAGCATGATACTCAAGTTCAGTTTTTTAACTAAACACTACTTAAGTTTTCAGAGTAAAAAAAATAAAAATAAAATAAAATAATGAATGGTTTCTACGTTATCAACATATTTTACATAATCAACTGTCGAAGAAAACAAATTATGCATATTCCGAGGATTAAATCATGATACCTAATTATGGGAACAAAATCCTGAAATCACATAAAGCAAGCAGAACATGAGCAGTGCTTATGAATATTTTTAAAGGATCATTATTCCTAAACATAATCTCTATTTGCACGAATAATAGCCAGATGATTTCTTACATACTAATACTTAATATTGTTCCTACTAACAGATTTAGTCTGCTTGAAGCAAAAGTAAGACATGGTTATTATTTTTTACACATAAAACATACAAATAACTGAAAGTAAATTGAGTAAGGTCTAGATCTAACCTCTTGTGGGTACAGTGAACTAGAGCTTTGAGGTCTCAGATCTATTCTCTTTTGACAAAATAGAAATGGATAGAGATTGAGAGATAACAAAATGTTAAAGTTTTCTTTGGAAAACAGTAAAAAAAATAGCTTAAAAATGAGAGAGTTTTCCACAGTTCAAGCTTCTCCAAAAAGAGGATGTACACCCGCTAAAAAAAAAACCCCTCAATGACTGCAATAACTGGGTATTTATAGATGCAAACTAGGGCGTTCCAAGAGGGAATTCAAAATTCAAACGGTCAAAAGAGCCATTTGAATTGAGGAACAATTAGCCAAAGTTGAAGGGATAAAGCTCTGCCATAGCAGATGGAGGTGATGACGCGTGTGGAGAAAAATGGAGAGAGGCTAAGAAAGAGACAACGTATTCTCTCAAGTCAAAAGTTTTCTGAAAGAATAGTACTCTTCACGTGAAGAGGCAGGACTTTTTTGATGTTTTGACTGAGGGGTGAGAGAATTAAATAGGAAAGAGGGAGGATTCAAAATATTTACACCAAAATGGAAAGACAACTTCCGTAAAAGGCTGAGAAAGAGGGTTTGGAATCTCGTGTACAATAGGAAAAAGAAATGGGTTGTACGACTGCTTTTGATCAGACAAAAAGTTTGGTGTTTGATGTAAGGTTAGATTAAATAGGAAAGAAGAGTTGAAAATTAGGAGAGAGAATTAACAAGAAAAAAAAGTGAGTTTAAAAAGAAGAGAGAGAGTTGAAAAAAATAAAAGGAAGTAGTTTGAAAAGAGAGAGAGAGTTGGACGGGTAAAAAAAAATAAGGGAAGAAAGTCAAGAAAAAGGGAAACATGTGGGGCCTAAGTCAAGAAAAATGAGGGGAGAAATAAATATGGGATGGATGAAATAGTAAGTGGGGTAGATAGAATTATCAAGAATTTGTCTCTCGTAAAATAATATTTTGACGGAATTATAACACGTCATTTTAAAATACGAGCTTCAAAACGAGTCCAATATTGATATACTTCCGAGCAATATTTAAAAATATGAAAAAAAAATGCGGTCAAAATGAGCCGTAATTCATACGTCATTTTTAATTAATAATTTTTCCGAGTTAGACGGGGCGGGATACGTATCTTCTTTTCAAATCACGTTTGTAAAAGTAAATAACTCGTAATTTCTTGTAATTGTTAATTTTTATGAAAAATAATAATTAAACGTCAATTTTTGCAATTTTCTCATGATTTTTAATTTTTTAATTTTTAAGGGCATCCTTACTCCGTCTTGGACGCGAAAAAATTAAAAATTAAAATACGCGGTTTATGAGGTGAAAATTGGGTGTCAACAGCTGCCCCTTCGGAGTTCGAGGAAGGCAAGGCCATCCTCGAGCTGCGAATTTGACAAACCTAGTTTTCACCGAATAAAAGAAATTACAGCCTTCTTTTACGCAAAATTTCAAAAGTATGGCTGAACCCCGATTTCTGGGCTTCCTACATATCTCAGGCCCCATGAGAATTCAGGCCGTTTGTAGTTCTGACTCTATAAGGATTATGAAAAATAAGAGTTTTCTTTAAACTGCCTAGAGGTGTCTCAAGATAATTATAGGAATATGGTCGAGCCTCGAATTTCGAGTAGCCTACATATCCCTGGATTTGGGAATCAAGCCAACTGTAGTTCGAAATTTACGTTGGGAGAGTGTTATTTATGGATTTATAACTTTGCGGGGGTTGTAGATAGGTGACAAGAATGTTCGAGAATGGAACATATGCTTATAGCCTCCTAATTATAAATGTGGCGCGCAACACACCTATAAGTAGGACTCTACTAGACACGATGTAGATTCTCAAAAATTGCCCCAGTGTTGAGTTATGGAGACACTGGGATATAGAAAGGGATACAAGATTTTGAAAGAGTTGATTGAGTAGAGTTTTAGCGGTGGATGTGAAAAGAGAATTTGGATAACCAACATATCACATGTTTGTGGACACAGGCAGAGTTGAGTTCGAGAGTAGATCAGTGACCTTTGCTTGTAAGTTTGATATTCCTCTTCAGCATAGTTGCCATAGTTCACTGCATAAGATAAAGTTCCACGTTGTGCTGCGTTTCTTGTAGATTGTATTTCCCATCAAAACTTAAAGTAAATAATTAGTAAATGAAGTACATAAGGTAAATTATAAAAGTATAATATAAATGAAGTTGTGACAAGTCGAAATAATGTCTCTAAAATATTGACGTGGTTTCCTCAGCAAACGATGTGTTGTAATGTCTCAAGCAAAAATTACCTGAGATTCATGCTAAAATCATTAGTAAAGTCTGGGGTAAAGTTAAAAGTGTAAAATTCATAAAGAGTGTAAAAATGATAATAATTATGAGTGTGAGAATGAGGATGAAGCCGCGTGGCTTAATATTGTATCTGGTTGTCTTCAGGGACTTGGATGATGAGTGATATTTATGCAAAAGACTTAATAATCTCTCCGGTTGTCTTCGAAGACTTTAATGGTAAAAGAGGTCTCCGGCTGTCTTCCGGGACTCAATAATAAATGATGTCTGTAAAACTTAAGGTAAAGTAGGCAATGTGAATGGTAAAGTAATTGATAAAGTAGAGAGTAAAGTGATCGTGCAGCCGTTTGGCTTATGCAGATGAGGCTGTATAGCCAAATAATGTCTCCGGTTGTTTTCAGGGACTTGATGATAAATGATGTCTATAAAATTCAAGGTAAAGTCGTTAAAGTGAATGATAAAGTAGGGAGTAAAGTAAGAGTGTAGTCGTTTGGCTTATGCAGATGAGGCTGTATAGCCAAATGATGTCTCCGGTTGTCTTCGGGGACTTGATGATGATTCCCGTAAAGTTTAGGGTAAAGTCGTTAAAGTAGGTAAAGTGAATGATAAATTAATTGATAAAGTATGGAGTAAAGTGATAGCGTAGCCGTTTGGCTAATGATGTTGATGAGATCGTGACAGGTCAAATTAATGACGTCTTCAATTTTCGACATGTAACCCTGATTTAATTCGCTTGCGATCTCGACAACCTACAAAAACAAGTGTATTTGTTAATAAAGTCATAAAGTTATTGTGATAAAAAATAAAATTAACGATAGAGTTAGAAATAATACCGTTTGGCTTTTAAAACAAGGCCACAATGGGCCAATGACGTTTTTTTAACCACGATTGATAGACTTGACTGTTGATCTCGCGGTCTTTTATTCCTGCACTCAAAGAAAAATTCCTAGTTTGGGAGGGGGAAGTTGATTCGTGTTGACTCGAAGCTTGACGTTGTTGGCGCTCCATTCGTTTTGTTTGTTTGGATCTTGTGATCTCCGTTCAAGTCTCGGTAGATGAATAGTAGTGAAAACAATTGAAAGAAAAATTTTCATTTGAAAGATACATATGTATGTATATGTATATAAGGAAAGATGTATATGTAAATATATGTATATAAGTTGTAAAATTTTTTGCCAACTTTTAGATTGTGACACTTCTGAAACAATTGGAACGTCATTTGTCTATAAGACTTCTTGTTCAGTAGGCTTAATCTTATCGATGTCCAACCATTCTCTTGTCTATATCTTTAAAACTCTGCCCCAGTTTCGACTTCGGGAGGGTGCACTAAACTTGTGTCATGGTGTGACCGAACCTTATATAGGTTGCTTACGTATCCCGCCATCAGAACTTAGTTCGTAAGGTGCATAAAAATGGTTTGAAATTTTTCTAATAAAAGGACTGAACCCGACAAGGATTGCTTACGTATCCCACCAAGGGAATCAGGTCAGCGTAGTTCCGTTACATAAATAGTAAAAGGTTTGTTGGACTTCTACCTAAATATGACCGAACCGTATGTCGATAGCCTACGTATCCCACCGAGGGAATCAGGTCAGTCGTAGTTCTCCTTACATACAAATAATAAGGATTTTTTTTTTTGGATTTTCTGCTATAATGCAACCGAACCCTATGTGGGCTGCCTACGTATCCCGCCGAGAGAATCAGGTCAGCATAGTTCGTATATACATTAAGGGAAGGTTACAAACTGAGCAATCTAATCTAATGTCATCCTTTGATTTCTTCTTGAATTGATAGCCTTCATTCCTTTGTCATTATCCATCGCCTATTTCAATTTCTTCCAAGTGGAATCTTATCTTGTCCTCCAATTTCTATGTTATTCTCTCGAGATGCATGTTGCCTTCATGTTCTTCATAATCGTGTTCAGCACATAAACTTTATTCATTCATTTCATTATATGTCGCAATCATAAAATTAGCAGATTTGATAATGTATATACAAATAATAGACAGTTAAAGAAAATAATAAATGCATTCATAGATTTTGCAATTAAGCTTCCAAAAGATGAGGCAAAGCAACAAAAGTTTGGGGCACGATTCAGGCCTCAATTTTTAAAATCGTGCTATTTCAAAAGTTCACTACATGTTCAATCTACCAAGACTCCTGGCGAACCAACGACGGAGTACAAGTCCAATTCTTCAAAGTCTCTCCTGGTTCGACACCCCAGATAGTCGGTGTCTCGATGTTGTGAGTAGTTGTTGAGGTAACCATCATTGGTGCTTGTGCTTGGACTGTTTCCACAGGAGCAACAAAAGTTGATGACACGCCCTTTTCCACCTTTCCAATTGGCATGATGACTCCTTTCAAATCTCAATCTTCCTCAACAGTTATCATATTCACATTGGCATTTTCGTGAGTAGGTAAAGGGTTGTTGTCTACATGGGGATGAGCTCCAGTAAGTTGGATCGCTCCTTCCTTAATCAAGGGTTCGATTTTGTTTTTGAGACCATAGCAATCCTCAGTGTCGTGCCCAGCAACTCCAGAATGATATGCACAACGCTTGGAACCATCAAACCATCTCGGAATAGGATCCAGAATTTTCCCTTCAATTGGTTGAATCACGCCTGCTGTTTTCAATCTTTCAAATAATTGAGCCAAAGGTTCGGCGAATCGGGTGTAGTTACAGGTATTTCTGATTTCAGGGTTTGAACGGGTTTTAGGTGTAGCATGTGGTCGATTTTGGTAAGTTGGAGCTTGAACGGATTGATATGGACGTGGGTTTTGATAGGAAGGTGCTCGGGGTTGGTAGTAGTTTGCTTGGGCGTTGTAGACAGGGTAAGGAGTTAGTGGAGCTTGGTAGGGTTCAGCATATTGGTAAGGGTAGAAAGGTTGTTGTGGATGGTTAAAGTATGTAATGGCTTGGCTTGGCTTACGTCCTTGGATATTCATGACTGCAGCTACATCTTCTTTCTTCTTTTTAGCCCCGCTGATAGAACCAAATTGAATAGCTTTGCTTGCAGGTTGCAAGGCAGTAAGATTGTGAATTTTCCCGATTTGATTCCTTCTTCTAAGGCTTCTCCCATTCTGACAACTTCCGTGAACTTTTGTCCCATCATGCCTATCATTTTCTCATAGTATATGCCAGCTTGGCATTCAATGAAGGTAGCAGTCATTTGTCTATCACTCATCGGGGGTTGAACCCTGGCTGCTTCTGACCTCCAACATAGCGCATACTCACGGAACGACTCAGTTGACTTCTTAGTTACCTTAGTCATATAGAATCTATCTGGTGTGATATCGGTGTTGAAACTGAATCAGTCCATGAAGTCTTGTGCCATATCACTCCAACTACGCCATTTACGGACATCTTGTTGCGTATACCAAGTAAGAGCCTCACCAGATAAGCTTCTTATGAATAGCTTCATCCTAATATTCTGATCTCTACCTACTCCAACCAGTTTGTCACAATAAGCCCTTAAATGTGTATGAGGATCGCCTATTCCATTAAATGTATCAAATTTCGGCGGCTTGTATCCTACGGGAAAATCAACGTCAGGCTGAACACACAGATCTTCATATTCTACACTCTTGCTTCCCCTAGCAACTTGAAGGTTTCTCATTGCTTCTTTGAGACTGTGGATCTCTTTTAACAATATATCATCTACCCTTGCTTTTGCATCCTTTTCCATTTCCTAATATTGATCCATCTTGGGTTGGAACCTGACCGTTACTGGGTTAGTAAAGGCTTGTTTTTCCGCTGCATATACCGGAGGAACATATTGCGCGTTAAGAGTGACAAAACGTGCCCCTTGTATATGCTGGGTTGGATAAGGTTGGACGGTGGGAGTGTTTTGGATTGGAGGTGGTGTGTTATAAGTGGCATTTATAGGTAGTTGGTTTGGTGGGTTTAGAGGAGTAGTTGTAGGCAATGGATTAGTGTTAGTGGATAAAGGAACATAAGGAGTGTGAACTAGCGATTGACTTGGTGGGTTGACGGGTGGTGGATTAGGAGTAGCATAGGTAGTGTAGGTGGGTGGTTGACTTTGTGGAGGAGTATAGATAGATGATGGATTTGGTGGATTTGCGGGGGTGATTGGAAGTAAGTTGTTGCTGGTAGGTGCATTATTTTGTGGAGGGAAATGTTCAGGAACTGGAGATTCAAGTGATGGAAAACGAGGTGGGTTTGGTGCAACATTTCTAGGTTCAAGTGATGGACAAATTGGTCAAGTCCCTAACCCGATTCAGTTCTCCACGTAGATCCTCAATTTCTTGAGTCAGGCGGGCGATATGTTCATCATGTTGAATAGTAGTTCTATGTTCGGAAGTCTCGGGAGGATCACTAGAGATCACGATGTTTTTCAAACTAGTTGAAATAGATGCGGCTGGATCAGACATAGTAGTTTTCCTTCCTGGAACAACCCAACTACGTCGAGGTAATGCTGACGTCCTTGACCTTGTGAAGTAAGGATGGTCGGCCAGCTCGAATGTCAACACGAATCAACTCTTTTGGGAATAAAAGATAAACAGGAAGAAACATAAAATGCAAATGATATTAGTCTCATATTAAAATATCTAAGTAAAGTCATGATCACGTAGAGTTAAATAAGTCATGTAGCAAATAATTCATCGAATAAAGGCAAATAAGTTGTCAAGCAAAATGTAAACAAGTATATCAAACAACAATAACGCGTCCTAATATGCATGTGACCTTTTTGTGCCAGAGGTAGGCCTAACGTTTGTTTGAAGGGTAAAATGTGTCATAATATGAGGGTAAAATGTGCCATAATACGTCATCCTATTGCTCTCGGCTAATTAAACAAATTCTATTTTCCAAGAAATAAAGTACAATTATGGTGTAATATTTATTACATACCAAATGAATACAACATAAAACACTTCCTCATCTAAGTAAAGTAAATACAATTTTGTCATGTCTAAATTTCTGGCTCCATTTTGTGATGTCCTTGGTTCTCGCCACTTGTTGATCATAGACGTACTCCAATGTAAAATTCATACCTGTCATAGAAAGGTTAGTCATTTTCTCCCTCCTAAATTTTAATTAGTTAGAGCAAATGGTCAATATTTAGGCGCAATTATCCTTCAAACATGCACATAAAGTATGATTAGTATCACTTGGGGTCGCGGACCCATTGGACGTTTGGGTAAAGTCATCTAATGGGCTTAATACACCAAGGGTATTAAACCTCCTAGGTCATGAAATGTATGATCCTAATAAAGGGTGTTGGTTTAGCTCTACTCTAGGTTGACTAAGAGCAGGTTCACTAGACGCAAGGTTCCCGAGCGGACAACTTGAGTGAGAAGGCTATGCGGTCACACGGAAAATCTGGAGACCCCGCGCATATGCCAACTCTCCTAAAATTTGGGATTTTGAAAGAAATTTGCGGGTGCGCAAAACACACCTCGCGTGTACGTGTGATAGTGTGAATTTCCAGATGTGGAGAAGAGTGATACGGTGTCACGACCCGACTCGGGGCCGCGACGAGCACCCGATGCTAACCTACCCGAGCACCCTCTTAGCTTACTCTTATACTTACATCTAGGTGAGACACATAATTATACATGCATTTCCATTCATTTGTCAACTAGTCCCATTTGGACAACAACCCATTTATATCATCATAGGCATCTATGCCACGTCAATGTACATGGGCCCACGTGGCCGACAAAATGATATACAAAACATAGGCCGACAAGGCCAAACACATCTACCCACACACACACATGTCTACGAGCCTCTAAGAGTATAACATATCACATTAGCGGGACAGGACCCCGCTATGCCCATAATTATATACACAAAAGAATGAGTTCCCAAAAGATATGGCTCCGAAGGAAATGAAGCTCTCTATGTAATCTCCGAATAGGCAGCTATGGATCAAGTCTGTCTCCCTGTGCACCTGCGGGCATGACGCAGCGTCCACAAACAAAAGGACGTCAGTACGAAGAATGTACTGAGTATGTAAAGCATGATCAACATCGATATATATATAAGCATAATACATAACAGAAGAAATAGCGTAGGAGGGGGAGACAATAATATCATCGTCATAGCACTTACCTGCCTTTCGTAGGACTTTTCATTTTTCATACATATTTGTACACCTACGTCATCATCCGTATTCCATAATAGTACTCGTACCATACTTGTGCTCATATTCGTATACATGTCCTTATTCGTATTCGTATTCTTATACATAGTCTTATCACATTCATATTCATATTGTATACATAGTCATTTCACATACATAGCATTTACATAGCATACCCGACCTCATAGGATCGGTGTTTCATACATACTTGGCCAACCAAGGCTCAAGGTTACTCATACCTGGCCCTACCAAGGCTTCAGGGTTATCTGTACCATCTGCAGAGGTGTGCGCGCGTTACGTAATCGTATACATACTTTATACATAATCATATACGTATATCCTACCCGGCGTTATAATCTCGGGGTATCATTATAGCCCTTCATAGGCACATATAAGTATAATAGCCCGTAGGCACCCTTGGCATCATTATTATTATTATCGCCATCACTATCATCATCATTATTGCTACGTCCATATCTTAGGCTTACTCGTCATATGAGGGGCGTAGTACCATCGTAGTACATGTTAAGGATCGTGAGCTTATGAGCTCGGAATGTCAATCACTTGAATACAACATACTCATATAGAGAAATTAGAAATTTGGCCAAGAACCATGCCTTATGAAAGAAGGGTTAGCCTTACATACCTTTTCGTCGGACTATTCTACACTTGCACGTTTCCTTCCAATGCTAGCGTCTATACCTTCATTAATATCATAACAATGGCCATTAGTCATTCACATCATCCACATTATCTAGATTTCTCAATTTGCTTCTAATTATCCCATATTTATGGTCATGACCTCCAACTTCGCCCATTCGTCTAAAGTGTCGAGTTCATGATCTTAGTACCATTTATAATACATTCATATCGTAACACAACAACATTCATAATTCAATTCAAACTATTCCTCAAAATGTCACTATTCACCATTCATGACCTAGTTGACCACATTTTTTACAATCCATGTATTTTAATTCTCCAATACCTTAAACATCTTGTAAAAATCATGAATCTTACCTTAGAAGTTGTAGGAACAAGCTTTGGTTGATAATACCCCACTTTGAGCCAAACCCTAGTTTTTCTCCATTTGCATTTCTTGACTTGAATGGTATTTAATGGCTTGCTTACCCTTGATTCACTTGTTTATGTTGTTGGTGACTTATAATCCTTGAAAACTTATGAAATAAATGTAGAGAGATGATTCTAGAGAGAAGTGGTGTAATGTGTAAATGAAATAAAACAAGTCTTGGTCCTCATATTTAATGAATTGAAAAATCTGTGCTGGGTGAACAGTGGTCGTCCATGGAGGTTTACGGTCCGTATTTCAGTTTACGGACCGTCCCTCGTGGTCGTCTTTAAGCTTAAGCAGAACCAGAAACTTAAGGCTGCATGCATGGTGATTTACGACCATGGTTTACAGGCCGTAAATCACTTTAGGGTCCGTGAACCTGGTCGTATTTTACCATTTCTCGGCTGGGCAGAAAGCTGAAGCTTTTGCATGGCAGTTTACGACTGCCAGTTTACGGACCGTATAGCAATTTACGGTCCGTATTTTGCAATTTACGACCACTGGGCAGTTGCAATTCTGCAACTTCCCATATTTCTTAGACTTCTCATTTTAATCACCCCCGTCCATGCACATGCATTGCTCACCTTGTATCTCATCTTAACTTAGCCAACTCCCTCGTCTCACATCGGATACTTTCGAAATCTCGCCTAAGGTCATCAAACGTCGTTTCTTGCTCATGGACATCATGCACTCATATTCATCACTAGTTCATTCTCCTGCGTACCAACGGAAAATTTTCCGAGGTGTAACATACGGGATGATAGTTTATATCAAAACAGTAACACTTAAATAGTTTATATCAAACAAACCATTAATAGCATGTAAAAACAGTTAACAACAAATAAAATAATTAAAACAAGCACACAAAGACTATTTAAACTAAGTCCATTATGGTTAGAACCTAAGTATAGTTCCCCAGCGGAGTCGCCAAGCTGTTGTACCCCATTTTAACCGGAGTAAAAATGGTTTACAACATTCCGGTAATTCCGGGGTTAATTAAAGTTAAGGAGTCGCCACCTAATTATTATGGTGAAGTAGGACACCTAAAGTTTATTAAAGTAATTGTCTAAAGTTAACTCTATTTTAAAATCTACGAAACCAAAAGATTCTAGGTAAGAGTTCAATTAATCTAAAGGGAAGGTATTAAGCATCCTTTAAGATCCATTAACAATGGTTAACCGGCCGGACTTAATGTTAATTAAAAAGGCTAAGAAAGTCACTAAAAATTTTGATGTTGAAAATAGGTGTCATTTGAAAAATTCGGCTTTTAAATTAGACTTGATTCTCAAATGTGGCTACTTGAAGTAAACATAAGCAAAAGTTAAAGAAAACGCCATTTCCAGGAAGAAGGTTAGACTTTGAATATTTTAACCAGAAGAAAGATAAGACGTGTTTAAAAAAAATATTTTTTGACTCAAAGTTGGTGGAAAAGAATCACCCCATCAAAGAAAAAAATCATTATTAATTTTTTTTAATGCTAAGGTCCTGCCTAAAATTACTTAAAATCTAATTAAAACATGGACATTGATATAAGCTCTTGTTTTGTCCTAAGTGAGATAAAACTGAAAGCGGTATAAAACTCATAAAGCAAAAAAAAAAGGATAAACAGTGGTTAAATATTAATGAAAATAGCTAAAGCTTCACCCGACAGCCAAAATAAAGACTCTGCTATTTCTTCCACTATTTATACGGTGCAAGAAAAAATAAAGAGATCTTGTGCGGAACAGTAAAAGGGTTGTAATGAGAATATGCAGCAGACTCCAAGGATGTCGAGTCTCATATCGAAACTTGAGGTACTCCACCCGTGTACATGCAACGAAGAGGTAGCGAAAAATTGGAATTAGAAAGGATACTATTTAGAAGAGCAAAGAAATACATGATTAAATATTTAGCTGAATTAAAGCATAGACATGTTTCTAAGTAATAATAACTATTCAGTTCATAGCATGATACTCAAGTTCAGTTTTTTAACTAAACACTACTTAAGTTTTCAGAGTAAAAAAAATAAAATAAAAAAAATAACGAATGGTTTCTACTTTATCAACATATTTTACATAATCAACTGTCGAAGAAAACAAATTATGCATATTCCGAGGATTAAATCATGATACCTAATTATGGGAACAAAATCCTGAAATCACATAAAGCAAGCAAAACATGAGCAACACTTATGAATATTTTTAAAGGATCATTATTCCTAAACATAATCTCTATTTGCATGAATAATAACCAGATGATTTCTTACATACTAATACTTAATGTTGTTCCTACTAACAGATTTATAGCCTGTTTGGCCAAGCTTCTAAAAACAACTTATTTTAAAAAATATTTTTTTTCAAAAGTACTTTTCAGAAAAGTATTTTTGGATAAAAGCAGTTTGTGTTTGGCCAATTAATTTAAAAAGTACTTTTGAGCAGCAATTAGTATTTGACCAAACTTTTAAAAAGTGCTTCTATGTGTATTCAAAAAAGTACTTTTGGGCAAAAAACTATTTTTTTAGCTTCTGAAAAACTGCTTTTGCTACTCCCCAAAAGTACTTATTTTCTCCCAAAAGCTTGGCCAAACACCTCACTTTTTTTAAAATAAGCACTTATTGAGAAAATAAGTACTTTTGGGGGGAAAATAAGCTTGGCCAAACAGGCTATTAGTCTGCTTGAAGCAAAAGTAAGACATGGTTATTATTTTTTACACATAAAACATACAAATAACTGAAAGTAAATTGAGTAAGGTCTAGATCTAACCTCTTGTGGGTACAGTGAACTAGAGCTTTGAGGTCTCAAATCTATTCTCTTTTGACAAAATAGAAATGGACAGAGATTGAGAGATAACAAAATGTTAAAGTTTTCTTTGGAAAACAGTAAAAAAATAGCTTAAAAATGAGAGAGTTTTCCACAGTTCAAGCTTCTCCAAAAAGAGGATGTACACCCGCTCAAAAACAACCCCCTCAATGACTGCAATAACTGGGTATTTATAGATGCAAACTAGGGCGTTCCAAAAGGGAATTCAAAATTCAAACGGTCAAAAGAGCCGTTTGAATTGAGGAACAATTATCCAAAGTTGAAAGGACAAAGCTCTGCCATAGCAGATGGAGGTGATGACACGTGTGGAGAAAAATGGAGAGAGGCTAAGAAAGAGACAACGTATTCTCTCAAGTCAAAAGTTTTTTGAAAGAATAGTACTCTTCACGTGAAGAGGCAGGATTTTTTTGATGTTTTGACTGAGGGGTGAGAGAATTAAATAGGAAAGAGGGAGGATTCAAAATATTTACATCAAAATGGAGAGACAACTTCCGTAAAAGGCTGAGAAAGAGGGTTTGGAATCTCGTGTACAATTGGAAAAAGAAATGGGCTGTACGACTGCTTTTGATACAAACAAAAAGTTTGGTGTTTGATGTAAGGTTAGATTAAATAGGAAAGAAGAGTTGAAAATCAGGAGAGAGAATTGACAAGAAAAAAAAAAGTGAGTTTAAAAAGAAGAGAGAGAGTTGAAAAAAATAAAAGGAAGTAGTTTGAAAAGAGAGAGAGTTGGACGGGTGAAAAAAAAAATAAGGAGAGAAAGTCAAGAAAAAGGGAAACATGTGGGGCCTAAGTCAAGAAAAATGAGGGGAGAAATAAATATGGGATAGATGGAATAGTGAGTGGGGTAGATAGAATTATTAAGAATTTGCCTCTCGTAAAATAATATTTTGATGAAATAAAAATTATAACACGTCATTTTAAAATACGAGCTTCAAAACGAGTCCAATATTGATATACTTCCGAGCAATATTTAAAATTATGAAAAAAATGTGGTCAAAATGAGCCGTAATTCATACGTCATTTTTAATTAACAATTTTTCCGAGTTAGACGGGGCGGGATACGTATCTTCTTTTCAAATCACGTTTGTAAAAGTAAATAACCCGTAATTTCTTGTAATTAATTTTTATGAAAAATAATAATTAAACGTCAATTTTTACAATTTTCTCATGATTTTTAATTTTATAATTTTTTAAGGGAATCCTTACTCCGTCTTGGACTCGAAAAATTTGAAAATTAAAATACGCGGTTTATGAGGTGAAAATTGGGTGTCAAAATATACCCATTCCTATATTTGAACTTAAGGAGTCGCCACCCAATTATTTTTGAAAGGTGAATTAGGACACCTATTTTAACTAAGTAAATGCTAAAAATTAACTTTGATTAATGATCTACTCAACTAATGTGATTCTAGGTAAGAGTTCTTAGTTATCCTAAAGGGAAGGGGTTATGTATCTTTTAAGATTCGTTAACTACGGTTAACCGGCCAAACTTAGGTTAATTAATAGAGGCGAAAATGTTATTAGTTAAACAATTAAAGAATAAGATCATTTGAACTAAATGACATTCTAATTAAACTTTATATTTTAGTGAACAGTTGAAAATAAAAGAGACTTACATTTGATGCAGCATTAGGCTAAATGATTTGAAAAATAATTTAATAGCCAAGCAAACTATCTTCAAGTAAAGGACTTCACAGACACGAACAATTTTTGTAAAATGAGTTCTTAAATGTCCTTTAAGAAATACCCAGCTGATTTTAAACTCTATAGACTCATCAAGTTGACAAATTTAGACAACTTGATTAGAGTTTTCTTAAAAAAAAGTTACGCTTTGAAAAATGACTCAAAACTGAAAAGTGGAAATTTTAGTCCACCTGTTCCAAAGCTACGTTTTTAGCAAGAGAGTAAAATAAGAGTTGAGAAAATACACAAGCTTAAATAGTGCACTAATTTATTTCAAAAGATGTAGCACGGCCTCAAAAACTATTGTCAAATTCATAATTTTAAGTTATTACGCAGGTAAACATTACTACTCTTTAAGTGATGGAAAATATTACCTTATTAATAATAAATGATTGGGATAGTCCAAATGATCAAATAAAACATACACTAACTAAGTTTATCCTAAAATACCAAAACAGGGATACACCAAACATAAGCAAACCAGCAATTATATTTAAAAAAATGAAGATGGAATGACTGGTAAGGGAAAGATAGCCATGGGAGGCCCTGAACAAATTTCGCTCGTTCCACTTGATAGATCTGATGCATTTAAAGAAAAATCTGCGGAATTGACTCCATGCTTCGGTAATGGGAGAGTCTTGGGTTAAGACTCCAAGTTTGCGAGAGTCCCGGATTAAAACTCCATTTGTTTTTTGTGGTGCAGTGAACTAGGGTGCGGGGTCTTAGATCCGACGTACTCCGACCTTGTTCACGAACAAAGCGACACAATAAATCAAAAGATATCCCTACTGAAGCTTGAAAGGGATGGAGATTTGAGGAGAAAACAAAACCAGAGCAATAAAGAATAACTTAAAGCTTGTACTTTTGAAGGCTAAGTAAGAAACAAAGAGTATTTTGGAAGTTTGGAGAGGGAGATGTTTAGGTCTTGCCTGAAATGGTGAGACCTTTTTTGATTTTAGGTTGAAGCTCTTTGGAATTTTGCTGAGAATGGTTATTGAGACAGAGGGATAGACGTTGGTAGGAGCAGTTGTAGAGAAAATGTTAAGTTTTGGGTTAGGTTTGGGTGAGCCAATCTAATTTGGACTTAAATCTCTCCGTATTCGGCTGAGTTGGGGAGGAAAATCATTCACTTGGAATGGGCCTACTGAAATGAAAATGCTAAAGCTAATTTGGGCTTCAGATTTGTGGACAAAAAGATGGATCTCCTCCTTCCTTTATATTCTTTAGGCTTCTAATTAGATGAATACCTTAAAATTGCATCAATAATATATATGTATATATATAGTAACTAGTAAAAATGGTAAAAGCTAAGGTATTTGATTTATTACCAATTTAGATGCTCGAGGAAATAAATCGGAAGAAAGGAGGGTCAAAATTGGGTGTCAACAATATATATGAGATATATATGTATACACTTGGTGTATACATGAACTTAAGGCCCCATTTAATTAAATTCGGAATTTGGACTGAGTCCAGCCCAAGCCTGGCTGAGACCTGGCCTAATTCATTTTAATTAACATAGGTATACCCCCCCCCCCCCCCCCCCCCCCCCCCCCCCCCCCCGCAAGCCCCTTCATTTCATTTTCATTTTTAAAAAATAACCCCCTCCCCCACCCCCTTCTCTCTCTCTCTCTCTCTCTCTCTCTCTCTCTCTCTCTCTCTCTCTCTCTCTCTCTCTTGTTTCTCATGAAATCCTAGTAGCTACCATGCTCTCCCTCGTCTCTCTCATGCAAAAAATGGCATGTTTACAGACGTATGCTGACATGCACAGTGTTTATAGATCTTTGTGGTGAAATATCAAAAGATTCACTCGATTCCATGATTCTCTCTTACCCGAATATGGTATAAATCATTTATTTACCCTCTATTTTCATATTTTAGTCAAAATCATCATTATCTTTTGCTTTAAAATTTATTTTACTTGCGTTTTTGCTATTGGTTCATGTTCATTGGGTCAAATCTGTCACGACCCGATTAGGGGCCGCGACGGGTACCCGGGGCTAACCACCGAACACCCCTCGTTCTATTACTCGTCATACTCATTTATGCTCTTTAATCAAATTATATTCAAATCATAGGAAAAATTTCTTTCATTTGAAACATACACACTTTTGTATACATTGGCCCTTCGACTATCAAATATATATATATATATATCCATAATAGCAACTTCGTGAGACCATATAACCCACACTGCGTATCTACGAGCCTCTACTAGAGTACTAGACAAATGGACGGGACAAGACCCTGTCGTGCCCAAAGTACATATACATATATATACACAAAAGTATAAACCTGATTAGTACCTCCGGAATAATGGTGTGCTCCTGAAAATCTGTTGATAGCTCCTATAGGTCTACGCCGTCTCCCTGTCTACCCGTGGGCATGAACACAGCGTCCAAAGAAAACAGACGTCAGTATGAATATTGTACTGAGTATGTAAGGCATGAATGAAATAAACATGGTAGAGAATCATGAGTCATGAGGTGAAAGCAAAACCTGCGCGACCTTTAAGGATGAATGCATTTCATACATATATCACATATACATAATCGTCGTACATGAATCATCATAGCGTATACATTATCATGTCATATAATTCATCACCATAGTACTGTATCTGCTTATACATATAAAGCATTATCTGTATTCGGCCACGTAAGGGTTCGACAATATTTGTATTGGGCCACGTGGTGGCTCGACAGTATCCGTATTTGGCCACGTAGTGGCTCGACAGTATCCGTATTCGGCCACGTAGTGGCTCGACAGTATCCGTATTCGGCCACGTAGTGGCTCGACAGTATCACATACATCATAACAAGGATTAGTATATCTCATCATCATCATCACTGTCATCACATACATCTTATAAGCGTATTGTAACCTTTCATTAATGCATACATTTAAATTTAAAGACAATATATGAAAATCACTTCATATTCGTAGCATGGACTTCATATGAATATCGTAGGATAGACTTCATAATCTCTAGGTTTAAGCCCAACATTACCACTATCGTTTATATATCATATCTCTTTCCTTCATCTCATATGAAATCCTCTATGAACATAGACTCGTAACTTTGCGGAACATTGGTCATAGGACATGCATTAAGGTTCATGGACAATCTATAACAATGTCGGGGTGACATAAGGTCGAGAACCCCCGAGTCCATTATGGAGCATTCATAAGCATTATGCCTCACCTTGAAGGAATTAGCATATAAGGTGAGTGTAGTCAATGAACAATATCAATGGATCGTAATATGGATCACTAACCTTGTAGAACCATGATATTATAGGCCTTAGTATCTTTAGACTTAGACTCATCATCATCATTACTACATTCGTAACATACCTCTTATCTTATCCCGTATGGCTATTCATGAACATAGGCTCTTAGTTTTCCGGAAAATAGGAAAGTCATGGAGAGGTAAGGAAAATACTATCATAGGAATCATATAAGGATCATAACTTCGTAGGAATATCATATCATGAGCTTTATGACTTCTAGACCTAGATTCATTATCAACATCGTCATGCTTGTAACGTGTCTCTTTTCTTTATTTTGTGATGCCCTTTATAATCATAGACTCATAGTTTTTGATACGTAGGAAAATCATGAAGAAGGAAGGAATATCATATCATGGGATTCATGCCTTAGAAAGAAGGGACTAGCCTTACATACCTTTTACGTTTAACTAATCTATCGCTTGCTTGTTCTTCTTCAATATCCACGCTTCTACCTTCAAGAGAGTTCGCATTGTCGTTAGTTAATCGACTATAAAAATGCGTTGCTATTTCTAGGGAAAATTGGGCAACACTTCCTTCGTTTATACAACTTTTCCCTTATTTTATATCAACTCCCAAACATTCATAACAACATTCACAATATCCTAAACGACAAGCATCATTCATTCATATTATCCACATTTTACGATTTCACCTTAATTCACCCAACATCATGACCATAAGTTCACTATCGTGTTCTTTCACATATAATACTCATTCCATGTTCTACATGTCATTCATAGCCTATTTTCAATCTCCACATACCCATTTTCGTGATTCATTCCAACTACTACCCAACACTATCACTATTCACACTTTCATGACCCATTTTCTATATTCTTCAACAATCCAAGTGTTTCAACGTATAAATACTTCAATCATCATGAGAAAGTCATAAAACTTACCTTAGATGTGGTAGGAACGAGCCTTGAGTAGCAATACTCTTCTATACCAAAAACCCTAACTCCCTTCCTTTGAAATTTCTTAGCTTGTATGCGCTTTGATGTGCTTCTTACACTTAATTTTGTGGATTTGGTGAAGTTGATCCTAGATTTTCACTTGGATTCTTGTATTGGAAGTGTTTGGAAGGTTCTAGAGAGGCATTGGGTCGTGGAGAGAGAAAATGGAGTGAAATAAATAAACTTGGATCATTATTTTATAGATGCAAAATCTGTCCCGACATCATTATACGGTCCATTATACGGTCCGTATAATAGACCGTAAAACTGCCCCAGTGACTACCCTTTTCTGTGCCATCTTGACGGTACGTTATACGGGCCGTATAATATTTTACGGTCCGTATAATTTACCGTAAAATTCACCCTTCAGCAACCTCATTCTGTGACACTTCTACGGTCCATTTTACGGCCGTATAATGTTATACGGTCCGTATAACCGACCGTATAACCTATGAGTTCACTGATCCTTATCTCATCACTTCGTTTGATCCCCGATCCTTATGGGATCTTCTTAACACTTCTTTAACACTTTAATACTAATCTAAAGGACGGTATTGTTTATCCCTAAGACCTCATTATGCCATCACCAAATCGTCGCTCATTATTCTTACCCGATACGCTACAATTTGATTCGCTTTCCTTAGCAACCTTCTTTCCTCGCATTGTATGCCTTTAAAATCTCGTCGAGGGTCATCTAATACTCTTTCTTTCTCGTCAAAACATCGCATACGCTATGTCCTTTGTTAGCCTACTCACTGTACATGTGCGGGGGATTTTTCCAAGGTGTAACATTCTTCCCCCCTTTTGGAACATTCGTCCTCGAATGTTAAACACTCGGGATTCTACAAATATTTCGCCAGAGTTTCCCCATTTACTTCGGCACTACCACCCTGTCACAACAACCTATAATATCTTCTCCTCATAGGGCTACAGCGCAAGATCAACATATCCATGGCCACACACGATCATAAGCATAAAAATAAGGCATATGTACCTTAAAATGTTGGGCCTTCGTCTTGAACCTCCACTGGGGTTTGCAACAAGTGTGAATACTTGAACTTCATACTCTCATCTTCATAGAACGTATTGACGATATAGTTTACATAATGAGAGAGCTTTCACTCACAACTAACTTACTCGATAGCGTATGTCACTCTCTTAACTGAGTCTTTCTTTTCTTCATCGACTACTATCTTGGAAGTTCTACTCCTCAAGTCTTGCTTCCTTAGGACTTAAGTAGCATCGTCCCTACAATCCCCTTCAAGTCTCATGGGTAGTACTCTTTAAAAAGGCATTTCATAAAGATCACAGGTGATGGATCAATACTGTCCTTTAGGATGTTTATACATATATATAAGCATTATTAATACCTCATATCATACTTTACTGATTTCCGTCATACATAGCATAAAACCTCTCAATTCATGCTTACTTAATATTACAAACATATTTTTTTATTTTTTTTTACATATCATCAAAGGTGCAGATATAACTGTGACGGCATCGGGGAATGATTCTGGATCCTGTTGCCCAGCTAAAGAATATATACGGGGCTGAGTGACACCTGAAGTAGATGCTCCCCCTCTGTATCTACCTCGAACTGCTGGAATCAAGGAAGTCTGCCCTCCCGGGCGCACCGAGGAAGAACCAGCCGCTGATCCTGCGAGCTGAACCGCACGCCTACCGCCTCGAAATGGGCACTCTCTCATAATATGATCTGACTGGCCGCAAACATAACAAACATCCGAACCCAATCGGCACGGTCCCCAATGTAGCTTACCGCACTGGGTACATTGTGGTATGGATGATTTCCTCTGGCCTGAATCACTCCTATACCGAGAGCCCGACTCTGTAAAACTCTGATCCAGTCCGGGATGACTAGAGAAATCGGACCCCTGGCTTGCAACTCGTGGAGGTACACTAGTCACCGACTGACCTGAGTGTCTAGAATATGACTGCCTCGATCCCCCTATATAGTCGCTATCAGCACCTATCGATCTGGCCCTCTTACTTTGCCCCTGACCCATATCACGCTCGTCCTTTTGCGGACGTCGTTGCTCTTCCAGATTTTGAGCATGGGCTTGAATGCGGGAAATATCTATCCCGTCTTGCAATGACGCCGTTAAGCAATCTTTGAACAAATGTGGCCCTAGGCCACTCACAAACCTATGCACTCTATCTCCCATATCAGCCACCATAGTCGGGGCATATCTAGCTAACAAATTGAATTGGAGGCTATATTCCCCGGCACTCATGTTCCCTTGCCTCAAATTTAGAAATCTATCCGCTCTAGCTCGGCGGACCTCGGGCGGCAAGTAGTGGCGGATGAAAACGTCTACAAATTCTTGCCAAACCGGAGGAGGTGCATTCTCTCCTCTTGATAATACCCAGTTATTATACCATAAGACTGCCATATCCCGGAGTCTATAAGATACTAACTCCACCGATTCAGTTTCGGAGGCATGAATAATCTTTAATGTCCTCAACATCTCGTCTATTAAACCATGCGGGTCTTCTTCCGGCTTTGACCCGAAAAACTCCGGCAGATTCAAAGTCGTGAAGTCACGAGCTCTTGTACTAACGGCCCTGTCACTTGAACCCGAACTCTGCCGCTGTGCCTGGGCAGCAACTAGCTGCGTCAACAGGTGTATAGCCTCGGTCACTTGGTGACTCGAAGCAACCGGTGGAGGGATTGGGGCTGAATTTCTCCCTTATTTTTCCACGTTAGGCAGGGTGGAGGAAGTACTAGGTGGAGCCTCATTATGCGATTCACGTTCTTCAATATCCATCGGTACCCGCCTCTTAGTCGTAGTCTTGCCCGTCTGGGCGGCTGTAGTTTTTCCCTTTGGCGGCATTCTGAAATCACAACACACTATTAGGGAGGATAAAATCTTATACACGGTTCTATCGCACGATCTCATAAGAAAAAAGATGGTCATTTTTCCTAAATGCCATGTAGCTTCTTGTTTATTAGCGTGGCGCGCAACACACCATAAACAAGACTCTACTAGACACAGCTCGTAGCCACTTCCTAGGACGAACTTCTCTGATACTACTTTTGTCACGACTCGACTAGGGGCCGCGACGGGTACCCGGGGCTAACCACCGAACACCCCTCGTTCTATTACTCGTCATACTCATTTACGCTCTTTTATCAAATTATATTCAAACCATAGGAAAATATTCTTTCATTTGAAACATACACACTTTTGTATACATTGGCCCTTCGACTATCAAATATATATATATATATATATATATATATATATATATTTATCCATAATAGCAACTTCGTGAGACCATATAACCCACACCCACACTGCGTATCTACGAGCCTCTACTAGAGTACTAGACATATGGACGGGACAAGACCCCGTCGTGCCCAAAATACATATACATATATATACACAAAAGTATAAACCCGATTAGCACCTCCGGAATAATGGAGTGCTCCTGAAAATCTGCTGATAGCTCCTATAGGTCTGCGCCGTCTCCCTGTCTACCTGTGGGCATGAACACAACGTCCAAAGAAAACAGACATCAGTATGAATATTGTACTGAGTATGTAAGGCATGAATGAAATAAACATGGTAGAGAATCATGAGTCATGAGGTGAAAGCAAAACCTACGCGACCTTCAAGGATGAATGCATTTCATACATCTATCACATATACATAATCGTCGTACATGAATCATCATAGCGTATACGTTATCATATCATATAATTCATCACCATAGTACTGTATCTGCTCATACATATAAAGCATTATCCGTATTCGGCCACGTAGGGGTTCAACAATATCCGTATTCGGCCACGTGGTGGCTCGACAATATCCGTATTCGGCCACGTAGTGGCTCGACAGTATCCGTATTTGGCCACGTAGTGGCTCGACAGTACCACATACATCATAACAAGGATTAGTATATCTTCTCATCATCATTGTCATCACATACATCTTATAAGCGTATCGTAACCTTTCATTAATGCATACATTTAAATTTAAAGACAATTTATGAAAATCACGTCATATTCGTAGCATGGACTTCGTATGAATATCGTAGGATAGACTTCATAATCTCTAGGTTTAAGCCCAACATTACCACTATCGTTTATATAGCATATCTCTTGCCTTCATCTCATATGAAATCCTCTATGAACATAGACTCGTAACTTTGCGGAACATTGGTCATAGGGACATGCATTAAGGTTCATGGACAATCTATAACAATGTCGGGGTGACATAAGGTCGAGAACCCCCGAGTCCATTATGGAGCATTCGTAAGCATTATGCCTCACCTTGAAGGAATTAACATATAAGGTGAGTATAGTCAATGAACAATATCAATGGATCGTAATATGGATCACTAACCTTGTAGAACCATGATATTATAGGCCTTAGTATCTTTAGACTTAGACTCATCATCATCATTACTACATTCGTAACATACCTCTTATCTTATCCCGTATGGCTATTCATGAACATAGGCTCTTAGTTTTCCGGAAAATAGGAAAGTCATGGAGAAGTAAGGAAAATACTATCATAGGAATCATATAAGGATCATAACTTCGTAGGAATATCATATCATGAGCTTTATGACTTCTAGACCTAGATTCATTATCAACATCGTCATGCTTGTAACGTGTCTCTTTTCTTTATTTTGTGATGCCCTTTATAATCATAGACTCATAGTTTTTGATACGTAGGAAAATCATGAAGAAGGAAGGAATATCATATCATGGGATTCATGCCTTAGAAAGAAGGGACTAGCCTTACATACCGTTTACGTTTAACTAATCTATCGCTTGCTTGTTCTTCTTCAATATCCACGCTTCTACCTTCAAGAGAAAATTCGCATTGTCGTTAGTTAATCGACTATAAAAATGCGTTGCTATTTCTAGGGAAAATTGGGCAGCACTTCCTTCGTTTATACAACTTTTCCCTTATTTTATATCAACTCCCAAACATTCATAACAACATTCACAATATCCTAAACGACAAGCATCATTCATTCATATTATCCACATTTTACGATTTCACCTTAATTCACCCAACATCATGACCATAGTTCACTATCGTGTTCTTTCACATATAATACTCATTCCATGCTCTACATGTCATTCATAGCCTATTTTCTATCTCCACATACCCATTTTCGTGATTCATTCCAACTACTACCCAACACTATCACTATTCACACTTTCATGACCCATTTTCTATACTCTTCAACAATCCAAGTGTTTCAACGTATAAATACTTCAATCATCATGAGAAAGTCATAAAACTTACCTTAGATATGGTAGGAACGAGCCTTGAGTAGCAATACTCTTCTATACCAAAAACCCTAACTCCCTTCCTTTGAAATTTCTTAGCTTGTATGAGCTTTGATGTGCTTCTTACACTTAATTTTGTGGATTTTGTGAAGTTGATCCTATATTTTCACTTGGATTCTTGTATTGGAAGAGTTTGGAAGGTTTTAGAGAGGCATTGGGTCGTGGAGAGAGAAAATGGAGTGAAATAAATAAACTTGGATCATTATTTTATAGATGAAAATTTGTCCCGACATCATTATACGGTCCATTATACGGTCCGTATAAATTTATACGGTCCGTATAATAGACCGTAAAACTGCCCCAGTGGCTACCCTTTTCTGTGCCAACTTGACGGTACGTTATACGGGCCGTATAATACTTTACGGTCCATATAATTGACCGTAAAATTCACCCTTCAGCAACCTCATTCTGTGACACTTCTACAATCCATTTTACGGCCGTATAACGTTATACGGTCCGTATAACCGACCGTATAACCTATCAGTTCACTGATCCTTATCTCATCACTTCGTTTGATCCCCGATCCTTATGGGACCTTCTTAACACTTGTTTAACAGTTTAATACCAATCTAAAGGACGGTATTGTTTATCCCTAAGACCTCATTATGCCATCACCAAATCTTCGCTTGTTATTCTTACTTGATACGCCACAATTTGATTCGCTTTCCTTAGCAACCTTCTTTCCTCGCATTGTATGCCTTTAAAATCTCGTCGAGGGTCATCTAATACTCTCTCTTGCTCGTCAAAACATCGCATATGCTATGTACTTTGTTGGCCTACTCACTGTACATGTGCGGGGGATTTTTCCAAGGTGTAACAAAATCGACCCAAAAAGGGTCAGATCTGACCGTATGTTGGCTTACCTTAGATCTGGGTTGTTGATTTGTTGTTTATTGGATTTGATTGTGGAAAGGAGTTTTATCGCACATCGCTATTGTTGGTTTCAGTTGAACTTTTAGGGGTCCATAAATAGAACCCCAACCGTCTTGCAAAAATAAGTTTGGAAGCTGAAAAAATAGAAAAAAAAATATAGAGAAATTTGAGAGTAAAAGAAGTTGAGAAACTCAGATTTTTTCGAAATAATTTCTTAGTAAAAGAATTTTAAAACCTAGACTGAATAGTTGGGGTTTTGTTAGTTAAATAATTGGTCCTTACTTCATTTATTTTTTCGTGTGTGTGGCTGGGTTGCTGAGGTTTGGAAGCTCAGAGGCTCCCAAATCCGTTCTTTTCTTCGCTGCGCACACAAAAGGTAAACCTTAATTCATTTCATTTCATTTTTGTTATTTAGTATTCTGCCTAGTTTAAGTATGTTTGTAAGTTAGCTATGTTTTGATGTCTAATGGTGCTTATTTGCTAAGTATGTCTTATTTGGTTCTATGCTTAATATGTGCTTTATTTGATACAAACACAGTAAAAATTAGTGTAAAGGTTACGGTGAAATTCACTTAAGAGGTAGGCTGCTGGAACCACCTAATGGTTTTTGTTTGTTCATGTGATCTTAAGGTTCTATGTTTATTATAAAGAGGTGTGTGTGAAATACTTTGAAAATCCCTCTCCTTTCTCCTTATTTCTTGAATGCTTTGTTACTTTATTGATTATGATCCTAAGTAGAGTCAACATAGGGAAGTTCAACTTATTTAAAAAAAGAGATGAGACAGTCTATGTGTTGATATAGATGAATGTGGGTGATTTGCTTGCAGTATGTGCTTGTGATTACAATTAAGTCCCATACTTTGTTAATCTGTCATGAATTGCCCTTATTGTGAAGTGAAGTCTTTTTGTCAAAAGTCTTAACTGTGGTTGTTTGAACTTGACAAGTTGGTTTGGACATAACTCCTGATGTGTTCTCTTTCTTTTGAAAATAAATAAGTAAATGAACACTTAGGTATAATTTGAACCTGTTTGCTGAACCTCTAAACATATAACAATAGATTGCCTTATTTCTTCTTTCCTTTCCTCTTAAATGATCTTGCTCACTTAGAATAGAGTAAAACAAGAGAAATCAATGGTTTGTTTGTTTGTCAATTAATACTAAAACAAAGGAGTATCAGGTTCATGTTTTAAGCTTGTAGATTGGTAGATTGTTCATGGCAGTATCTGTGGTTGTGTTACCATCTAATGTAGGCTAAACTATGTGTAATCACTTGTGATTTATGGCAAATGTGTGCTATTGTCCATGACTTATAGCAAGTCCTGGAACTATTATGATTAAGGCATTTTGGTTTGCTCAAGGCTGGTTTTCTTGACTGAATTTGTTGCCTATACACATGGTGTTCATAACTTGCTCTGTTGGCTTATGTCACAAGTCCTTCACCTAGGAATAGTCTACTCCTAAATTTGCAGAGTTTGATAAAAAGGGGAAAAGTGAAAATGAAAAAAAGTAATTAACTTTAGGAACTATAGGATTAAGTCCTCATTTTGAAGACTAATTAGAGTTAATCTAATTGATAACTAGCTAATAGGTTGTTTTTTCAATCTGTAACTTAGTCATGATCATGTTGAAACTGAAAAGTATAAAAAATGGAATGAAATAGTGTCTAAGAGAGAAGTTTGTTCTCTTGTTTGTGATTTCTTCTTGTTGGTCCTACCATATTAGTTATTTTACTTAAAGGGTAAAGTAAATTTATTATGAAAGAATAGATTGATATGCTATACTCTTACATCCGTGTTGCTTTCATCCATGTATGGGTCTTAATTTGGTAAGTGATCATAATTGTTCCAATTTTATGAGTTTAAGTGTTAAAGAAGAATGGAATGAAGCAGCTTGGTTTTGATTTGTCCAAGTCCTGAACAGTTTGGGGACTAAGGCTTTTGCCTTGAGACATGAATTCTTTCTTTGCTTTTCTGTGTGCATAAGTGGTTGATGTAATAATAATAACCCCTGGTTTTCAAGCTGCCTAGGCTTAAAGATGGAAATAGATAGAAAGAAAAACCTTATGATGCTAGTCTAAGTAAAAGAGGAGTATGAAGGAATAGAAAAGAAGAAAATAGTAGTTGAGAACTTAAGAAAAAAAAACATTTGTCTTTGATTTGTAAACTGTCCAGTCTCTCTTAGTATGTGATAAAGGGTAGTAAAAGATCATAAGTGCAGGGGTTGAGGTTGAAAACCACTTGGCTAGATGGGGAAGGTCTTTTAAAGACATCTTAGGAGAGGATTGACAAAGGGTCAAACATTGCTTAACCCATAGTATCTTTTCTCCCAAATAAAAGATTGTCATGGCATCCCTCACAAGCCTATGGGGGTATAACCTCCTACCTTTGCACTTTTGGTGTTTTCTTGTCATTATGTTAAGTTCATTGAGTCCTAAAAGATGAAATTCTTGTGCACTTGTTTGTTGTTCACTAGGACTGATAGCCTGGCTTTGCTGTATTTGTTTTAATGTGTCTTAAGAAAAGGGGTTGGGCTAGTTGGATGACGTACAATTATTTGAAAATTGTGATAAAACTGGAAAAGGGAAAAGCTGTTTTCAAAAGAGAATACTTTTTTTTGGAAAATAAGGTAAAAGAATTTTATGAAGATGATATGATAATATATGACAGACTCTTTAACATTTGGTTAAGTTAGGATCATGATTTAGGCCCTATGTGGATTCTGTGTGCATTGATGTGGGTTCAACTTGTGTTTTGAAAGGTAATCTATTCTCTCCTTGTATCCTAAGTCATAGTAATACTTAATAATATCTCAAAAAATAAAGAAGTCAATGATTTGCGTTCATTCAAGGTAGCAGTGTAGGCTGAAGGGTATATTTAACCCTTTTCTTTGTGATACTTTGGATAACAAGTCATGCTTCCTTTCCATTTTTTAAAAAAATGTATTGTGAGTCCATTAGTCTAAAGTCCAAGTAACATATGAAGCTGAACCTAATATGGTTATGTTGAAAGAATGTGTCCTCCTTTTGTGTAGCATTAGAAGTTAGTCAAGGATATGTGGTACTTGTCTAGTCTTTAGGAAGAATGAATAATGAGAGTAGGCCATGACTAAATTAGGTGCATCCCTTTAAAACTAATATAGGTTTTTCTGCAAATGGAATAGAATCAAGAGTAAAGGTGTGGAAAATTCCAACTCTGAACTTAGAAAATATGAGATTTCTGTGCATTCCTGGGATCTTGAACCTTCTACTTGCCTAAGTTATGTGTTAAGGTGTAATTGTTGTACCTGAGACTTGTATATTCTATATGGGATCATGATGACTTAAAGGTCTCTTGGCAGTTGTTTCTACAAGTGATCCTAGTTTGGTTTTCATTATTGTTTATGTCTTGAATTGGGTTCTGTGAGAAGTAATATAGTATCATACCAATAAAGGGTAGTTCCATTTTAAAAGGACTCTGATTTTCACCTACTTGGTTTTGTTAGACCATACTTGTTAAGATTATAGTTTGGTTCCTTCTGTTTATTCTTTGTCTTCCCTAGAGGAATCATTTGGACTTTGGAACATAATTTCTAAAAGAAAATGGCAAGAAATCTTCACTTGAATTGTCCATAAAATGTCTAGGATCATTTGAGGGTTATGCTTAGATAGTTGTACATATACTTCATGCATACCAAACCTGTTGTGATTGTACTATACCTAGAGGATGGTTTTTCCTTATCCTTGTGTGTCTCTATACTTTACCACATCTACTTGATTCAATATTGTCCAGAATTGCATTGTTTTAATGTGACTGTCACTGTTGTGACTATTTGGTTTTAGTTTAGTCTAGGCCACACTGTGCCCACACAGATTACTTTCATTTTCATGCTCAAGTCACTTTATCTCTTCTCTACTTGTCTTATCTATTCTTGTTGGCCGATAGTTGTTCCATATACATGTATATTGGGCCTATCCTATTTATTCTGAGCCATGTGTGTGTGTGTATGTGGATCTGTATCTTCTAGGGTTGTTGATTGAGAGGCAGTTTAGGTAAAAGAGGGTCTAGTTCGAACCCTTCCCTGGTGACCAGCCATGTTGAAAGTTCATGAAACCTCTTGGAAATTGTGCGGCATCAGGAATAAAGAGGGGTGATGACTTGGCCTTCCACCACCTAGTTTGGGAATTGAGTTTGAGGACATGAAACGCACATACCCCCCTCACATGAGCTGATGAATAAATATGATATGTTGCTTATATATGTGTATATTTGTGTATAGAATGGGATTTGTAAATAGTAGTGCGTTGTGTATATTATGGGCATATATCATGTGTATAATAAGAACAGTAAAATATAAACTAACCGGGGTCTTTTTTTCCCCCTCTCCACTGCATGGCCACTTGGGCCGAAGTTGTCACGACCCGGCTAGTGGCCGTGACGGGTACCCGGGGCTAACCACCGAGCACCACTCATTCTACTACTCATAACACTCATTAAGCGTTCTTTTATCAATTCATATTCAAATCATAGAAGAATCATTTTTCGTTGGGAAACATAAATACTTTTATATACATAAGTCCTTCGGCTATCAAAATAATATATATATATACACACACATAATAGCAATATCGTGAGACCATATAACCCACACCTGCGTATCTACGAGCCTCTACTAGAGTGCTAGACATAGGGACGGGACAGGACCCCGTCGTGCCCAAAATACACATATGTACACAAAAAATACACCTCCGGAGCAATGAAGTGCTCTCAAGTCAGCTAACAGCTCCTACGAGTCTGGATCAAGCTCACCTCCCTATCTACCTGTGGGCATGAACACAACGTCCAAAGAAAACGGACGTCACTACTAACGTTGTACTGAGTATGAGAGGCATAAGTAATAATAATACGTCAATGAGATAAAGGAAGCATCAAATAAGGAACAACTGTATCTGACTGTCAATTATAAAAGAATTAATGCATGCTGGCTTACTTCATAATCATCATCATATCATGTATGCATAAATGCATAAGCTGCCCGTCCATATAGGTATGGTGTGATAATCATTAGCCTGCGTCCAGGCCTCCCGCATCCGAGGTACTATCTCATGCTGCCCACTAGTGGTGTCTTCCCATGCCATCTAGACATGGTGTATACGCTGCTCGCCTTAGCGGTGTCTGCCCGGCCATGTAGGCGCGGTGTGATAGCATCATGTACATATCATAGACTTATCATATTCCCATCATACTACTACCATAATACATGACTAGAATCTTAAGACAATTATACTCTATCGAGGTGACATAAGGTCGTGAACCCCCGATTCCATTATGGAGCATTTGTAAGCATTCTACCTCACCTTGAAAGAAATAGTATATAAGGTGAGTGTATACAACAAATAACATCATTAACTTTATAGGAACATCACATCATGAAATCTAGAATCTTTACACTTAACTCATCATCATCATTATAGGGCTCATAATATATCTCTTATCTCATATGGCTATTCATGAACATAGATTCTTAGTTTTCCGGGATGTAGAAGATTCATGGAGAAAGAAGGAAAATCATGCCATAGGATTCATGCCATAGAAAGAAAGGACTAGCCTCACATACCTTTTTCGTTTAACTAATCTATCGCTTGCTTGTTCTCTTTCGATGCCCACGTTTCTACCTTCAAGAGAATTCGCGTTAACATTAGCTAATCAATTACTTAAACGTGCTTACTAAAGCTAAAGAAAATTGGGAAGCATTTCCTTTGTTTATACTACTTTCCTCATATTCTATATCAACTCTCAAACATTGATAACAACATTCGCAATATCACAAGCAACAATCATCATCCATCCATATTGTCCACATTTCACAATTTCACTCCAATTTCTCCATAATCATGGTCATAATTCATTATTGCATTTTCTCAAATATAATACTTATCCCACATTCTAAATGTCATTCACAACCTACTTACAATCACAATATACCGATATTCATAATTTACCCCAAACTACTACTCAACAAATGACATTATTCACACATTCATGACCCATTTTCTATATTTTTCTACAATCCAAGTGTTTTCAACTTTCAACACCTTAAACAATAAGGAATGATCATAAAACTCACCTTAGATCATGGAAGAATAAGCCTTGAGTGGGAATTCTCTTCTTGCACAAAACCCTAGCTCACTTCCCTTGAGATTTCTTGGTGTAGATGAACTTTTATTAGGTTTCATACACTTGATTTTGTGGACTTGAGGAAGTTGATCATGGATTTCTCTTAGTTTCTTATGGATGAATAATGGAGGGAGTTCTAGAGGTTTCTTGAAGTGTGGAGAAGTGAGATGAAATGAAATAAAATGAGAGAGAGGTCTTTATATAAATCTTGAAATCTGTCCCGACCAGAACATACGGACCAACATACGGTCCGTACATTTTATACGGGCCGTATGTATGGCCATATATTTGGTCCAGTGAGGACCCTTATTTTGGGCAAGACATTGTCAAGCCCCAAAACCCACCCTAGACGTGACCGGCATCCGACATCATGAACAACATCGGAAGAACCTAAACAACACAATAACAATACTTGAACCCGCCAGGTTCAACATTCGCCTCCAACAGTTTATAAAATAAAGGTAAACAAATCATGCATATAAGAATTAAATCAACGGAAGTCTTTAGTTATCTATACTTGTCAAACATGACAACGTGCCCAAGAGTTAATCAATAACTCAATAACTACCCACACATGTATACTAGGGAGCTTCTAAGATAAAGGAATAATAGTCTGACTCATCGGGACGCAGCCCGGACAACTAATGTAACAAATAAGTAAATCAATAGGGTGTCCCACGAATGAATGTGTGGGCTCACCAAATTAGCCGCCACAGCAAGTCCTTCCTAAGCACCGAGAGTATCAAGAACCTGCTCTTCTCCGTTACCTAACATACCATAAAAAACAACAATGGTATGCCTGAGTACTTCATACTCAGTGAGTGCCTCGGGGACAATGAATAATACGAAAATAAAGTAAAATAATACATGAAGAAATCAGTCTTGAAAATCATATGAAACCAACGAAAGAACAGTTATTCAGTCTATGTGTCTCAATAGTAAGTATCAAAACCCATTTATAAAGCCTCTTGTCAAGTTACAACTTCAAATATGCCTTTTTAATCAATTAAGATAGTCATCAACAATTCCATAAGAGGATAAGGATGTCACATATGCCAATACAGGCCCAAAATCAAGCATATCGCGCATAGCGCACCACACCGGAACATATAATTCTTGGTGGCTATCCTTCCTCCCGAATAGCTAGGCATAAATCACACCGGACTATGTAGTACGCGGTGGCTATCCTTCCTCCCGAATAGCTAGGCATAAATCACACCCCGGGTGGCGAACCCAGCGGTGACCACTCTTCCTCCCGAATGGCTAGGCAATGACACACTAGGATCCATAGTGGCTACCCTTCCTCCCGAGTAGCTAGGACAAACACAACAATAAAGTTCATAGCATAGAAGCCGATTCACAAATTGTCTCACAGCAGTCACCCCATATATAACATTAAAGTTCATTATGCCATATCGAAAGAATAAGTCATTCCAATCAATGTTTTGAAAATGTACAACTTCTTTACAAAGATTTCCATGTCCCAATTCACCAATGAGAATGTCATTACCAACTCTTAACAAGCATTACTAGGCATATCCCATAGAGGAAAACATTCATAATATCTAATACATATATAGGGTTTGTTACAATCTAGGTTTAATGTGGGTTTGTCCCCTCACACACATTAACCACCATTTAGTCATGAACTTCGGTTCAAGAAACATGAAAAGATTGCTTTTCCTTTCATTCATTAAAGAATCTTGAATAAAATTTATAGTTCCAACAATGTTTTCAAAAGTGATTTTCATTCAAAATAAGTTTTTAAAAGAGAGACATACATTAGGGTTTTGAATGAGAAGTTCACCCTTTTTATTCCATAAAGAACTTTCAAGAAAAGAAGTCATGCATTCCAAAATAAGATTTTCAAAAGAGACATACCTTAATTTGTTAAACAAGGTTTAACAAATCACTTTTCTAATGAAGAACACCCAAACCCTAGCTTGAATCACTTTGGGAAGAATTATGTTGCAAACCCTAGGTTTTGGTCAGAAAAATCATGTTAAGAATCATGGGTTTGATGTTAGAATGATTTAGTAATGTTAAGGATGCCCTTACCTTTGATTTGAAGACTTGGGGGAATGATTTTCGTCCTTATGGTTGTTTAGGAAGTGGAGGAATAAACAAAACAAGGGTCTTATTTATATTTTTCTGGTGAAAACGGGCCAAAGGACGCCTCTGAAGGACGGACCGTCCTTTGGACCGTCCCTTAGTGGAAATTTCCAGAGAGTTTCTGGAAATTTTTGAGACGTTACGATCCATGTTACGGCCTGTAACACGTGTTACGATCCGTAACGTCTCACCGTAACACAGACAAAATTTCCAGCGAAGACAGGTTTCAGTAAAACGGCCATAACTTTTTGTACGCAACTTTGTTTGGGCTGGGCGACCTACCGTTGGAAATATATTTCAAAGATCTACAACTTTCATCAAGGAAGTGTTTCGAAATTCGCAACACATTTTCATGAAAATCTCCTAGAAGACAGACCTACCAAAACTTAGGCGAATTTAAGAGCCCTTAAGAACTTCACTAGTTGATTTGACTTCAAAACGACCATCCTCCACCCGAATTCATCAAGAATGGATTCATATAGATATAATATCATCTTAATACTAGATTTTTACACATTCACACCTAGTTCAAGTTTACGAGGTGTTACAGACATACGACTGGACATATGGTCCGTATGTTTTATACGGCTAGTATGTCTAGCCGTATAATGCCCAGTTGTCCGAAACTCGTTCTCGTCGACTCGTTTGATATCCAATCCTTATAGAACCTTCTTGACACTTGATGAACACCTCAACACCAATCTAAGGGGCATTATCACTCTTCTCCAGGACATCATTACACCATCATTAACTCGTCGGTCATAACTCTTACCCGACACGCAACATACCCCTTACTTTCCTTGACAACCTTCTTCCCTTACGTCAAAATGTCTTTGAATCTCGATTAGGATCGTAAAAGGCTATTCCTCACTTATCAAAACATCGTATACGTCGTACCCTTAGCTAGCCTATTCACTGTACGTTAATGGAGAATTTTCCAAGGTGTAACAGAAGTCCAGCCATCCTTTTGGGCTAAAATTCTTTCAAGTGTCATTGAGTCCAAAAAAAAAAAGAAGAAGAAAGGAAAGCTAATATATTGAAGGCCCAGTCATGGGTAAAAATTACATGAAGGCCCAACCATGGGTGAAAATGGTTGGGGTTTGGTACACCCCATTTCACTTTGCTTCATTACATTTTCCTATTTTTTGCTTATTTGTATTGTATTCATTACTTGTAAAACCCACAAACATTATTGGAACCATTATATTATGAATTAGGCATCTTAGGCAAACGATGCATATGCCGTTTAGATTGACTTTAGCACCTAAAACTCTTTTTTTGAAAAACTTGAAAATACGTACTGATTTTGGAAATAAAAAATAGAAAACAAACTACTTTTTATCTTACTAAGTGGCGAGCCAAAGAGGTCTGTTTTTAATAGAGATGATATAACATGCGGCACAAAATTAAATACATTAGACGAAAAAACTTCTGTTTATCTTTCAAAAAATTGTTAAAACATGTCACTTTTTTCTAGTCATAAGTCAATAAAAATGCAAGGTTTTTGGGCCAAAACCCATCCGAGTCTTTTCCTTAAAACTAAATGTTTTCAAAGAATATTTTTGGGTCAAAAATCATTTTAGTTTGGTCTTTTAAAAAATAGGAATTTGTATAAAGTCACCATTTGGGCTAGGAAATTCTGTTTGTTTTTTCTATATAAAATCTAAGGCTAATAAAAGGAGACTAGGGCCCATAATGTAAGTTGCCAAATGAGGTATATTTGGGCCAAGGCTCACGCGGGTTGTTTCTTTAAATAAATAAAAACGTTTCTTTGGGTCAAGACCCATTTAATTTTTTCCTAAGCAATGAACCCATGACTAAAAGTTTTTTCTGGGCTAATGCCCATGTTTTAAAGAAATTCAGTGAAGTATTCTAAGGCCCAAAAACGAAATGGATTTTAAAATCAAAGTCTTATCTTTTGGAACTACTAAATCTGGGACTTTTATAAAAAGTATATATATAGCGAGTGTATTTTGTGAAGGGAACATATACAAGATTTTAGGCCCCAAACATAACGCATTTTCCTAAATAAAAACCAACTGCGCAAAAATATATAGATTTATTTCTTAAAAAGGCTGAAAACAGTCTAATTTACGCCTAATTTAGGTAAGAGTATTCTAAATTTAAGCGGATTAACCCAGCCCATGTGTGAGTAAAGCATGAATAGAACTTAAACCAATAAAACAATAAATAAACTTTCTATCTTTTTCTATAGAAAAACTACTATCCTTATATATAAAAGGAACTAATCATACCCAGATATCATAAGTCCGAACCTAAATACCCTATATATTAAGGGGATATATTCATTTTTTTTTTCAAATGACGATATGCAACATGACAGTTTTTTGCGTGAAATAAACACTAAGTAAACAGTTCATGCAAATACTCACACATTGGAATTCGAAGGTCAACCGTATAGTACGGATCCTTAATACTAGGGTGCCAAACACCTTCCCTAGGAGATTGCCAGAACCCTTACATGAAACTTTTGACTAAGAAAGTTTTTTTACGGTGTATGAATAAACCCTTCCAAACTGATTTTCCTAATTTCCTAAAAACTAGGTGGCGACTCTTTTAAAACAAAGTTCGAAAGAGCACCAACGATTTCGTAGTAGCTTTTCGGAGTGCTAACCGCGCCCCGCGAAAATGCGAACCGTTACAGATGACGACTCTGCTGGGGACTTAAAGGTTCTAACCATAAGGGCTCTAATATAATGTGGATATATTTTTTTAACTGTTTATGTGTTTACTTTCCTACCATTATCAACTGTCATTGCATGCATATCATAACTCCGCCACTCCTGACATTTATTTTATATTTTGTTCCAAAGGAGACTTCGCGGAGCATACGATCGTAACTTCACTAAAAATACCAAAATACTTATTTTGGAACCGTTATGAGGCGGGGTTGGTTCGTGGTCATCCAACAGCCCTGACGGTTCAGCCCCAGTTGTTCGCTCGAGTTCCCGGTCTTTTGTTAAAAACCCACTCTAGTAAAATTAGGATAGAGATAAGCTAAATCCCTACTGAACTAGAGCATTCATACCTAGACGAGCTTTGGGTATCTTAGACCTACTTGAAGCTCATTAAGAGAGACCACTTTGTGCTCATATTGTCTATGACCCGAAGAACACCGCCTCTCATTTATATGCTATGTGGAAGCGTGTTTAGTGCCTATGTGATGAACCATTGACCATGTGGGGATGGGGGAATCCTAACAGTATTCTGTTTTGTGGATGGAAGGCCGCATTCGCTTTGAAATAATTATCGAGGCTCCAGATCTATTAAGGGTTTGGTAGGCATTGTTAGGTGATGCTCACAAGAAGACGATTAGCTGCACTCTAGGTCACTTGCCAGCCATCATGACGATGAAAGGTCGTCCGGAATTAATAGAGGTGTTGTTGACACCTAATTTTGGCTCGACGTGCTTAAAATTAACGTTTTGGGGGGCCCTGATTCGTTAAAGAGCACGAAATACATTTTTACACATTTTTACATTTTTTATATAATTTATTGATGATTGTCCTTATTTTGGAAATTTTATCAATTTATTGTCATTTTTTAAGAATCATTATTTTTCACATGTATAGCGCAATACTATCATTTTCGTGCAATTAATAATCGTTTCTTAATTTTATGACAATACATTTTTATACCTTGCACATTAATATTTATATTTTATACTTACGCTATTATTTATACATGTATTAATTAATTATATTTTTTAGTGCAGCCCGACAGTTCAGAGAAAATCGGAGCAATCAATTTTTAAACGCAGAGTAAAATTCGATCAAGTCAAGGTCTCGTCACCTTTAAAAAAAAAAAAAAGTTGATTGACGTGATGGGTTGGGACAAAGGGGTATGGCTTGATTATTCTTTTTGGACAAAAAGTAGGATTTGTTCACGTTATAAGGAAAAGGTGGTAATATTTTGGGGTGGTCCCCATAATTATTGGGAAGAAAACAAAAGAAGAATATACACAGATAGGGTAAAAAGGGGGTCCTTCACTTTGCATAGAAAATGAATATATACACATGACAATACACATAAAAAGGAGGTCCATCACTTTGCATAGATAATGAATATATCCAACACATAAAAACACATACATATGGACACACACAGGGGGATATTTTTCCGATTTTGCTCATTCTCTCTCTCTTCTAAAAAACCCTAAACATTTTTTCCCTCTCCTCTACTTCACAAACAGCAGCCGCCGCCGCCAGCCCTTCACGCCGGAGCTCGGAGCTCCGGCGACCACCACCTTCAGCGTGTACACCAGCCCGTACACCACCACTCCACGACCCCGCTGCCCCATAACTCCTTCTTTCTCCCCCCTCTCTTTCCAGCCGCCGCCGGAGCTCCGAGCTCCGGCGATGCACCAAAATCACCTCCACACCTCCTTCGGCGACGCACCAAAAACAACCCTCTTCCCCGCCACTTCTCTCCCCACTTCGTCTTCCTCCCTCTCTCCCAAACGCTACTCCATCTCCACAACATCACTAACCAAACGACACCCGAAAACAGTTCCCCCTTCGTTCTCCTCACTGCTCCGGCGAGGAGTTTCTAGCTCCGATGAACCGGAGCAACCAAACGCCACCACTGAACAGCCCATTTCGTCTTCTCCAACAAACACCCTGTTCTGCGTTTTTTTATATATATTATCGTATGTGTATCTATTTGTTTTAAGTTTTTGGACTGATTTCTTACAAGAGTTTTTACAGGTGTTGTTGATGCCGTGTTATGCTCCATTCTGGCCACTGTTTGCAACTGGTTAAACTTGATTTTGCTCTTGCTACTGTGTTGACTCGTTTGGCCTTATTGATGGCATTGTACTAACCTTCTCAAGCATTTGCACTTAGTCACTTTACAGGATATTTCTTATATTTGTATCCATGTATGAATAATGGCCAGTATGGTAAATGCCGTTTATTATCATGACTTCTCATATTTTAGCATTTTTGTTTTTCATCATTCTTTTTACTATTGCACTTTTATGCTTATTTGGAATACTTTACATCAACTCTTTGCCAAGAAATGTTGCTTAAATTGATTTGGATAAATACTATATCCAATTGGCCGATGAAGAAATTTCCGTCGATTTCCAAGGCCTTCCATGTACAAAGACGGGTTTTTATTTTAAGTTTATTCATTATTTTTTTAATTCATCCGATAATTATTTATTCTCTTACTAACATTTTTATTAAGTCTCATGCAGGTATCTGGAGTTACTTTTTGAAGATGACACTCAAAAGAAGTTCAAATAGCTTCTTAAATTCTTTGTTTATATTTTCTTTTACATTCTTAAATTATGCAAGCATAAAATATAGTGAAACTTTACTTTTTAGGGTGTAGGTTGGTTGTATTTATTTATGATCTGCTTAGGTGATTTAAATTTTATGTGTTTTAGACAAATTAATTTTAGGCAGTTATTATTTTTGTAGCTAAAATTCTTATAGTTATCATGTTTCGCTAGAGTTTTAATTCAATAGCTTAGCACACTTAAGTGAATAAATAGGGTGATTTGCCTCAATATTTAGGCTTTAGAATATACTCTCATAATTAATTGATCAGGCGTACATACTTAGCTAGTTAAATTAGTTAACTCACCTTGAGTGCAAAATAACTTCATGTCCATTCCTTATACCCTTTTCACATACCCAAGCTTCTAAGTTGCACATAACTTTTTTAAAATAATTATTATATCACATATGTATAAAATACGTATTGCACGATTATTTATGTGAATAGTCATATTAGTTATTCTTCAGTCTAAATTCTACTAATTTTTGTAAATAATAATCAAGTCTTTTTACACATCCCTCGTATAGTTAAATTGGTCCAGCCGGGAACCACATTTGTGGATTCTGAAGGATGCCTAACACCTTCCCTTCGGAATAATTTGAACCCTTACCTAGAATCTCACTTATTTTCGTAGACCATGTTAAGTTGCATATATTAATAATTTATAGGTACCCTAGTATACCTTAAATTCTAGGTGGCGACTCTGTACATAATTAATTATTTCAGATCTCCATAAGTTGTGATTTGTTTAGCCTTTGGTAAAAATGAGGTGCAACAGGTGTTAGCCGGACATTGGGACGATAAGGAAATGTTGTTCCACTTCGGTGAGATTGAGATGAATTCGACCTTGGAGGAGATTACAGACGCCATATACAACAATGGAACCTGTCTACGGAGATGACACAAACCAGATCACCACCTGTTATTTCCATAGAGGCCCACAGTCAGCCAGATCATAAAGTTCCTTGCACTGACTGAAGCGTCCTGGACGCGAGGGCCCACTGTAGCCTTTAGAGATCTGTATCGGAGAATCGGAGATGCCATCGGATATACTATGTATCAGAGAGAGTTCAAGAGTATAGGAGAGTGGGAAGCTGTTAGACCCTTGGCATTCGCCATAGCCTTGGTAGGCATTATGATGTTTCCACAGGGCGATTCGATGGCTATAAATACCTGAGTTATATACTTAGCCTATGCTATTTTCTATGGCATAACATAGAGCAGGAAACGATTTACTTTGACTTAGCACCCATTATCCTAGCAGACATTTTCTAGGCATTGGACAAATGCCGGAATGGTTTCAGATACTTCTAAGGATGTAGCATGTTGTTACAATGGTAGATTATCAAACATATTAACATGTATTTTGTATGATTTAGAATCTTAAAAATACCTGAAGTAGGTTTCTTGTAGGGTACAATTCACTAGATTTCAGCTCTTATTTCCTTAGCACTAAATACTCATAGTTTTTGAAGTCTTTTGGGATTACAAACAATTGCAAGTAATTTCTCTTCAATTCCAAGCAATCATTCGTAAGAATTATGATCTCAATTATTTCTTATTGTTCTTCTTATTCTATGAGTAGCTAAATTTGCTTACTAGGGTTGTGAACCCAATAATGGGTGTTTTGTGATTGAGGATTGTGAGCGATATACGCATAATGGATTGTTAGGGTTTATTTGTTCTTCATTTTCATCATATAGTTAGTGGTTGCAAACATTAGCTAATGCCATAAACTTGGGTTTATTTGGAAAAATAACTAGGGTTTGGTAAGAATACATAGCAAGAACTCAAGGCTTTAAACCTTATTTAATAAATTCACTTAGGAACCGTTCTTCATGCATACTTTCTTATCTTTGGAAAAAGCATAGAAAGAAATAATCTTTTCTGATTGAGAAATAGTCTAGATTAACATAGAGGTTAAGTGCATCCATACAAACGATCTATTAGAAGTATATCGAGGGCAATACCCATAATCATACACTTTATCTAAATGGGACAAAACCTTGGTTTCTTTTATCATAAATTACAATCCAAAGCAAATAGTTAGCTATTAGTCATAAACAACCCATTTTTACAACCATCGCCGGATTAAGACATTAGACCTAAATTAAGCATTCTACGAGTTTAGTAACATTTTCACACTATATTCCTTGTGGAATTCGACCCCAACCTTGTTGGGTTACTATATTTGACATCGTCCGCTTTACGCTAATTAAAGGTGTAATTTGAGCGTATCAAATTTTGGCGTCGTTGCCGGGGAATACGGTTTTGAAATTAGTAAATAGTGTTTGCTTTGATTGAAGTCTTTTGCTTATTCCATCACACTTTGTTTTCTATTCCGTGTAGACCAGGTGAACATGAATCAGAATCAGCAAAACCAATGTGCTGGTAACCAAGGGGGTCGATTGAATAATCAGGCGAATGAATCAGATAACGAGAATGTTTTTGCTGATCGTGTTCCTGAGGAGGACTATGCATCTTCTATTGTTCATCCTCGAGTTGGAGCTGCAAGCATCAAAATTGACTCATCTCTATACCAGTTGTTGAAGCTTGAGGGCTACTTTCGAAACTTTACCGATAATGACCCTCAACGTCATCTGCAGAATTTTATGGACGTATATGCTAATCACATCCAAAACAACATTTCACAGGATGCTATTCGACTGAGGCTATTCAAATATTCCTTAGCTGGAGATGCAAGAGCATCGTTCGAGAAGCTACCCCGAAATTCTATGGCTACATGGGCAGAGATTATAGCAGTCTTCCTCAAGAAATAGTACCCTCCTAGCAAGAAGGCTGAGATTCGTGATAAGATTTATGAATTTAACAGCGACCGGGGGAACAATTATATGAAGCTTGGGAGATATTTAAGGAGTATTTGCAGAAAATTCCAAATCACGGTTTTCCGGAGAACATATTAATGGAGAAGTTTTATCGAGGGATGGATCCATTGATGCAATCAATTGCAAACAATCCAGCTGATGGTTATTTTATGAATATATCTTACTGCCGAGTGACCAACATACTTGACAGGCTAACTACGCACAATAAGACTTGGAACTCAAATATTGCTGATATTGTGCTTTGTGGTAGTGTCATGATCCAGAATATGGTGAAGGAGAATCAAGATATCTAGCAAACATTGGCTGAGCTTGCAACGAATATTTCCTTACTAACCAAGAAGTTTGATGATACCCAGATCAAAAAGGTAAACGTTTGCGAAGATAAGTCAGGTATGCCAAATGGGATGTACCAGGTCCAAGAGGGTCCATTCCATGAGGGACCTCTTAGGCAGGCTAAAGATACAAACTATGTGAACAATTCTCAAGGGGGTTATCAAAGGTAGAACTACTAAGGTGGTTACCAGAATCAGAATCAGTGGAGACCTCAACAGGGTCAGAGCGCTTACAACAACAACTCAGGGAACTACAATAATAATTATCGTGGTACGAACCAAGGGAGCTACAACACCAACAACAATTTTGGGAACAAGAGTTCCAATTCTTATATACCACCGAAGGGGCAGTCAACAGAGAAAGGTAGTTCAAGGGTTGAAGCAATGCTTGAGAAGGTTCTAGCAAACCAATCAAAGTCTGAAAGAATATTATCTGGGCTAGCAGAGACAGTGGGTTCCCATACAACAACTATTCAGAAGCTCGAGTCACAGATGCGTGATATTTCTAGAGAGCAACGCCCTCCTATAAAGGAAGGACTTCCTAGTGACACTATTCCAAATTCTAAGAATGGGGGAGGAGGTGTAGACCGAGTGTTTGCCATCAGTACTCAGAGTGGTAAAATACTCCAAGGTGATGAAAAGAAAATTGTTGAGCTCGAGCCGATAGATGAAGAGGAAGAGGTGCAGTCTGATGCACCAATTATTGTTGATGGGAATCCTATTGA
Source organism: Lycium barbarum (assembly GCF_019175385.1). Classification (NCBI taxonomy): domain Eukaryota; kingdom Viridiplantae; phylum Streptophyta; class Magnoliopsida; order Solanales; family Solanaceae; genus Lycium; species Lycium barbarum. The sequence continues at coordinate 21,085,653 of NC_083345.1, read as the reverse complement.
CGAGAAGGTTGCTGATATTCCAGAGATTTTGAAGGAGGCTGATGACAAGAGCACGAAAACTGTGAAAGGGGCTCTCCGCCCTGTGACGCAGCTTTTCAAACCTCCTTTTCTCAGAGGTTGGTGAAGAAGAAGGATGATGCTAAGTTCAAAAAATTTTATGATCAGCTGAAGCAGTTGTCTCTGAATTTTCCCTTCTTGGAAGCTGTCAAGGAGATGCCCGATTTTGCTAAATATTTGAAGGACCTACTGACCAAGTAGAAAATGATGCAATATGAAATCGTGAGTTTGACTCACATTGTGAGTTCCATCATTTCAACAACTACTGTTCCGAAAAAAGGAGATCTTGGGGCGTTCACCATTCCTTGTTCTGTTGGGCACCATGATTTTGCTCGTGCTTTGTGTAATAATAGGGCGAGTATTAACTTGATGCCATTTGCTCTATACAAGCAATCAGGTTTGGGGATGCCAAAGCCGACTACTATGAGGTTACAGATGGCTGATAGATCTATTAAGAGGCCTGTTGACGTGGTTGATGATGCTCTTGTGTGGGTTGGTAAATTTATGTTACCTGCAGATTTCGTGATTCTTGATTGTGCTGTTGATCGGGACATTCCTATTATTCTAGGGAGACCCTTCATTGCTACAGGGAAAGCTTTGATGAATTCAAAGAAGAATGAAATCAAGTTCCGAGTCAATGATGAGGAAGTTACTTTTCAGGCAAGCAAAGGGATGAAGTTACCAAGTGCTTACGAGAGCATTTCGGTGATTGATTCTTTTGACGTTGTTGATGAAACGGTGGAGTTCAAGATGGAAGAATAAAGTTTGGGTGAAGCTCTAGCTGGTATTCTTGTAAACTTTGATGCTGAAGACATGGAGGGTTATGTGGAGACGGTTAATTCACTCGTTGGGTAAGGTTCATATTCTTACCACCCAAAGAAGTTGAATCTTGATCTGGAAAATAAAACAACTCCTCCAGCAAAGGCTTCGATCATTGAACCACCAAAGTTGGAGCTTAAGCAGCTCCCATCACATTTGAAGTACGAGTTCCTTGGTCCGAACAATACACTGCTAGTGATTGTTTCAGCACTACTAACTGAGGAGCAGATTGTGCGACTATTGGAGGTGTTGCGTGAATATAGGCGTGCCATTGGTTGGACCATAGCAGACATTCGGGGAATTCCTTCTGGGATCTGTGAACATAAAATCCAGTTGGAGGAGGATAGCAAGCCGAGTGTAGAACATCAAAGGAGACTGAATGAGAATATGCAAGAGGTTGTCAAGAAAGAGATCATCAAATGGTTAGATGCTGGAGTGGTTTACCCCATTGCCGACAGTAAATGGGTGAGCCCCGTCTAATATGTTTCGAAAAAGGGCGGCATCACAGTGGTGCCCAATGCAAAGAATGTGCGGATTCCGAAGAGGACTCTAACTGAATGGAGAGTTTGCATGGACCATCGCAAGCTCAACACTGCCACTTGCAAGGATCACTTCCCTATGCCTTTTATTGATCAAATACTTGATTGGATAGCGGGGAAATCCTATTATTTCTTTCTTAATGGTTACTCAGGCTACAATCAGATCAACATCGCCCTGGAGGATCAAGAGAAGACGACTTTCACTTGTCCGTATGGGACATTTGCTTTTAGCAGAATGTCGTTTGGTCTTTGCAATGCACCGGCTACATTTCAGCGGTGCATGATGTCAATATTCTCTGATATGGTGGAAGACTTTCTCGAGGTCTTTATAGATGATTTCTCGATTGTTGGTGATTATTTTGATGACTGTCTTGGCTTTCTGGGTCAAGTGCTTAAACGCTGTGAGGAGACTAATCTGATGCTGAATTGGGAGAAGTGACACTTCATGGTGAAGGAAGGGATCGTCCTTGGGCATAAAATCTCTGAAAAAAGGGATTGAGGTCGATCAAGCAAAGATTGATGCGATCTCGAAGCTTCCTCCACCGATCTCAGTTAAGGGTATCCGAAGCTTTTTGGGACATGCCGATTTCTATAGGTGTTTCATCAAGGATTTCTCAAAAATTGCTAATCCAATATGCAAGCTTCTTGAAAAAGAGGCTAAGTTTGAATTTGACGAGAAGTGCCGAAAGACGTTCGATGAATTGAAGCAGCGGTTGACCACAACACATATTATTTTTTCTCCCAACTGGTCTCTACCGTTCGAATTGATATGTGATGCAAGTGGTTTTGCTATCGGTGCTCTACTTGGCCAGAGATATAATGAAATCATGCATCCCATCTATTATGCAAGTAGAACATTGAATGTTGCTCAGATGAATTACGCAGTGACGGAGCAAGAGCTGCTTGCAATAGTTTTTGCTTTTGAGAAGTTTCGGGCCTATTTGTTGGGGTCTAAGGTCGGGGTATACACTGATCATGCTGCATTAAGATACTTGATGACGAAGAAGGAAGCAAAGCTGCGATTGATCCGATGGGTGCTATTGCTGCAAGAGTTTGACTTTGAGGTGAAAGACCGCAAGGGAATTGAGAATCAGGTTGCTGACTATCTCTCTCGGCTTGAAGAAGCTGGGAGACCTTCTGATGAACTAGATATAGATGATGCATTTCCAGATGAGAGGGTGTTGGCTGTGTCAATGGAGGTAGCACCGTGGTATGCCGACATTGCCAATTATTTGGTGACAGGCATAGTTCCAGAAGATATCAAAGCATAACAAAAGAAGAAGTTCTTACGGGATTCTCGTCAATACTATTGGGACGAGCCTTACTTGTTCAGAACATGCGCTGACAACATCATTTGGCGTTGTGTTCCCTAAAGTGAAGTGATGGCGATTCTAAAGGCATGTCATGACTCTCCTGTTAGGGGTCATCATAGTGGTAACCGGAATGCTGCTAAGGTTCTTGAATGCGGTTATTACTGGCCGACTATCTTTCATGATGCAAATCTATTGGTGTAGTCTTGTGATCAATGTCAGAGGCAAGGGAGTATAGGCAGAAGGCAAGAGATGCCTATAAATTTTGTGATGGAGGTAGAGGTGTTCGATAGTTGGGGGATCGATTTTATGGGACCCTTTGTGAGTTCTGGTGACATAAAGTATATCTTGGTTACTATGGACTATGTGTCGAAATGGGTAGAAGCGGTGGCTTTACCTAATAATAAAGCCAAGAGTGTTATAGGGTTCCTCAAGAAGAACATATTTACTCGATTTGGTATGTCACGACCCAGCCCCGTGGGCCATGACTAGTGCCCGAGCTTGGCACTCATATACATATCTGTTAGACATAATCACACTGAAACTAAACGTAATCTGGGAACTTACGAAAACATAACGTTATCTCAGGACATCACATACGCATATCAAGGCAACCTGTCTCCTGAGGAGTCACAACCATCAAAAGATAACATAGTACACAAGCTGACAAGGTTGTCATAACGTATGGGAACGTCGCAACTATAAATACGCAACCCGACAAGGCTGCCACTACGAATGGAAGCGTCCCAAAATGCAAGTCATGCTAACACAGCCTAACAACATCTATATACAACCCACACATATGCCTACAGACCTCTGAGAGTATCAACAGTAACATATAACGGGACAGGGCCCCGCCGTACCCCTGGATAAACATATATATATATATATATCAAAAGGATCTGTACCAAAAGTCTAGGCTCCGGGACAATGTAGCACTCCAAGACAGCTGAATAGAAGTCCTAAGCTGGCGGATCACCAAAGCGAGTATCTGCACCTGCGGGCATGAAACGCAGCCCCCCGAAGAAATGGGGTCAGTACGAGATATGTACTGAGTATATAAAGCATGAAATATAATAAGAAAGGTCATAACTGAAGTAGAGATTCCAAGAGGCAAGCATATTAATCAAGAAATCACTGTACCTGTGCCTTACGAAACAAAATCATGCATATCATTATCATATACCGTACCCGGCCCATTATGGGACTTGGTGCCATAATTATATCATCATATCGTCATATACATATACCGTACCCGGCCCTCTAGAAAGGGACTCGGTGAATAAAGTTGTGTACACGTATACCGTACCCGGCCCATCATGGGACTCGGTGCCATAATCATATCATCGTATCATCACATCATCATATCATCATATTATCATATAACGTACCCGACCCTCTAGTGAGGGACTCGGTGAATAATGTAGTGAAACTGTGCATGATAACATACCCGGCCCGGGACTCGGTGAATGATACAATAACAGTAAGCACGAGTAGAATATCATGAGCAACCATATGCAACTACATCATCATCTGAGACTCAACAGAATAAGTGGACTAACTAACACTCGAATATCAAGACAATAGTCATGGTAAGTACTCTTTGAATGTCAATAAGAACTATATCAAATAGAGCCTCAGGAATCATGTGTCACGTATCAAGATAATGCGAAACAACTATTAGAAGTCAAGGACATTAATCATTATATAGTATTTAAGAATAGGAACTTTTACACATCAACTACTATCCAACGTATAAAGGACTCGAGGGAAACTCAATCACTTAAGAGTTCTAACATCAAGAAGTGAATAAGAATCATGAATCACACTCAAGACTTATGAATAGAATTACCCCAAAGTTCATATCATTCATCACTTAAATCTAAGACATGCCCAAAGAAAGAAGGGACAGCTTTACATACCTGTTAACGACTATTCGTAAACCCGTTCGCTTTGTCGCTCTTTTAGCCTATTTAATATAAAAGTAATGCTATCGTTAGTAATTATACTTTCTAGTTCATAAATCTGTAGCCCATTACTTATAGAACTCATTCTTTAACTTATACTTTCTCGATTAAGGTTTTTCATTAGTTAAGGACTTAACGAAAATCGAGCAGCATTTCCCCTATATATTCGCCTAACCCGAATTTTCAATTATCCTCCTGTTAACACAAAAATACCAATAATAGAGATATACATAAAAAATTCTTACAATTCAGCCCATAACAATTCTAACAACCCAACAACCTTTCTGAATCCATTTCAACCCACGATTTCATATAACATCAATTTTATGAATTTTCTTACTTCCAATTTCGTCCAATCCAACTTTAATAATTCCTTTACAACACTATTAACACAATTATACCACAAAATAAGAAAATCTTACCAAATTTTTCTCGAAGGAATTTCTACGCTCAATTGCTCTAATTTTACAATTTCTTCTTCTCCAACTTAATATCCAATGTTGCTATCACCTCCTTGAATTTGTATTGCACTTGAAACTTGATCAAGACATTCAAGATTCACAATTTCTCTTCAACACCGTGGCTGGCCGAGAGCAGCCATGGAGGAGTTGATGATTTTTTTTCTTTGATTTACTTTGAAAATGAATGAAAAATGAGAACTTGTTCATCTTACTTCCTATATATATGATTATTCCTAGGAGGACATGTGCCCCCTCCCTTGTGACTCATTAATCCACTTCTTGAATTTATATTTTTTTTGTTTAATTCGGGTGGGGCCCACTTTAGTAATTAGGCTTAATTAATTTAATTAATCACTAATTCTTACTTACTAATCTAATCACAATTAATTACTCCCTAATCTATAATAATATTTATATACTAAATAAAATTTGTAAACAATTTATGTTCTAATTAAAATTGAAAATTAAAGGTTCCCATTTCGTATCCGAAAATGATCTTGTCTTTAACTTGAGTCGATTCTCTTGCGAATAACTCAACGTATCAAAATACGGGATATAACATGGTACTCCGAGGGCGATAATCAGTGATGGTGGTTCCTACTTTTGCAATAGAACTTTTGCGGGATTGATGGAGAAGCATGGCGTAAAACATAGGGTGGCAACACCTTATCATCCTCAGACAAGTGGGTAAGTTGAAGTCTCCAATTAGGAGATCAAGAGTATTCTAGCTAAAACGGTGAATGCACATAGAACTGATTGGGCCCATAAGCTTGATGATGCTCTATGGGCTTACCAGACTGCTTTTAAGACTCCGATTGGGACTTCACTGTTCAAGCTCGTTTTTGGCAAAGCTTGTCACTTGCCGATTAAACTTGAACATAAGGCTATGTGGGACTTGAAGAAATTGAACATGGATTGAGAGGAGGCGACCAAACTCAGGTTGTTTCAACTCAATGAGATGGCTGAATTTCGGTACCAGGTGTATGAAAGTGCAGCACTTTACAAAGAGAGAATGAAGTAATATCGTGACAAGAAAATCCTAAAGCGAGAATTCTACAAGGGTGATCCTATCTTGCTGTTTAACTCTCAATTGAAACTGCTACCGGGTAAGCTTAAGTCAAGGTGGTCTAGTCCTTTCGAGGTGGTAAGTGTTTCACCCCATGGGGCGCTTGAACTGAAGTCCGGAGATGGAACTCGGACATTTATGGTGAACGGACAGAGGGTGAAGCATTACCATGGGATGGTTGTTAGAGATAGAATTGTTGACCGATACCGGTTGAAGCACCTTGGGACGAATGCTGACTCAAGAAGTCCAGACCAAGAGTAAATTGGCAACATCATCGTGCTGTGACATTAAATCAAGCGCTTCTTGGGAGGCAACCCAAGTGTAATGTTTATTTTCTTCTTGTGTTTGAAGCATATAGGGTAACATTTGTTTTGGTGCAGGATGCAAATTGTTGAAACTGGAGTTGATCTACGCCAGAATCTACGGTCCGTAAATATTTCACGGTCCGTAGATGGAAGCGTAGATTGAGGAAGTAAAAATATGGTTCTCTGTTGATGATTTACGCCAGAATCTATGGTCTGTATAACTTATACGGTCCGTAGATGGAAGCGTAGAATATGAACCAGGTAAAAGATCTTTATGTTCTTGATTACGCCAACACATTCGGACCGTAAAATTTATACGGACCTTATATGGAAGCGTAAAACAAGGATCGTCAGATCACATCACAGTTGCAAGATTTACGTCAATATCTACGCCCCGTACAATTTCTATGGGCGTAGATTGACAGCGCAAAAGACCAGGTAAGTTTAAAATAAAATGGCGGCGAGGGTATAATAATAAAAAGGCTTCAGTTTTTTTGCTTCAACTTCAAATAACAAACCGTCTATCCTCTTCCTACTAAAACTCTACAAATTCCTTCCATTACCCAATCATGTCCCTAAATTCACTCCCCACAAATCACACGTTACTTATTCCTTCTCTACCCAATACCCACAACTCCTCACGACGACACCCAAGCACAAACCCTTAGTAGCTGTTTGAGTTGAAGCAAGAAGTAATAATTTTCGAACAAAAATTTGTAGTCTTTGTGCCTATTTGATCATCCACATCTCTACGAGGTTTGTTGATTCTCTCATACCTTCGTTTTGCTCTAAAGTTGCTTATTAGTGAGAGAGACAAATGCCCATTTATCTCTCAATGACCTCGTTGTGTGATTTCTTGAAATCTTATTGTATGGGGTGTAGAATCTTGAAATAAGAGGGGCGGGAATTTGGTTGTGTTGTGCGTAGCATTGGACTCATGGGGAACGAGTATTTGAAAACCCCATTGGGTGGGTGGGCATTTCGAGTGTCAATGTCGTAATTGATATAACAATTCGTTATGCCCACCAACTGTTCGATAAAATGCTTGAATGAGAAAAAGTGTAGATTGGGGTGAAGTCTGAGTAACCCCGACGAGATACGAGCAAAATAACAGGGTTTCATATAAAAAAATAAGTCTTGAAGGCATATGAGTCACTGGGGAAGTTTGGGTAACTGATAACAGAAAAAGTATATATACGTATAGATTTACGGACCGTAGAAATTCTGCGGACCGTAAATCTATGTCGTAGAAATCCTTATTGCATTGAATTCTCTCTGTTCCGATTTTACGATACAACCTACGGACGTAAAAATTTTACGGACCATAACTTGTATCATAAAACAGTTTCTTCAGTTCCCAAACTTGCTGTCCCCAATCTATGATGGATTTTACGGACTGTACAATTTTTACGGACCGTAGAACTCCACTGTAGAATACTCTGTGAACAAACATACATACCTGTTACAAATATACGGTCTCTTTTATGGACCGTATGTCATTTACGGTCCGTACAAAAAAAATTGTGTAAAAGCAAAAAAATATTTTATTTGTGTTTGTAAATTATCATCCTTGTTTACACTTTTATTATTGTAGTTACTAATATGTAGTCCACAGGTATGGCTCCAAAGAATAATTTTAGAAGGAGTCATGCCTAGGCCACAATATAAGGCCGAGGGTAAGGTCAGACCCAAATCAGGACCAGGTTCTGTGATCAAGACCATGTGAGTGATGGAGACTAGGCTCTTATCGTACGAATCACGAGGCCGCGTAGAGCAGCCCAAACTCCGGCAAACTCCCAGTCTGATGAGGGGTCATCATCAAGCAGTGATGGAGAGCAATCATCAAGCACTCCTAATCTACCTACTCAAGAAGAGGCAGCTAACTTGCCGGAGGAGTCTGATGCTGAAGAGGCGGCACGCCTAAATGAGAACAGAATGAAGGAGAGCTCTAAACATGCTAATCGATTCTCGATCCAAGGTTCGAAAGAAATATATGATAAAGGGCTGGAGCCAACGGAAGGAGGATAGGTTTTCTGCCAGAACATCTATGAGGAAAGGCGGATCAATTTCGAGGGGTTGGAACATTTCCCCAACATACAGGCTGTCATTGATCACCATGGATTAGGTTTCCTGAGCCAACCACCCAGCACATGTATATCCTCTATTGTGAGAGAGTTTTACGCCAACTATACTGCGGGAGATAATCAACAGGTACAGGCCAGCCCAACAAGAAAAGATAGTCATACGACTCCAGAAGGTAACCATTAGGGGAGTAAGGATTGATTTCTCCAGCAAAGCAATCTACCGGTTCTACTTCGGGGACAACTATGAGCCTCCAGCAAACACTGATGAGTTAGACTACAGAATGGCGGGGAACAGGACTGATATGTTGGGAGAATTACCATGGGTAACTTCGGTGATTACAAGAGAGAACCTAGCTTGGCGTACAAACTCGAGTGTGCAGATTAAAAAGAAAGATCTCAGTGGAAGCCCAATTCTAGTGGAGTGTCCTGCTGAACAGAATATACCCAACTCACACAGATAATCAGCTTACTATAAGCTATGAAATTCTAGTGGCTTCCATCATGTCCCGGTATGTAGTTGATATAGGGAAATTGATTGTAGATGAGGTTCATATGCGGGCAACCCAACCTGGGATTTCTTTGGTTTTTCCCGTGCTTGATTACGACCCTCTGTTTAAAGGCCGAGATCTAAAAATTTCCCTATTGGGATCACAGATATGAGGCAAAGCATGTCACAGCTTGACAAAGAGCCAAGATAAAGATATTAAGGCCAGGCTGGCAGCAACCCGAGGTGGTGTGGCGGCACCAGAATTTGTACAATATGAGTCTGACCAAAATGAGGAAGAGAGCACGACATTAGAGGAGACCCAAGAGGGTCTTGAGATCGCCACTACGATAGCACCATCTCCCACAGCTGTTCCCGAGTCATCTTCGGGTCCCACCTCTTCAACAGCCCTTGAGATTGCCACTGAACCTGTCTCCACGACTACCCCACCTGCTACCAGAGTCACCTCCACTTCTACATCACTTCTTGGAGGTGTAATGATTCCATTTAACAGGCAAAACTTCCATGAATCTTATGTAAAGGCAGACAAAGCTGATCGACAGATCACTGGCCTATTAGAGGAGTTGGAAGGGGTTATAGCACGGGCAGTCCGGAAGGAGATGGAGCCGCTACAGGAGTCCCTCACCCAATCGCACCACCAAATTCACTCAAGAATTGATGGCATTGAGAGGAGAGTCCTTGAGTTGGAAAAGGTGTCGTCCGTAGCTGAGATGAAAATAGCGAAGAAGGATATTACTCAGTTGAAGGACAATGTACTTGCGCTTCAATTGAAGGAGGGAGGAGTTTTTGAAGATCCCCCTCAACCAGCAATGCCGATTGATTTGGAATCTTTAGTGCTAGTGGTGCGACTTTCAAGGGAGTAGCCCTCAACCCAAGATAGAGGCAAGAGGCCGAGATATGAGAAAGATGAGGAGGGGCTAGAACTAGTTGAGGTAGAAAAACGCCAGCTAAAGAAAGCCACACGGTTATCTATGGTTGACTTCCACTACACGGGGGCATCGAACAGGGTAGATCCCCCTATTGAGCAGACGGTACCCAGCATTGTGGTATCTGAGAAGGTCGGGATAACTGTCCCAGCAGCGGACCCACTTCCACAGAGTCAGTCTGAGCCTCCTAGCAGCACTATTAATCCAGCACCTACCGATACTGATGCGGTGGCGGAACAACAAGAGGAGCATCGCGCCTAGTGCGCATCAGGTAGTCCTAACCCTCGTCTTTTCTATGCCTACATTGATGCACTGTGGGCAGTGCATGATTCTTTAGTTGGGGCTGGGATTATTTGATATTGTTGTAATGTAAATTAGCGTAAATATATGTTTAGGAACCCCCTCGGCTTTTCTTTGCCAGAGTTCTTTTCTTGAGGGGGGTTTTATTTTGTTGAAACTGGTATGTTTAGGTTGTTGCTTAGGTTGAGTAGAGTAGCTTTTACTTATTTGGTATTGTTCTGTAACTGTGGCATGTTGTTTGTGGTTTGTTGGAAATTTTGGACCTCTCAAATTTTTTGAAAAATGTATACTCAAAACTAGCTATTGGTTGACATGACTTGAATCTTTGTATGACATTATTATATTATTGGGGTATTATGTGCTACGAATGAATACCTAGGAGGTCATAATTGCATATGATCGTCCTTATACCAATGTGTGTGTGAGCTGTTAGTTTTGTTCTATTTATGCATATATAATCTAGAACTTTCCCGGTTAGTCATGTTTGAATCTGACAGTTGGTTTTGTTGTGAGATGATATTAGGCTTTCTTTGAATGGATAGTCACTTTTCCTATATAAACCTGATCATGTGATTTTTAATATCCCTAGTTTCCCTTTTTGAGCCTGTTGACCTTTTTCTTGGCTAGCCAATAATGAAACATTACCCTTTGTGAAATCAATCAATCCATCTTCGCACCCATTCCCTCCTTGATGTTAGTAGATAGGTAAGGCAAAATGCCTAAGTTGGAGGTGAAATAAATGTGAAGTAGATGTTAAAAACATAAGTTGGGGGGTGGTGGAGTTTGCTAGTTAGGATTCGATGTGGTGGTTGCATATATGAAAAAAAAGAGAAAAATTATAAAAGTGTAACACAAAAAGAATTGTAAGTTGATTAGGAATAAAACCACATTGAGGTCGAAAACTGGAAAGAAACAAGAGAGGTTGAATAAAAGGCGAATTAAGGTGAGGAGATGTTGTAGTGTTCAAGGAGCGTTAGTCACTAATATCCAAAAAGTATCCTACCCGTCCCTAAGCCTAAATTACAAGCCAAAAACAAGTCCTAATGTGATCACAATTGAACGAACCTAGGATGAAAGCATAGAAAATAAGGGCAAGCTTATGGTATTTGCATGTATAAATATGAACTTCTTTGTGAGTGTGAGTGTTTTTTCTCTTCTCTTTCGTCTTTGTCCCATTATTGTTGTATATATGTGTGTTGGGACGTTCTTTGGTCTATGTGAAGGCACAAGGATGAGAATTTATCAAAATAAAGTGCCTGCCTAAAGTAGCGTTTGTGTGCATCATGATATGTCCGATAATGTAATGTCATATATTGAAGCATTATTGTTCGTCATAGCAGTCTTGAGTTGTGCATAATTGATTGAAAATAGAAAAATGAGGTGGTCCTTGGAAGAGAAACGTACATGCCAGTAGTTTAGACTCAAAACCAATGTAGACATTATTACTCTGTGATATCTGAGTGGTAGATTGAGTCATTGTGTTTTGCGACTTGCTTGAGGACAAGCAAAGACTTTAAGTTGGGGGTGTTGATGTGTCGTGTAATTATGGCACATTCGATGCTTTTTGGCTATAAGTTTTACTTGTTTTTGAGGAAGTCTTGGTATTTTTTGATGTGTTTGTGATATATTGCAGGTATTTAACGCATCTTGGGAGCAAGTCGTGGAAAATGGTTTAAAAAGAAAGAAAAAAAACTGAAGCTTGACTTGTACGGAGCAACATACAGACCATATAATATTTATGATCCGTCAATACTACCGTAGATGCATAATAGAAAGGCCTCAGACCTGAAAGAGGAAGTCAAGGCAGAAGTATGGACTGTACATAATTTACAATCCGTAAATCCCACCGTAGATTGGTTCCAACGAAGTCTCAAATGGAAGAAGATTGTACGGACCAGTTGCATGGGCCATTTAATATTACGGTTCGTAAAATTGGAACATATAGCTGGCGACTGAAGAAGATTATACGGAGACCATTCACCGATTCTACAGACCGTATAATATATACAGTCCGTACATTGGTCTGTCGGAGGCAATTTTGTCAATCGTATTTTGTACGATTTAGAATCTTATAAATACCTGATGTAGGTGTCTTGTGGGGTACAATTTACCAGATTTCGGCTCTTATTTCCTTAACACTAAATACTCATAGTTTTTGAAGTCCTTTAGGATTACAAACAATTGCAATTAATTTCTCTTCAATTCCAAGTAATCATTCGTAAGCATTATGATCTCAATTATTTCTTATTGTTCTTCTTCTTCTATGAGTAGCTAAATTTTCTAAATAGGGTTGTGAACCCAATGATGGGTGTTTTGTGAATGGGGATTGTGAGCGATATATGCATAATGGATTGTTAGGGTTTATTTGTTCTTCGTTTTCATCATATAGTTAGTGGTTGCAAACATTAGCTAATGCCATAAACTTGGGTTTATTTGGGAAAATAACTAGGGTTTGATAAGAACACATAGCAAGGACTCAAGGCTTTAAACCTTGTTTAATAAATTCACTTAGGAATAATAGGAATTTACTTGGCATAATTAACCGTGTTTCATGCATACTTTCTTATCTTTGGAAAAAGCATATAAAGAAATAATCTTTTCTTATTGAAAAATAGTCTAGATTCACATAGAGGTTAAGTGCATCCATACAAACGATCCATTAGAAGTATATCGAGAGCAATACCCATGATCATACACTTCATCTAAAGGGGACACAACCTTGGTTTCTTTTATCATAAATTACAATCCAAAGCAATTAGTTAGCTATTAGTCATAAATAACCCACTTTTACAACCATCGTCGGATTAAGACATTAGATCTAAATAAAGAATTCTACGAGCTTAGTAACCTTTTCACACCATATTCCCTGTGGGATTTGACCTCAACTTTGTTGGGTTACTATATTTGATATCGTCCGCTTTACGCTAATTAAAGGTGTAATTTGAGTGTATCAGTGCCTTGTACTACTAGGGCTAGGTTGCCACCACCCAAGTTGGTGTATGCATACAAAAGGTATCCGTTCCACCGCAACCAGGCTGGTCATACCCTGAATGAGTGTCTAGGGTTGAGGAGAAGAATTTATAGTCTGATTGATAACAGGATCAGTGGGACTTTGTGGGGGCCACACACCTTACTAGTTCATGACCCTATTATCCCTAGAGAAGGAGCCACAGCTGGCACGCAGATCTGGCGATACGATTTCACGATCTTAGAGGAATCATACACTCGCATATTTTCAACCTTGGCTAGTCTGAGAAAGATTAGAGCCGTGGAACCTGGCCACGAGCCCACACCATTAGGGCCTAACAGGAACAATTTTTGCATGTATCATACAGGAGCTATAGGACATGACATAGAAGAGTGCCACGCATTCAAGCTCGAACTTGAACACAAGATCAGTACAAGAGAGATCTTGGTCATCTTACCACCACAATACTGAGAAATAAGGAGAATGAGAGAGAACGGATTCGTAAGGATAGTGACTCACAGAACTGTACTTTTGGGTAGATATTAGTTGTCACGACCCAACCCTGTAAGCCGTGACTAGTGCCCGAACTGGACACTCGTATATACACCTGTTGTCTATAATCAATCCGCAACTATAAGAATGAAACGTTGTCTCGAAACTGTCACATATATATCAAGGTCACCTGTCTCCTGAGGAGTCACAACTATCAAAGCATAACATAGTACACAAGCCGGCAAGGCTGTCATAACGTGTGGGAACGTCCCAAATATACATAGGCAAGCCGACACGGCTGCCACTACATACAACATCCCAAAAATATGTATATATGCAAGCCGACAAGGCTGCCACTACGAATGAGAATGTCCCAAAATATAAGTCGTATAGACACAACTGAACAACATATATACACAACCCATACATATGTCTACAGACCTCTAAGAGTATCAACATTGACATATGACGGGACAGGGCCCCGCCGTACCCCTGCATAAACATATATACATCAAAAAGGATCTGTACCAAAAGTCTAGGCTCCGGGACAATGGAGCACTCCAAGACGGCTGAGTGGAAATCCTAAGCTAGAGGATCACCAAAGCGAGTATCTGCACCTGCGGGCATGAAACGCTCCCCCCCCCCCCCTCCGAAGAAAGAGGGTCAGGACGAGATATGTACTGAGTATGTAAAGCATGAAATACAATAAGAAAGATCATAACTGGAGTAGATATTCCAGGAGACAAGTATGATAATCAAGAACTCACTGTACCTGTGCCTTACGAAACAAATCATGCATATCATTATCACATACCGTACCCGGCCCGTTCTGGGACTCGGTGCCATAATCATATCATCATATCATCATATAGATATACCGTACCCGGCCCTCTAGTAAGGGACTCGGTGAATAAAGTCGTGTACACGTATACCGTACCCGGCCCATCATGGGACACGGTGCCATAATCATATCATCGTATCATCACATCATCATATCATCATATCATCATATAACATACCCGGCCCTCTAATGAGGGACTCGGTGAATAATGTAGTGAAACTGTACATAACAACATACCTGGCCCGGGACTCGGTGAAAGATATATTGAGGCATGCACGAACAGAGTAGTGAGCAACCATATGCAAACTAAGTCATATCTGAGACTCAATAGATTAATCAAAATGACCTATTATTTGAAAATCAAGACAATAGTCATATCAAGTACCCTTTGAATGTCACTATAATCAAAATGAACCATCATTTGAAAATCAAGATAATAGTCATATCAGGTACCCTTCGAATGTCACTATGGATTATACCAAAATATGAATTATACCAAAATAGGACGGCTGGAATAATACACATGTATCAAGACATAATAATATAAGTTATGGGAATCAAGAACATTAGCCATCCTAGTGTCTCTAAGAATAAGAGCTTCTTTGGATTCATATGCTCGTCGTTTGTTTGTTTCATAAAGATCATGCCAAAAAGAAAGAAGGGTTAGCTTTACATACCGCTTGTCGTCCGTACCAACTTAATAATTTAAACTCGTCTCGATTAGCACTTCAACCTATAACAATGGTAGCATGTCCGTCAAATTGGTGGTTACTAGTATACGTTCTATATCAAATGATAACTCGTTTTTGTATAAAAACAAGTGGGCAGCACTTCCACTATTTGCACACATCCACAACTCACACACAAGGTCAACAACACCATTAATAAGACACAACTCAGGGACATAACAAAATCAGCCCCATATGCACTATATACAACATTGCTATCATTCTTTCTCTTTACATCCATGGAGTACAACAACCACAACAACAAAAGTGATTAATACACTAATTCCTTATATTAATTCAACCCCTTTAACAATGTTAGACCATCCATCATGAACAGCCCATACTCCAGCAACTACACTACATATATTGTACATAATCATAACTATAATCCCTGCATTTCGACTCAACAAGAGCAGCCACGAAAATTACAACAAACAGCCCCCAAAATGTCACCACAAAACAGCCACGAAATTTATCACAAAACAGCCCCTATACATGTCAATAACCATATTTCCAGCCCTTCAACATAAACATATTATCTACAAATATCATACCATAACAATGACACCACTAATCAAACTCAACCCAATTAAAACAACTCCAAATCTGCCCACTTTTAATACCAACTTTAATTGAACAATTTTCTTACTTCCAACTTCACATAATACAACTTAATAGATCCATCACAACATCATTAACTCCAATCTTATAGAAACAACAAAAAAAAAAACGAAATCTTACCTCAAATTAAATTAGGACACCTTAGAAACTTAAGTTGTTCCAAAAAAAATCTGCCATGGCCGAACTCTCTCTCTCTTTAGGGTTTTTGGGAGCTCCTCTCTCAAAGGCATGTGTTGGAAGATGAAATGTGATGATGTTCATCCATGTGCTGTTTTTTTTTTGTTATGGGCAGCCCTTGTGCTCCCTCACGTGTCCACTATGGAATGGCACTAATTCACTAGTCCACAAATCAGATTTGTTTTTGTGAAGTGTGGAAATGCCTCTCTCTCTCTCCTTAATTTAGAATTTTTTATGAAGTGTGGAAGTATGAGTCATCCACTATGATACAATATGTTGTCTCATCTCTCTCCAATTTTCGGATTTGGGGAATGAATATTGGAAGTGTGAGTCATCTTGCATTAGACATTAAATGATGTCCCCAAAGTTGTCTTGTGCCCCACTATGGCATGGACCAATCAAATTTGGCCATGTTGTAGTGGGGTCCATTTTGTGTAATACTTAATCAATTAAAACCCCCACTTAATAATTTAATCATGGTTAATTAATCCCTAATCTCCTCCAATATTTTCACACTAACTGCAATTAATTAACAAATCGTGCTCTTATTAAAATCGGAGATTAAAAGTCTTGTCTCATATCCCAAAATAATCTTGTCCTTGAATTTATGTCCATTAGCTCACGAATAGTCCAATGTGCAAACATACGGGATATAACATTAGGTGTCCCCATTTTTGCACATAAAAAGTTACCCCTCCCCCCAATAAATATTGTAAGGAACCTTGCTGACCTGACGTCCCTATGGAGGGATACGCAGGAAGCCCTAGCGGGGCCTGGTCTGGGGATGTATTTAGTTAGGTTTAGCTTAAAGGATATATGTATCCTTCTTTTGTAAAACAAACTACAACAGGGCCCGATTTCCCTTGGTGGGATACGTAGGCAGTCTATGTAAGACTCGGCCCCTACATAATATAAATTACAATCCCCCCTTTCCCCCATTTGCTTAACTTCTGTAACAAGGGAGGGTTTGCCAGAGTAAGTCCGCCATAAAGTCCATTGGACCAAGATCCACCCAAACATCAAAAGCCCATAAACATCCGAGCCTTTAGGACAGAGGATCAAAAGTGTTCAAGCTTAATATATGACTTTATATGCTATGTGCGCTTTCAATATCAGTTTGTGATGTCTTGCTTTTATACTTTATGTCAAGTAACTAACATTGTCTACCGGTGAGCTTTTCTTGTCTTATAGAACGAGGCCGATTAGCGTAGTACTGAAAGTTGGCATACTTTACAAGATCCAAAGCCGTGTTAGCATCCCTCGTACACAAAGGCAAAGAAAAGATGACTGATACTCCCAAGAACGGAACTGAGCTCGCTCTCCGTGATGGAGATGCCAAAGATCTACAAGAGGTATCATCTCGGGAAGATGTGATTGCGACACTACTGACTTCCGTTACGGCCCTACAAGAAAAGGTAGCCAGGAATGGGGCAATGAATATGGGCAAGGATGCCTCGACAGAGGAAAGAAAGCCTCCCCTTCCATTCCCTTCCCTGAGCTCACCAATGCCCGATCATTTCCCTATATACCCACCAGGAACCATCCCACCTCTACTAAGCTCCGCCTAGTGTCCGTGTGTCCGATCCCACTTACCAAGCACCACCCTAACAAAATTACCGCCCAAATAACCCAGCAAAAGCATATCAACCACCCCAGAACTACCAAAATCAACCGCCACCCGTGACATACAATGTCCCACGTCCTATTTTCGAGAAAAGGCCGGTAAGGGAATTCACCACGCCCCTCTAGCCCAGTGTTCGACTCTTTGAAAGGTTATTGGTTGCAGGCTTGATTTAAAAGGTCCTACCGAAATCAGTATAGCCGGGAAAAAGATTTTACAGGGCTGATCAGACCTGTGCCTATCATTCAAGAGGAAATAGGCACAACACAGAAGACTGTATAAATCTCAAGCATAAAATCTAAGATCTGATTGACAAGAGGGAAATAGTCTTGGAAACCGCAGCTCCCAATGTGAACATAAACCCATTGCCCAACCATGGAAACAACGAAGTCCACATGATTGAAAAGAATAAGAACTGGGTAGCTTGCGGAGCATTAGACCTAGAGCAGTTGAATCCCTGGAACACACAGTAGCCTCCTTCATACTTCAGGAACGTCCGAATTTCAAGGTTCTGGTGCAAGCACCGGGAGCCATGACAACGACAACAAGATTCAAAGTCTTGATTCCAGCACCCGGGGTAGCCCAGGTGGCACAACAAATTGCTCCCACGAAGCCAATCACTGTACAAGCAGCCATGGCCGAAGGCATGACCCATTCAGGAAGGTGTACGCTCCTGAGGAGTTAGCTCAGAATGCTGCAAAGAAGGAAAACACCCAAAAGAGGGCAATAACTAAAGGAGAAGCTAAGGATTTCTGGCGGCGCATGCAGCCAAAAGATCACTCCATCGTTGAACATTTGAAGAAAACACCAGCACAAATATCCGTGTTGTCATTACTAGCCAGCTCACCATCACATAGACAAGCTCGCATGAGAGTATTGGATGATGCAAACGTACCAGCTGGTACAAGAAGCGAAGACCTAGCTGGACTGGTAGCCCATATCATCGGAGAACACAAAATCTGCTTCTCAAAAGAGGATTTGCCAGCAGAAGGAACCACCCACAATAGGGCCGTTAACATCACCGTGGAATGCCATGGTAAAGTAATATTAAAGGTGCTGGTGGACAATGGATCAGGCCTCAATATTTTCCCCGTCACCACATTGACCCAGCTCGGCTGAGACGTAGGCGAGATTTACCAAAGTGGAACGAACATCAGAGGATTTGATGGGTCTCTAAGTGATTCCATTGGAGAGATAGACCTACAGATCCAGGTTAGACCTGCCACTTTTACAGTAGAATTCCAGGTCATGACAATCACTGCCAACCACAATATGCTCTTGGGAAGACCCTGGATACACTCTGCCGGCGCTATCCCATCAACTCTGCACCAGGCCATAAAATTTGAATGGCAAGGACGGAAAATTATGGTGGCAGCTGAGAATGATATTCAAAAGTATCCTTACAACATCGTTCCTATGATCGAAGGGAGCCTTCACTTGCCAAACCTTCATGTAGTGGAATACATTGGGGTCACTCATGTAGAGGGAGAGGTTGGTAAGCCAATGCCAGCAATCTATATAATAATTGCCTCCACCATGTTGAGGAATAGTTTCGAAATGGGAAAAGGTCTGGGAAGAGACCTCAGAGGGATAACAAATCTTGTCCCAATCCCAAAGAAAAATTACCACTTCGATCTAGGTTATACTTCTAGTGAAGACGAGCCCACAAGGGCAATAAAGAGAGAACCCAGAATGAGGAACTTGTTTCGCCCAATTCCGGGTCTGTACCAGTCATTCCAAAAAGATGTCAACGCTGAACGAAGAAGAAATAGACAAGAGTCTCAAGTCACTATTCCAAGAAAAGCGATGCTATGCGGTCATTGAAAAAAATAGGAAACACCCAGCATACGTAGTCTGAGGCCAGGAGAGCGCCCGAACAATTGAACACCCACCCCCCTCTTGGCTCCTTGGTAGAGAGATGGATTTTCCTTAAAACCTTTTGCTAAAAGCGGTGACATCAGCTGAGGCCCGAGTGATCACCTTTTCTAATTTACTTCGTAATGTTTAAAAATGGAAATGGTCTGATGTTGTTTGAACCTGGAGCACAGTTGTAGTCATTTGTTTTTGAATTAATGAAAAACCTCAATCTGCCTAAAACTGCTACTTTAATTAGATGACGATAAGGAAAGATTTCTAAACAAACTACGCGTAAGGAATAATAATAAACCTAACTTTACTTTGACTCGCCTTTTCAGTATTAATCATAATAAAACAACCGAAAATGTCATGACGTGTCGTGAGATGAGCGAGGAAAATGGACAACAGGAATACGAGGAGTACGATGAATCAACAATGATGCCAGAGGGACTGGTAGAAGAATTGGAAAAAAAAAAGAATCCAAATATGAATGAAATTGAGGTGATCAACCTCGGTAACGAAGAGGATGTCAAGGTGTTATACCCCGCATTTTCAGAGCCTGAGTGTGACACGTGCTTCCTCATACATTGACAATCACGTTGTTACTACATAATTTAAACTCACGTTGATAGTATTATATTTCGTATTTTTGCACGTCGGATTAGTCGTAAGCGGAGGTGGGGCCCACACATCGAGATTTTTTTTTGGAACACGTGACAAGTTATATGAACCACATATGTGAAGTTAAACACAACTCAAGAAGAACCCATGAGCCAAATCAAAGTGGAAACCCTCCAAACAAATATTTTTAAGTTACGTTTTTGGGTGATCTGACTTCGGGAGGCCATAACCCCATTAGTATTTGGGAATTTGGGAAATATCCCAGAATTAAAGTTGTAGATAATTGAATTATATTTCCAACCATAGGTCGTGGGTCCACAGGTGACATCGGGATAAGGAGATATAGACTTTTTAAGACAGAAAGGTCAGTGGGCTAGGCCCAATCCGGGCCCAACCGGGTTAGGCCCATGACCCATGCCTATTTAAATGAGATTTCAGCCCTTTCTCCTCATTTTTCAGACCAAAACACCCAGAAAATTCTGGAGAGAGAGAGAGAAAAAGAGTCTTGGAGAAGAAAAACCAATTTTGATCGAAATCTGAGCCCCGAATCCCGAAGCTCATGAAGAGAAAAGTGTTGTACGTCGCGTTGTCTTCAATTTGAACTAAAAATCAACCAAAAAGAAGAGGGTGGACGTGGTGGATGCACACTTTAGTTAAGATTAAGGTTCCTTTTCATTGCTAGCAAGTTTATTTAGAGTTTTAACTAACTAGAACGGAGAAAATAGTGTGATAAATTCGTTTATCGATGTGGTTGGATTATGGTTTGAGGCGTGAGGAGAATTTTGGATAAAATGTATATTTATGTATTTATCTTGTAGGATGTAAGTATTGATGTTATTGGTATTAATTCCGACGTCTTTGCGAAAATAAAATTATGAAATAGCTATATCGCAAATTTGGTTGGCTGAGAAATTTAGAAAAAAGTGTGCGGGCTGTTTTATGGCATACGTCGGTATTGGAAATGATGTTAATATTATTGGTATTGTTGTTGATGTTGTTGGTTGTTGAGTTGGAATCTCGGGCTAGGCATATAAACAAGGGAGATGCTGCCCGATTTTCGGTAGAATATAAAAGAGTTTAAATTAAAACTTGGGATTGTATGTGACTAAATTGAATGTAAATGAAATGTCGTCGGACTATGTAAAAGGAGTTACTAACGTTAGAATGCGCTTTGAATTAATTGTTGAAGTTGTTAGTGTGTTTGTTCGTATTGTTGTTGATAATTTGGCCGAGTTGAATTCTCGGATTGTTGTTGATAATTTGGCCGAGTTGGATTCTCGGGGTTGGTTGTATTTACAGGGGAAATGCTGCCGAAATTTCTGTAAATGAAGTGCTAGTTTAGGATTGGACTTCTAAGTATCTATAGCTAATGTTGGTATCTATTAATATTGTTGTAGATCTTGCGAAAGCCAAAGACTTAAGTTCGGATTAGCTTAGGAAGTGGGCAAGGTATGTAAGGCTTACCCTTTCTTTCTTTGGCATGATCCTTATGAAACGAGCAGATGACGTATATGTATGATTTCAAAGAAATTCCTATTCTTAGAGCCACTAGGATGGCTAATATTCTTGACTTCCATAAGCTATTTCATATGGTTTTGATGCGTATCTATGATGTCCGAAGATCTATTTGATATGTTTCCGAATGGCATTCGAGAGATAATTGATATGACTAATGTCTTGATTTTCAAATGATAGCACGTTTGATTATTCCATTGAGTCTTTGATATACTTTGATACGTACATATGGTTCCAAAAACTCTATTTGATTTGATCCATAACGATATTCGAAAGGTACCTAACATGATTGTTGCTTTGATTTTCCAAAAATGGCTTCTGAAACGTTCGTAGAAGGTTCTGTACTAAAACGTCCATAACTTTTTCATACTAACTCGGATTGACTTGAAACGTGCTTATGACCCTCAAGGGTCGATTTATGTACGTATCCATCGAATCTTAAAATTTGTTTTATAAGCATATGGTTTCTCACTACTCTGCTCGTGCATGCCTCAATGTATCTTTCACCGAGTCCCGGGCAGGGTATGTTATCGTGCGCACTCCACTGTATTGTTCACCGAGTCCCTCATTAGAGGGCCGGGTACGGTATATGTATATGATGATATGATGAGATGATGATGTGTTATGGCGGCCAGGAGGGAATATGATGATTTGATTCACCGAGTCCCTCACTAGAGGGCCGGGTACGGTATGTATATGATATATGATGTTCACATGTATGATTTTATCCACCGAGTCCCTGAATGGGCCGGGTACGATATGATTTCATTCACCGAGTCCCTCACTAGAGGGCCGGGTACGGTATATATATATATGTATATGCATATGCATGTATGATGATATGAAAGTATGATGACATGATTTTATCCACCGAGTCCCATAACGGGCCGGGTACGCTATGTGATAATGATATGCATGATCAATGCTTTAAAGGCAAGAGTTTTGGTATTCTGGACATTGTATATGTTTCTGCACCCCTTATATCAGTTATGATTCTTTTACTGTGATTCTTGCCTTACATGCTCAGTACATATTCCGTACTGACCCCCTTTCTTCGGGGGCTACGTTTCATGTCGCGCAGGTACACCCAGATGAATAGAAGCCATTATAGAGGATGTTCCAGCGAAGTTGGCAAGCTCCATTTGCCCCTGAAGTGTTGCCGGGTCAGAGTATTGTGCTATGATGTCTTGTTCGGAGTTAGAGACTTTGCAGACAGAGTCGTGGGTATAGGATGTCAGTCTTGTAAGCAGCTCCGTCAGCCGATGTGTCATTTTGTGTTTTGTTATAAATTATGATTACGGATTTTGTTTGATTTGAGCACGATGAAAAGAAAGTCTCTGAAAGTCTTACTATGTATTTCATTTTATTTGATATAAGAGTCCAAAGAGATCATGTGTGTAATAAGAGTCAGAGGGTTCGCTCGGCCCTACGCAAAGGTCGGGTGCCCATCACACCCTAGCAAGATTAGGGTGTGACACAAGGAGACACGAATCAGTGCTCACTTGGGAGCTCCACAGAAAGAAGAGCTCGTAGCTCTATTAAAGGAATATGTGGATGTCTTCGCCTAGTCATATGCAGATATGCCAGGTTTGAGCACTGAAATCGTAGCCCACATATTGCCTATTAAGGAAGGCTTCGCCCCGGTTAAGCAAAAGACCCGGACATTTAAGATTGACATGAGTATAAGGATGAAGGACGAAGTGGAGAAATAAATTGAGTCCAAAGTAGTGGAGGTGACGTTCTACTTCACTTGGGTGGCCAACATAGTGCTAGTGCCCAAAAAGGACGGAAAGATTCGAATCTATGTGGACTACTGATATCTCAACCGGGCCAATCCAAAAGACAACTTTACAATTCCAAACATCCACATCCTGATAGACAACTGCGCCAAGCATGAGCTGCAGTCGTTCGTGGATTGTTTCGCTGGGTACCACCAGATACTCATGAGCGAAGAAGATGTTGAAAAGACACCCTTCATCGTCCCTTGGGGAGTCTACGATTACAGGGTAATACCGTTCGGCCTCAAAAACGCTGGCGCCACGTACATGAGAGTTATGACTACCCTGTTTCATGATATGATGCATCGAGAGATTGAGGTCTATGTGGACGATGTCATCATAAAATCAAGGGAAAGCTCCGAACATACTATGCATTTGCATAAGTTCTTCGACACACTTCGCAAATTCAATCTAAAGCTGAACTCTGCAAAGTGCGCATTCGGAGTGCCTGCAGGTAAATTGCTGGGATTCATAGTTAGCCGTAGGGGCATTAAACTAGATCCTACCAAGATTAAAGCTACTCAGTAGCTCCCACCTCCCAAAACAAAGAAAGAAGTCACGAGCTTCTTGGGAACGTTAAGCTACATTGAACAGTTCATAGCACAATCAACTGTGATTACAGAGCCAATCCTCAAATTGCTCAAGAAGAATTCTCCCACAAATTGGACGGAGGAATGCCAAGAGGCATTTGATAGTATCAAGAGATACCTTTCCAATCCTTCTGTCTTGGTACCGCCCAGGCCAGGGAGTCCCTTATTACTGTATCTGTCAGTATTAGAGAAAGCGTTCGGGTGCATGCTCGCCCCGCATGATGAAGAGGGAAAAAAGGAACATGCCATCTACTATTTGAGTAAGAAGTTCACCTCCTGCGAAGCGCAGTATACGCTCAGAGAAGACCTGTTGTGCTTTGACCTGGATTGCCCAAAAACTGAGGCACTACCTATCAGTCTTTACCACTCACCTCATATCGAGAATAGATCCGCTAAGATATATTTTCTGGCAACTAATGCACATAGGAAAATTGGCCAAATGGAAAATACTGCTAAGCGAATTCGACATCGTGTACGTGGCACAAAAGGCTATCAAAAGACAAACCCGAGCAGACCTGCTGGCAGAAAGCCCCGTGGATGATGAGCTGGAACCATTATGGACTTTCTTCCCAGATGAGGAAGTGATGGCTGTGGAAGAAGAGGTGGTGAAACCATATTCGGACAGGAGACTGTTCTTCGATAGAGCAGTCAATTACAAAGGATTAGGCGCTGGGGCGGTGCTGATATCGAAAACAGGGAAACACTACCCGATGGTCGCAAAACTCAACTTTGGATGTACTAACAACATGTCGGAACACGAAGCATGTATCTTAGGCCTCAGGATGGCGCTAAACATGAACATACAGGAGTCGTTGGTAATTGGGGACTCCGATTTGCTCATCAATCAAGTGAAAGAAAATTAGGTAACCAAAAATGACAAGATACTCCCATATGTGAATCTGGCACAAAGATTGTGCGGACGATTCAAGAGTGTTGACTTCAGATATACTCCAAGGGCTCAGAATGAGTTCGCAGACGCATTGGCCACAATAACGTCTATGATCCAACATCCGAAGAGCACCAACACTGATCCGTTAGAGATTACACTAAGAGAAGAGCAGGTTCACTACGCTCATGTAGGGGCCGAGCCTGATGGCCAACCATGGTACGCCGACATTAAGGCCTACTTGGAAAAAAGGGAGTATCCCCCATAGAGCTCAGCAAATCAAAAGAATACCCTCAGGAGATTGGCCAGTGGTTTCTTCTTAAACAAGGAAATACTATACAAAAGGACCCCTGATCTCGGGTTGCTCAGATGCGTGGATGTCGAAGAGGCCACAAAATTGCTAAAAGAAGTGCACGCGGGGGCATGCAGACCCTACATGAATGGATTCGTCTTTGCTAAGAAAATCCTGAGGATAGGATATTATTGGATGACCATGGAGCATGACTCCTGTAAATTCGTGCAAAAGTGTCATCAGTGTCAGATACACGGGGATTTGGTCAAGGTTCCACCCACAGAATTACATGCAATGAGCTCCCTATGGCCTTTCGTGGCGTGCGGAATGGATGTCAGAGGACCCATTGAGCCTGCGACTTCCAACGGACATCTCTTCATCGTAGTTGCCATAGACTACTTCACTAAATGGGTAGAGGCAACTTCCCACAAATTAGTAACCAAGAAAGTCGTGGCCGACTTCGTTAAGAACAATCTGATATGTCATTTCGGTGTGCTAGAATCCATCATCACAGACAATAGTGCCAATCTAAACATCCATTTGATGAAGGACATCAGTGAATAATTCAAAATCACTCACAGAAACTATACTGCCTATCGGCCACAGATGAATAGAGTTGTAGAGGCTGCCAACAAGAACATCCAAAGGATCTTGAGGAAGATGGTCGACAACTAAAAGAATTGGCACGAGCAGCTGCCTTATGCTCTGTTAGGATACAAAATAACAACCAGAACTTTCACTGGGGAAACCCCATACCTCCTCGTTTATGGTACAGAAGCGGTCATACTTGCAGAAGTAGAGATCCCTCCACTCAGGATCATCCAAGAGGCAGAGCTGAAAGATGAAGAATGGGTTAGAAATCGTTATGAACAACTAGCCATGATAGAGGAAAAGAGGATGGTGGCGGTGTACCACGGATAGCTATACAGGCAAAGGATGTCTAGAGCCTTCAACAAGCAAGTCAGAACTCGACTTTTCCAGATCGGACAACTCGTGCTCAAGCGAGTCTTCTCTCACCAAGAGGAATATAAAGAGAAATTCGCTCCGAACTGGCAAGGACCATACATGGTGAGGAAAGTGCTCTCGGGAGGAGCCGTAGTCCTAGCCGAGATGGACGGACAAGAGTGGTCCAAGGCCATCAATGCAGACGCACTCAAGAGATACTACATTTAGGATTCTATTTGTTTGTAATCGCATTGATATTTCCTTGTAACTGTATGTTTTGCTTGTAATCGTAGTAGAATAGGAGAAAAACAAATAATCTCTGTAATGAACTACGCAATGACCTGAATTCCCCACGATGGGATACGTAGGCAGTCCATACTCGACCCAGTCGCTTTATTAGTAAAACCAAAACTCAATTACTTTATTCTGAATTACGTTCGACATGAATTCCTACTGCGATAGGATACGTAGGCGCTTTCAAGCTCGGTCATCATAAAAGAAAAACCAAGAAACCCCTAGGAAACCTCAAAGTTGATAAGGCAGAAAAAGTCAACAAGATCAAGCTTGCAAGGTTTAGGACAAGAACTAGACAGTGTCAACCCTACACTGGGGCAGAATTTTTTAGGAGACCTCAAAAATTCCTATCAGAGACAGTCAACAAAGAAAGGCACAAAGTAAAGCCATACACTGGGGCATAATTTTTAGGGGACCTCAAAAATTCCCTCTTAGCAAGACAACACAAACCACACCCAAAGCAAGCCTTGAAACCGGGGCAGAATTTCTGAGGTCTCAAAAATTCTGCCAATACGAAAGTTAGCAACCATGTCTCCAAGAAGAACTGGAAGACCTCGTTCGAAGAAAACATACGTCATGACACATAAAAACGAAAACAAACATTTACCTTTACGAAAAATAACATGCGTTTTATAAATTTTTGTTTTGAATTTTCAAAAAAAATATATATATAGCATAACTGCGTCCCAAAAACATCTCTCGAAATATCGAGCCCAAGGGGGTCCGGAGGAGACACCAGGTGGGGAGACGACGATGCTAATCGGCTTCTTAGGAAACTCATAATTTTTTCTGTGGATGTAGGTTTTTCCTTCTACAAGACAACAGATATACTACCAACCAGCTTACTCACAGCTAAGGCAAATGGCGAAGCCCAAATAGTGGAGAAAGACACAAAATGGTGGGTCATAGGGGAGAAAGGGGTATTCAAGAGACATCTGACCGCGAGAGTCACGAAGCAAATGAATGACAAAGATGCATCAAACCAAGAGGGTCACAATGGATGGGCATAAAGATACATGGGACCAAAAGGGTCATAAAAAGCATAAAGGGCATATCTGGCCACAAGGGTCAACAACCAATGGAAGGAACGAAAGAAAGATTATCTAGCCACAAGGGCCATAATTATCATTTGCATGCCAAGAGGGCCCTTCATTTATTTTGCCAAGAGGGCCATTCATTTATTTTGCCGAGAGGGTCATTCATACAGACAGCCAACAGGGCCATTCATTCAAACAGCCAAGAGGGTCATTCATACAAACAACCAAAAGGGTCATTCATTCAAACAAGCCAAGAGGGCCATTCATGCAAACAGCCAAAAGAGCATACAAACAGCCAAGAGGGCCATTCATACAAACAGCCGAGAGGGCCATTCATACAAATAGCCAAGATGACCATTCATTCAAACAACCAAGAGGGCCATTCATTCAAACAAGCCGAGAGGGCCATCTATCTAAATTTCCACAAGATTATCTGCATATTGTCGAGTTCAGAGAGGAGTACACAACCGTCCAAAAATGAGCTGGTTGGTGAATCAGATGCAGACAAATTGCGGAGCAAACATGAAACTTTTTCTTATGCAGCCGGTCAAAATAGGGTGCCCATGAGAGTCAATCTCTCCAGCCAGGATTTAGAAGTCATCCAATCTCAGACTTAGCCACAACTTGTCTTGTTTTTATTTTTTCCACTAAAAATCACGACCGGTCGGATACACACCGGGAAGTCTGAAGGTACTCCCGCATAAAGGATATACTCTTCTCCAGCAAGTCGAACTATATGTGAACTGATTCCCAGGAACCAAGGATATGTAGGCAAACTCAAGCCCCGAGAGTCGTCATATTCTAACAGTCTTTCGGAAAAGCCCAATCACAATATTAGGATCCCCGGATAGTTTCTTCCAGATCACTTGAAGGTCTTTAGTTGATTTGAACTACAAGCGGCCTGAATTCTCATACGACATGAGATATGTAGGAAACCCAGAAACCAGGGTCCGACCACATATGTGAAAATTGCATGGAGACAAAGGGTAAATTGAGTCGGTCAGTCTGTCATAACCCAATTTAGGGTCGCGGGGGCGCCTACCTTTCCCACCTCAGTAGGCAAACCCTCTATTGAATAGCACATTAATTAAATAAATATGAATCATTTAAACCCATAGATATTTAGAAATAACAGCGGAACATCATAATAGATTTAATAAATTCAAGATTTAATATGATTATAACAATTAAATAATTACAGACTCGATTCGACTTCCCATGACCTAGTCTAAACTAGTACAAGAGCGACTAAATGATTCCAGATTACCACTACACTCTAAGACTCAACCTCCAACCTGAAATGAAGTGGGAGAAGGCCTTCCAGATAGGCACCGCTCATTTTCGCACATGTAACAATCAACCACTTGAAATAATCTACACCCTAAAAGGGAGTAGCAAGTGTAATATCAGTACAATCCAAGCGTACTAAGTAAGTATCATAAGCCGACAATGGTTAGAAACACATATCAGTAAAAGAATTCACAGATAACTATGGCAATAACTAAATTAGGTCATACGTCTATCTATCACACATTATAACAGCAATATCCTTAAACCATTAACTTCCCTCTAGTAGCCACAAGACAAGTTCACAACTATTTCATAAGTCATATATCATTATATCATTCGTTTTTAGTCTAGGAGTCAACTTATCATTATGACACCTTTTATCCCACATAACTTAGAGACCAAAATGTAATTGATCTTACGGATGATCTACTGGATAATTCAACAAGTACAAACAACAAATTCGGAACCAAGCACATGTCATTACCTACGTAGAGCATCTAAACTCAATTGTACCAAGTCTCCATCTGCCCAATCCGAAACTAACATCACAAGTAAAATACCAAGTCATCTCAATATAAGACAGGAATGCAATGCAATGCCATGCATATGCTGGGTACACATGTGCTCCGAACGAAAATATTGACATCTCGGTAGCACAACCCAAGGTGACTTACGAGGTCTAAGTGCCACCCGTCCTGGATCTTTGCCCAACAGACAGACGGGACCCCGGATCTTTGCTTACGAGGAGTTCTCACCAGCACCACCTTCGGGGACCCGCAGAGTCTATGCATCACTTAATCCACGATTCCGGAACGAACATCGAATATCGAACTCTCACGTCATTCAAGTAAAAATCGAGCTCAGCTCATCATAGTGTTTCATCAAGTATCCTCAGTATCTCAATAGTGTATTACGAAGAATGAGAGTGTGTGGAATGTATGTATCAACATCAATAACCATGCTCAATATCATAAGTACCAACAACGGGTACACCAACAATATATCTGAATCACAAGTACCAATCTGGGTACGCCAGCTATATAGCAATGTCACAATACCAACATGGGTATGCTAACAATATCATCAAATACTTGTCAAGTCATACGAAAGTCTATCCTCGTAGCAATCATCAAATTAAGGTACCCTATATCACAAACAAGATGTAACTACAGATCCCAATACCTATTAACAGACGTTGCTTCCAGTCAACACAATAGATTAATCAAGTCGCTATACATTATTACCACTTTCCCTTAACCAGCCTATTAGCTTAAAATAAGTAATTTCACCTTCTACTCACAAATTATTCGTCACAACTCAGTCTAGAACTCAATCACAATAGTTGGTACATTTTATCCTTCTATTGTAATGACCCGTTTGGTCATTATAGTTCGTTCGACATTTTTGCCTGTTCCCTAGCATTGATTAGCACGTTTTTGACCTGAGGGGACCACTGATATGCTTCTCGGGGTGCCTACACCGAATTCGGGAAACTTAGGTGAAAATATAGGCTTAAAGTGAAAAATGGTTGACCTAAAGTTGACTTTTGGGCAAACGGACCTTTTTCAAAATTTCATCGATTTCGAGAGGTTCGGATGGTTGTTTAGAACCTGTATGGGTATTTGGTTCAGTTCCCAATGCATTCGGATGCATTTTGGAACTTAGGATGGAAAATTGGAATTTAGGCATCGGGGGTTGACTCGGTCAATGTCACGACCCAACCCCGTGGGCCTTGACTAGTGCCCGAGCTGGACACTCACATGTACCTGTTAGACATAATCAGACAGACACTATAGACAGCATGGGAATCGGCATAGACCCAAAGGTTCTCGATGTCACATATCAAGATAATATGTCCCCTACGGAGTCTTAGCCAATCACAATGAAATCAAATACACAAGTCGACGAGACTGCCAATATATATCATTATAATACGCAAGCCGACAAGGCTGCCACCACATATCGATAACATATGCAAGCCGACAAGGCTGCCACAACCAACAGAAACATCCACAACAACTATATAGACATAGCTGATCATAATCTATTTACAACCCACACACATGTCTACAGACCTCTAAGAGTACTAACAATGAAATATGACGGGACAGGGCCCCATCGTACCCCTGGACAACCATATATAAATACATCAGAAGATATGTACCAAAAGTCTAGGCTCCAGAACAACGGAGCTCTCCAAGACAGCTGACTGGAAATCCTAAGCTGGGGGATCACTGAATCGAGCGTCTGTACCTGCGGGCATGAAACGCAGCCCCCCGAAGAAAGGGGGTCAGTACGGAATATGTACTGAGTATATAAAGCATAAGAACATCAAGTACAGACGAATCATGAAAACCAGTCTCAATAATTGAATGCATCTGTGGCTAACATCTGAGAATATCTGCGTAACTCTATATGACTGAAACTGACTCTACGGCTTATGTTAAGCATAGATCATAATATAACTGATAGTGCTGTGGAACGTACAGCCCGATCCATATATAATATAATAGTGTCGAGGAATGTACGGCCCGATCCATATATAATATAATAGTGTCGAGGAACGTACAGCCCGATCCATATATAATATAATAGTGCCGAGGAACGTACGACCCGATCCATATATAATATAATAGTGTCGAGGAACGTACGGCCCGATCCATATATAATATAATATATATAAATGCATGTAAAACTCGGAAAAGGATACTCTGAACCCCTCTGGTGACATAAGAAGCTAATATGAAAAGTCTCTGGGAGTTATGGACATAAAACATAGGAGGCCAACGATACAAATATCTCTATACTCTCTAAGAATAGAGTCTTTGGAACTCGCTTGCTCACTGTGTTCGTTCATATGATAAGGATCATGCCAAAAAGAAAGAAAGGATAACTTTACATACTTGTTAAAGGTTAATCGTAATCACGTTCGCTTCGTCGCCCCTTTAGCCTATTTAATATGAAACCAATCGCCTATAGGACTCATTCTTTAATTCTTACTTTCTTGGTTAGGGTTTTCAATAGTTAAGAACTTTACGGAAATCGGGCAGCATTTCTCCTATATACTCGCTTAACCCGAACTTCCAATTAACCTCCTGTTATCACAGCAATACCAACAATGATAGTAATAGAAATATGCATATAAAACCCTTACAATTCAGCTCATAAACAACTCAAACAATCCAACAACCCTTCTTAACCCTTTTCCAATCTAAATCATTAACGTTTTAAGATTTTTCACCAAACAAACCAACATACGCTTTGTACACGATACGTTATACACTTCTTTCTTCCAAATTTAGAATCCACATCAACGACAACACGATCACAACACGAATAACAACATATAAACATAAATCATACTTTTAATCCTTTCCACCCACAATTTCATATGACAACAATTTCATGCAATTTCTTACTTCCAATTTCACCCAATCCAATTTTAATCCTTCCATTACAACACCATTTATACAAAAACGCCACAATATAAGAAAATCTTACCTTAATTTACTCGGAGGAATTTCTACACTTATTTGCTCCAATTTCACAATTTCTTCTTCCTCAATTCAATATCCAATGTTGCTATCACCTCCTTGAACTTGTAAATCACTTGGAATTTGATCAAAATAAGCAACAAAACAATTTTTGCTCAATCACCATGGCTGGCCGAGAGCTTGGCAGCCATGGAAGTGTTTGTTTTTTTTTTTTTTTTAAGTTTAATTTTGTGAAATGTAATTAATTTGCTAAGTTGTTCATCCAACTTTATGTATGTATGGTATCCCTCAAATGGACACGTGCCACCCCCTATGACTCATCAAATTTTGATTTCTTGATTTGTTATTTATTTTTATTTTTTTATTTACGGGTGGGGCCCACAAGCATAATTAAATTAATTAACTTTAATTAATCACTAATTCTTACTTAATAATCTAATGATAATTAATTAGTCCCTAATCTCCAATAATATTTCTAGACTAAATAAAATGAATAAACAATTTGTGTACTAATTAAAATTTGAGAATTAAAAGTTTCTATTTCATATCCAAAAATAATCCCGTCTTAACATAAGTCGATTAGCTTGCGAATAATTCGACGTATAAAAATACGGGATATAACATCCTTCCCCCTTTAGAACATTCGTCCTCGAATGTGAAACTAGCCTCATAAGGTCTTATAAAGATTTCGGGGGAATCTCTTTTATTGCTACAACATATAGTTTCATATGTCAATCAATAGAATCAATTTAGGAGTTTGGATTACCTGTTGGCATATGAAACAAGTGAGGATACTTATTCTTCATCTCCTCTTTGGCTTTCCAGGTTATCTCTTCTCTATTATTGTTTCGCCATAATACTTTGACGGAAGCCACATCCTTGGTACGCAGTCTCCTGACCTGCCTATCAAGTACGGCTATAGGTTTCTCCTCATAGGAAAACTCCTCTGTCACCTGGACATCATCCACGGGAAGTACTCTGGAATGGTCGCCTATACATTTGCGAAGCATTGACACGTGAAAGACTGGATGTACTGCTTCCAAATCAGACGGTAGGTCCAACTCGTAGGCAACTCTGCCTACCCTACGAATGATCTGATAAGGCCCAATGTACCTCGGGCTAAGCTTCCCCTTTTTGCCGAATCTCATTACACCTTTCATGGATGACACCTTTAAGAACACCCAATCGCCAACCTGAAACTCTAAGTGTCGACGTCGATTATCTACATATGATTTCTGTCGACTCTGGGCTGCCAGTAACCTCTCCTGGATAAGCTTCACTTTATCAATAGCCTACTGAATCATGTCTGGGCCTATTAATTTAGTCTCACCAACATCAAACCAGCCAATAGGTGACCTGCACTTCCTCCCATATAAGGCCTCATACGGTGCCCATCTGGATACTAGAATGGTAGCTATTATTATAAGCAAACTCGATAAGTGGCAAATGGTCGTCCCAGCTACCTCTGAAATCAATAATACAGGCCGGCAACATATCTTGTAGCGTCTGAATAGTGCGCTCGGCCTGTCCGTCGGTCTGAGGGTTGAATGCTATGCTAAGACTCACCTTGGTCCCCAATCCTTCCTGGAATGATCTCCAGAAGTTAGCTGTAAACTGAGCTTCTCTGTCGGAGATAATAGCTGCGGGAACTCTGAAGTCTCACTATCTCTTTAAGGTATAACCTCGCATAGTCCTCAGCTGAATAAGTAGTCCTAACTGGAAGAAAATTGGCTGATTTTGTCAGCCTATCCACGATAACCCAAATAGAGTCATATCTTCGCGGAGTGCGAGGTAAACCCGTAACGAAGGCCATATTAATTAACTCCCATTTCCAAGTCAGGATTTCTATCTCCTGTAATAATCCACCGGGCTTCTAATGCTCGACCTTAACCTGTTGACAATTCGGACACTGAGCAACAAACTCCATTATATCCTTTTTCATGCCATCCCACCAATACAAACATCTGAGGTCATGATACATCTTTGTTGACCCTGGATGAACAGAATAACGGGCATAGTGTGCCTCTCCCATAACCTGTTGCCGTAACCCTGCAACTTCAGGTACACATAATCTGCCTCTGTATCGTAGCACTCTGTCAGGTGCAATCTCAAATGGGGTCTCCTCCTTTTGAAGAGCTGCATCTCTATAATGTATAAGAACAGGGTCCTCGTACTGGTGTCTTTTTACTATGAAAGAGGATTCAACAACTCCTCGAACATAAACTCCGCCATCATCAGAATCAGTCAAACGGACTCCAAGGTTAGCTAACTGGAAAATCTCACGGACTATCTCCTTCCGTTCTGGTTGCACATCTGCCAAGCTACCCGTAGATTTACGGCTGAGAGCATCTTATACAACATTTGCTTTCCCTGGATGGTATAGAATGTCAACATCATAATCCTTCAGCAACTCTAGCCACCTCCTTTGCCGCAAATTCAGTTCCTTCTGCTTAAAGATATATTGGAGACTCTTATAGTCCGTGTAAATATTAACATGTACGCCATATAAATAATGTCTCCATATCTTCAAAGCATGAATTACTGCTGCTAACTCCAGATCATGAGTAGGATAATTCCTTTCGTGCTTTCTGAGCTGCTGGGAGGCATAAGCTATAACCTTTCCATGCTGCATCAATACACAACCTAGTCCAACGCCTAAGGCATCACAATAAATAACATAGCCATCTGGTCCCTCAGGAACTGTTAAAACCGGAGCCGTAGTCAATTTATCCTTCAATAATTGGAAACTTTGCTCACATGCATCAGTCCATTGGAACTTAGCTGCCTTTTGTGTTAGCCTTGTTAAAGGCACTGAAATCGAGGCAAATTTCTCTACAAACCTCCTGTAATATCCTGCTAGCCCTAGGAAACTACGTACCTCAGTAGGTGTCGTAGGTCTAGGCCAGGTCTTTACCGCTTCAATCTTCTGTGTATCTACCCGAATTCCATCAGCTTCAATAATAAGCCTCAAGAATGCTACTGAAGTCAACCAGAATTCACACTTAGAGAACTTAGCATACAACTTCCGGTGCTGGAGCACCCTAAGTACCATCCTCAAATGATCTGCATGCTCCTCTTCCGATCGTGAATAGACTAGAATATCATCGATAAATACAATCACAAACATATCTAGGAACGGCTTGAATACTCGGTTCATTAGATCCATAAGTATTTCTAGAGCATTGGTCAGCCCAAAAGACATCACTCTAAACTCATAATGTCCGTATCGGGTCCTGAATGCGGTCTTCGGAATATCTGCCTCCTTTACCCGCACCTGGTGATAGCCTGACCGCAAGTCTATCTTCGAGAAACATTTCGCACCCTGCAACTGGTCAAATAGATCATCAATTCTGGGGAGGGGATATCTATTCTTTATCATCACTTTATTCAACTGCCTATAATCAATACACATCCGCAGTGACCCATCTTTCTTTCTCACAAATAGTACCGGTGCTCCCCAAGGTGAAGTGTTGGGCCTGATGAAGCCCTTTTCTAATAAATCTCTCAGTTGCTCCTTCAACTCTTTCAGTTTTGCAGGTTCCATCCTACAAGGAGGAAAAGATATGGGCTGAGTATCTGGCAGCACATCTATAGTAAACTCTATCTCCCGTTCAGGAGGAAGGCCTGGAAGTTCATCTGGGAATACATCTGGGAATTCGTTAACTATCGGCACTGACTGAAGAGTCGACGCCTCTGCCTTCAGGTCATGCACCCGAACAAAATGATAAATATACCCCTTTCTAACCATCTTCTTTGCCTTGAGGTATGAAATAAACTTACCCCTCGGCGATGCTGTATTTCCCATCCACTCTATAATTGGCTCTCCTGGGAACTGAAATCGAACTATCTTTTCTCTACAATCAACGATAGCATAACAAGAAGCTAACCAGTCCATCCCCATACTAACATCGAACTCAGTCATATCTAACTCTATCAGATCTGCCTTGGTGCAACGACTATGTATAATCACCGAACAATCTCTATATACTTGCCTTGCTATAACAGAATCTCCTACTGGTGTAGCTACCTCAAATGGTTCTATCAATTCAGGTTTTATCACAATTCTACTAGCAACAAAGGGAGATATATATGATAAGGTGGAGCCTGGGTCTGTCAATGCATATACGTCTCGAGAGAAAATCGATAGTATAACTGTAACCACATTTAGTGACAACTCCTGATACTGTCTACTAGCCAAAGCATATATGCGGTTCGAAGGACCGCTAGAACTGGAAGCTTCGCCACGACCTCTACCACGGCCTGCTGGTGTCTGAATACCCTGTCCCATAAGGCGCATAGCCACAGAAGAAGATGAACCAGCAGCCGACCCAGTAGGCTGAGCCATACTACCTGAACCGCCCCTATACGGACACTCTCTGATAATATGGCCTGGACGGCCGCAAGAAAAACAAGCACCTGCAGCACGATGACATTCCCCAGGATGATGCCTACCATACCGAGAACACCGAGGCAAAGGTGGCCTCGACTGACTCAACCCCCTGCTCAACTGCGAACCCGAAGTCCTGGAGCTCTGACCGGCTCCTGAATACCCCGTACTATCAAACCTTCTACCTGTGAACTGTTTGGGCACACTCTGTGCGGGCTGGGAAGGATATCTAATATGCTGCTGAGGCTGTCTGCCTCGAAACTCACCCGGATAACCAGCCGATCTAGCCCTCTTATGCTGACCCCTGTCATGATCTCTATCTGGCTGACGCCCTCTGTGTCGATCCTCCACCCCCTGTGCATATGCCTGTATCCGAGCTATATCCATACCTGGCTGAAGAGCCACTGCCATACAACCATCAATCAAGTAATGGTCCAATCCCTTCATAAAGCAATGCACTCTATCTGCCATATCCGCCACAATATTAGGCGCGTATCTAGTATACGAGTCAAACTCAAGACTATACTCTCGAACACTCCTGCCCCTCTGCCTCAATTGTAAGAATCTATCAACTCTAGCTCGCCGCATCTCTGGAGGGAGGAAGTGGCCAAGAAAGGCCTCCGTAAACTCATCCCATACTGTTGGAGGAGCACCCTCGCCCCTAGATAGCTCCCACGATTCATACCAATTAACAACTATGTCACGCAACCGATACGAAGCTAACTCAACAGACTCAGTCTCAGAAGCCTTGATTATCCTCAACGTACGCTGCATCTGTCTAATGAACTTCTGCGGATCATCCTCGGGATTTGACCCAAAAAACTATGGGATTCCAACTTAAGAAGTCGCGGGCTCTCAAACTATCATGTCTATCCGCCTGGTCAACCCCTAGTCCGTGCCTGCGAGCCTGTCCTGCCACTAATCTAGTCAGCTACTACACTGCATCCCTCATGGCTCTATCCTCCGCCCCTGGCTGAGGAGCTGGAGACTCGGGTACTGGAACCTCAGGAACTGGCGGTGGAGCCGCCCCCTGACCTGGAGCCGTCGTTGCCCTAGGTTCCTCTGGAAGTGGCGGTGTAGCAGAACTCGCCGACTGGAACACAATCTCAGGCATAAGCTGGGCACGGGCCCTAGTAACTCTCCGAGTCTGGCTAGTATCCCCTGCTACTGATTTGCCCTTCTGGGCAGCTGTCGCTTTCCTTGGAGGCATAGCTATAAACATAATAGTCTGTTAGGAAGGGATTATCCTGATAATATAGCTTTATCGCACGATCTAGGATAAGAAGGAAAGATAACATCCTAAATGTCCTGTAGCTTCCTGTTTATAGATGTGGTGCACAACACACCGATAAACAAGACTCTCCTAGACACGGTCTGTAGACACTCCGAGGATGAACTGCTCTGATACCACTTTTGTCACGACCCAACCTCGTGGGCCATGACTAGTGCTTGAGCTGGACACCCACATGTACCTGTTAGACATAATCAGACTGACACTATAGACAGCATGGGAATCGGCATAGACCCAAAGGTTCTCGATGTCACATATGAAGATAATATGTCCCCTGCGGAGTCTTAGCCAATCACAACGAAATCAAATACGCATGCCGACGAGGCTGCCACTATATATCACTATAATATACAAGCCGACAAGGCTTCCACCACATATCGATAACATATGCAAGCCGGCAAGGCTGCCACAACCAACAGAAACATCCACAACAACTATATAGACACAGCTGATCATAATTTATTTACAACCCACACACATGTCTACAGACCTCTAAGAGTACTAACAATGAAATCTGATGGGACAGGGCCCCGTCGTACCCCTGGACAACCATATATAAATACATCAGAAGATCTGTACCAAAATTCTAGGCTCCGGAACAACGGAGCTCTCCAAGACAGCAGACTAGAAATCCTAAGCTGAGGGATCACTGAATCGAGCGTCTGTACCTGCGGGCATGAAACGCAGCCCCCCGAAGAAAGGGGGTCAGTACGGAATATGTACTGAGTATATAAAGCATAAGAACATCAAGTACAGACGAATCATGAAAACCAGTCTCAATAATTGAATGCATCTGTGGCTAACATCTGAGAATATCTGCGTAACTCTATATGACTGAAACTGACTCTACGGCGTATGTTAAGCATAGATCATAATATAACTGATAGTGCTGTGGAACGTACAGCCCGATCCATATATAATATAATAGTGTCGAGGAACGTACGGCCTGATCCATATATAATATAATAGTGCCGAGGAACGTACAGCCCGATCCATATATAATATAATAGTTTCGAGGAACGTACGACCCGATCCATATATAATATAATAGTGCCGAGGAACGTACGGCCCGATCCATATATAATATAATATATATAAATGCATGTAAAACTCGGGAAAGGATACTCTGAACCCCTCTGGTGACATAAGAAGCTAATATGAAAAGTCTCTGGGAGTTATGGACATAAAACATAGGAGGCCAACAATACAAATATCTCTATACTCTCTAAGAATAGAGTCTTTGGAACTCGCTTGCTCACTGTGTTCGTTCATATGATAAGGATCATGCCAAAAAGAAAGAAAGGATAACTTTACATACCTGTTAAAGGTTAATCGTAATCACATTCGCTTCGTCGCCCCTTTAGCCTATTTAATATGAAAGTAACGCTATCGTTAGTAAACTATACTTCCTAACTCATAAATCTGTAACCAATCGCCTATTGGACTCATTCTTTAATTCTTACTTTCTTGGTTAGGGTTTTCATTAGTTTAGAACTTAACGGAAATCGGGCAGCATTTCTCCTATATACTCGCCTAACCCGAACTTCCAATTAACCTCCTGTTATCACAGCAATACCAACAATGACAGTAATAGAAACATGCATATAAAACCCTTACAATTCAGCTCATAAACAACTCAAACAATCCTACAACCCTTCTTAACCCTTTTCCAATT
The DNA here is from genome assembly GCF_019175385.1 of Lycium barbarum. Classification (NCBI taxonomy): domain Eukaryota; kingdom Viridiplantae; phylum Streptophyta; class Magnoliopsida; order Solanales; family Solanaceae; genus Lycium; species Lycium barbarum. The sequence goes on along the minus strand of NC_083345.1, from coordinate 21,045,914 downwards.
TAAATCATTAACGTTTTAAGATTTTTCACCAAACAAACCAACATACGCTTTGTACACGATACGTTATACACTTCTTTCTTCCAAATTTAGAATCCACATCAACGACAACACGATCACAACACGAATAACAACATATGAACATAAATCATACTTTTAATCCTTTCAACCCACAATTTCATATGACAACAATTTCATGCAGTTTCTTACTTCCAATTTAACCCAATCCAATTTTAATCCTTCCATTACAACACCATTAATACAATTATGCCACAAAATAAGAAAATCTTACCTTAATTTACTCAGAGGAATTTCTACACTTATTTGCTCCAATTTCACAATTTCTTCTTCCTCAATTCAATATCCAATGTTGCTATCACCTCCTTGAACTTGTAAATCACTTGGAATTTGATCAAAATAAGCAACAAAACAATTTTTTCTCAATCACCATGGCTGGCCGAGAGCTTGGCAGCCACGGAAGTATTCTTTTTTTTTTTTAAGTTTAATTTTGTGAAATGGAATTAATTTGCTAACTTGTTCATCCAACTTTATATATATATGGTATCCCTCAAATGGACACGTGCCACCCCCCTATGACTCATCAAATTTTGATTTCTTGATTTGTTATTTATTTATTATTTTTTTTATTTACGGGTGGGGCCCACAAGCATAATTAAATTAATTAACTTTAATTAATCACTAATTCTTACTTAATAATCTAATCATAATTAATTAGTCCCTAATCTCCAATAATATTTCTACACTAAATAAATTTTATAAACAATTTGTGTACTAATTAAAATTTGAGAATTAAAAATTCCTATTTCATATCCAAAAATAATCCCGTCTTAACGTAAGTCGATTAGCTTACGAATAATTTGACGTATAAAAATACGGGATATAACAGTCAACGAGACCTCCGTTGGAAATTTTGAGACCACGAGTGCGTTCGCAACGTAATTTTGTATGAGTCTGTGTGTTTGGTTTGTGATCAGATGGCCTCGGAAATAACCCGGGATTTAAATTAAAGACTTATAAAATTGGGGGATTTCTTGTTTATGGTGCCATCAAAGGCGGCACCAGAGCCACCCCAGGGTACCGCTGTGGCGGTGTCATAACCGCTGGGGCGGCCATGTGTAATGTTGGCCCTACTGCTGTGGCGTCATACCAACCGCCGTAGCGGCGCCGCTGCAGAGGCATCTTTACCGTTGTGGCGGTGATGGGCAGTCAATTTTCATTAAATGTGTCTTAAATAAATCGTAAACCCTTTATATTTCTCATCTCGATATTTGAGCTTGGAGAAACTATTCTTGGAGACTGTTTCTGAAGATCCATTCCAGAAACATTGATTCTATGAAACTGATATTTTTTGATGAACTCTTTTACTTGAGTGATTATGAGAACGTCAATGTACGAGGTTCAATTCCGGAATCGTTGATTATATGAAACTGATATTTTGATGAACTCTTTTACTTGAGTTATTGTGAGAAGGCCGATGTCCGAGGTTCAATTCCAGAATCGTTGATTGTGTGAAACTGATATTTTTACTTGAGTGACCGTGAGATGGCCGATGTCCGATGAGCTATTCTGGCATCGTTGTTGCATGGCCTATTTTGATGTTATTTCGGAATTGTTGTTAGTGCACGGACTCTACGAGTCTCCCAGGGTGGTGCCAGTGAGACTCTCCTTGTGAGCAATTATCCAAGGTCCAGTCTGTCTGTTGGGAAAAGATCCGAGATAGGTGTCACTTAGACTTCGTGAGTCACGCAGGGTTGTGCTATCGAGACGTCGATATTTTGGTCCGGAGTACATGTGTACACCTTATTTGCATGGCATCGCATCGCATTCGTACCATTATTGCACAACTTTGGATTATGATTTGATTGAGATGTTATGATGATTGGATTATGATCATTCTGTTATGATGATTGGATTGTGATGATTTTATTGTGGTGATTGGATTGGATCGGATATACTCAAACTTGGCATATTTGGGTTTAGATGCTTACATAGGTGATGACGGATACTCGGTTGCGATAATGTTGTCTCATGCTTGGTTGGTTTGTTTGCTTATCTTCTTTATTTTTCTGAATTATGTTAACTATGCTTAGTCGGCAGATGATGCCTACCAGTACTGTTGTTTGTACTGACCTGCAGTTGCTGCATTTTTTTTATGAATGCAGAGTACTAAGTCAGATCTACTTCTCTGACCCGTGGCTGAGCGACTCTTCAGCTTCCACTCGAGTTTCTAGGGTGAGCATGGCATTCGCTGACCTTGAAGACTTTCTCATTATATGTCTTACTTTTATTCCAGAGACATAGATATTTTGTATTAGTACTTCCAGATTGTTTTATTCAGACTAGACCCTGGGGGTATTTACTGTCTTCTGCACTTTTACTACTATCTATCTATATATAACGTGAAACTTATGTATCTGTTATATTCGCTACTTAATTTTCTTCAATTTATGTATTGGTACGTTGTTAAGATGAGAGTTCGCTTACCGAGGTGGAAAGGTAAGTGCCCGCGTGGCCTAGGCTAAATGGGTCGTGACAAGTTGGTATCAAAGCCCTAGGTTACTCGGTCTTTAATACAAAAGCGTGTCTAGTAGAGTCTCGCGGATCGGTACGATGATCTCCATACTTATCTGCGGGAGGCTATGGGATATTTCGGAAATCTCACGTTTTTTTCTTTCCGTCATGCTATTTTATTCAAATTGCTATCTGGAAAGACTGAATTGGTATCTGAATCTTATCTTTTCTCTCACAGATGGTGAGGACTCGAGCTACGATAGCCCAAGGTCACGTACTAGAGCTCGCAGCTATGGGGGTACGGTACAGTCAGAGGATGCGGTAGAGCGAGAGCCCGCGGGGCTACCCCAACCAGGGGCAGAGCTCCTGCACTGGGCTAGCGATGAGAGAGGTCTCCATCTCCCGAGCTCGAGTATCAGTCGGGTAAAGACCAGGCCGCAGAGGATGGCGTGGCCCCAGCACGGACACAGCCTGAGGTTACTTCCGACCAGGTCGTGCATGACAATATGGCTAGGATTCTACTTCACCTTGATACCCAGTAGGTAGCCTCCGGTGTTACTACTCCTGGCAGGAGTTCACAGACTAGGGGAGGGGCACAGACCCCTGAGCAGGGGCATACACGGACAGCACATCCCGCCACAGCTATGGCTCCTCGCATTGATGCTATACTCGCCCCTGGTGAGGATATTAGGCCTATGGATGGCGCCGTTATGACTACTGCGGATCAGGACCTGGTGGGGAGATTAAGTAAGTTGGAGCCACTGAGTTTTTCTGGTACTTCGTCCTAGGATTCCTATAAGTTTATTCTTGATATGCATGAGTTGTTGCACCGTATGGGGATAGTAGAGACACACGATGTTGATTATGTGTCCTACCAGTTTCGCGGCGACGCGAAGATATTGTGGACGTATTTCGTGGCATGTAGACCTGAGAGTTCTCCTCCTTTGACTTGGACTCAGTTCTACCGGGCCTTCCTTAAGAAGTATGTGCTCTGGTCTTTGAGAGAGGTTCGTAGGGAGTAGTTTTTACGCCTTGAGCAGAGGGACATGTCCTTGGAGTCTTATGTGACCCGTTTTATCTATTTGGCCCGATACTCTACTCCGTTGATCCCTACTGAGGCTAATAAGATCAGACTCTTTGTTGGAGGACTGGTGGGTTCTCTACAGATCTTTTGTCTTCAGATAGAATCTATGGGGTCTTTCTTCCAGTCAATTATTGAGCATGCTTCTATGGTTGAGGGCACCAAGGCCCGTGCTTTTAGTGGTGGTGACAAGAGGCCACGTCAAACTGGCAGTTTTGGGGGTTCTGGTATGAGGAGCGCCGGTCAGTTTTCGAGGCCACCTCAGTCCTATTCCGGTCGTCCCGTGCATTCAACATTACCGGCTTCCTTTAGTGAGCCACCTAGGTAGATAGCTCTTGAGAGTTCGTTTTCTAGACCAGTGGACAGGGCTACTTCATCCGAGTCTTCAACTTTCGTGTTTCGGCACTCGACTCCTCTTACTTGTTTCTCTTGTGGAAAGGTTGGGCATGTTGCCAGGAGATGTCCCCGACCTAAGCGGGATTATCAGTCGCCGAGGACTCTTGTATCATCCGGTGGTTGAGGAGGGACTTCTCATAGAGGCGGTGCTCAGTCAGGCTGCGGTACTTCCCATGGTTCTAGAGGTGGGTCCCAGCCAGCTAGAGGTGGTACTCAGAGTGCGAGAGGGGGATCCCAAACTGGGTGTGGTGGAGCCCATTGTTACTCATTTCCTGGTAGGCCCAAGGCAGAGGCCCTCAGATGTTGTGATCTCATGTACCATATCTGTCAGTCATAGAGCAGCATCTATGTTATTTGATCCTGGATCCACTTATTCGTATGTATTTGCACTTCATGTCGTTGGTTGGGATTTGCCATGTGATAGCATAGATATACTTGTTCATGTGTCTACTGCGGTCGGATATTCTGTGGTTGTTGATCGACTCTACCCGTCTTATTTACTTACTTTTATGGGGTACGACACTTGGGTAGATTTGATGATTCTGAATATGGATTGGGTATGTCCTAGCTTTCTCCTTATCATGCGATCTTGGACGATCACGCCAAGACAGTCACTTTAGCCATGCCAAGACAGTCACCTTAGCCATGCCGGGCATATCTAGGCTTGAATAGAGGGGTACTCCTAGTCCTGCTCTGAAGAAGATCATTTCCATCCTTCGGGAGAAAAAGTTAGTAAGTAAGGGGTGTTTAGAGTATTTGGTGCATGTTCGCGATACAACAGGTGCATCTCCACCCCTTGAGTCTATCCCTATTGTGAGCGAGTTCACGGAGGTATTTCTGTCGGATTTGCCAGGTATGCCACCCGATCGCGACATTGATTTTTGTATCGATATGGACTCGGGAACTTGTCCTATTTCCATTCCACCATATCGGATGGCACCTGCCGAGTTGAGGGAGCTTAAGGAACAATTGCAAGATCTATTGAGCAAGGGGTTCATTAGACCAAGCATCTCCCCTTAGGGTTCCCCAGTGTTATTTGTGAAGAAGAAAGATGGGACCATAAGTATGTGTATTAATTATCGCCAGTAGAATAAGGTCATTATTCAGAACAATTACCCTATGCCTCGCATTGCTGATTTGTTTGACCAGCTTCAGGGTGCTTCGGTGTTTTCAAAGATTGATTTGCCTTCCAGCTATCACCAATTGAAAATTGATTTGCGTTCTGGCTATCACCAGTTGAAAATTTGGGCGGAGGATATTCCGAAGACAGCATTTCGGAGGAGATATGGCCAATATGAGTTTTTAGTGATGTCTTTTGGGCTTACCAATGCCCCGACTACATTTATGACTTTGATGAATGGCATTTTTAGGCCGTTCCTTGACTCTTTTGTGATTGTGTTCATTGATGACATCTTAGTGTATTCCAAGAGTAACGGGGAGCATGAGAGCCATCTTCGCACCATTCTTGGGTTGTTGAAGAAGCATACCTTATTTGCTAAATTTTCCAAGTGTGAGTTCTGGTTGGAGTCAGTAGCATTCTTGGGCCATATGGTGTCCAAGGAGGGGATTATGGTTGATCCATAAAAAATTGAGGCCGTGAGGGGTTGGGCGAGGCCCGTTACGATTATCGAGATTCATAGTTTTGTGGGTTGGCCAGTTACTATCGTCGCTTTGTGAAAGGTTTTGCTTTCATTGCTTCATCCTTGACCAGATTGACTCAGAAGGATGTTCCCTTCCAGTGGACGAATTATTGTGAGGAGAGCTTCCAAAAGCTCAAGCTTCTTTTGACTACAGCCTCGATCCTATCCTTACCTGTGTAGGGCAAGGATTTCGCTGTTTATTGTGATGCTTCCTGTATGGGTTTGGGTGCAGTGTTGATGCAGAAGGCTAGAGTGATAGCTTACGCTTCCCGTCACTTAAAGGTTCACGAGAAGAATTACCCTACCCATGATTTCGAGTTGTTGGCCATAGTCTTCGCCTTGAAGCTTTGGAGGCACTACTTGTACGGTGTCCATTGTGAGGTTTTCACTGAGCACCTTGGCCTTCAGCATGTGCTTACTCAGAGAGATCTTAATTCCAGGTAGCACCGATGGATGAAGCTCCTGAAGGACTATGACATCTCTATTTTATATATCCCTGGTAAAGCCAATGTGGTAGCTGATGCCTTGAGTCACAAAGCAGTGAGTATGGGGAGTTTAGCTCGATTGATTTTTACCGAGCGTCCGTTGGCCATGAAGGTTCAAACTCTGGCCAATAGTTTCATCCGTCTCAACATCTCAGCCCGGGCAGGATTTTGGCTTGTATAGAGGCGAGATCATCATTATTGGATCGGATCAAGGCTCATCAGTTTGAGGATTCTCAGTTGAGCAAGATCCGAGATAAGGTGTCGAGAGGGGAGGCCAAGGAGGCCGTGATTGATTCTGAGGGCATTCTGAGGATTAAAGGACGCGTGTGCATTCCTCGTGTTGGTGATTTGATTCAGTTGATCTTATCTGAGGCCCATAGCTCTTGCTATTCCATTCATCTGGGAGCCACTAAGATGTACCGTGACTTGAGGCAGCACTATTGGTGGCGCCGTATAAAGAGAGATATAGTTGATTTTATGGCTAAGTGTGGAAATTGTCAGCAGGTAAAGTATAAGCACCAGCCACCTGGTGGGGGTGCTTTAGAGGATGCTCATTCTCGAGTGGAAGTAGGAGAGGATTACCATGGATTTTGTCGCGGGTCTTCCGAAGACCCTTGGCAAGTTTGATTCTATTTGGGTGATAGTGGATCGATTGATTAAGTCCGCTCACTTTGTTTCGGTTCAGGTTCCTATACCGCGGAGAAGTTAGCCAAGATGTATATTCAGGATATTGTGAGATTACATGGGATCCCCATTTCTGTTGTATCTGATCGGGGTACTATCTTCACTTCCAGATTTTAGAGAGCATTTCATGAGGTGCTGGGTACCCGATTGGACTTTAGTACAACTTTCTATCCCCAAACCGATGGCCAGTTCGAGCGGACCATTCAGGTGCTCGAGGACATGTTGAGAGCATTTGTTATTGACTTTGGTGGTCATTGGAATCAGCACTTGCCTTTGGTAGAGTTTGCATACAACAACAATTATCATTCGAGTATTGGTATGGCGCCTTTTGAGGCCTTATATGGTAGAAGGTGTAGATCTCCGATTGGTTGGTTCGATGGGTTCGAGGCTCGACCTGGGAGCACGGATCTGTTTCCCTTGATAGAGTGAGAGTTATTCAGGCCAGGCCTGTGGCAGCTCAGAGTCGGCAAAAGATGTATGCGGACCGGAAGGTCCGAGATTTTAAGTTTGCTATTGGTGACCAGGTTCTATTGAAGGTTTCACCCATGAAGGGTGTTGTGAGGTTTGATAACAGGGGAAAGTTGAGCCCCAGGTATATTGGTTCGTTTGAGATTTTGGATTGTATCGGTGATGTAGCTTATGAGTTAGCATTGCCGCCACGCTTGGCGAGAGTTCATCCGGTCTTTCATGTTTCGATGCTGAAGAAATACCATGCCGACGGTACCTACATTGTCTGTTGGGATTCTATATTGCTTGATGAGAATTTGACTTATGAGGAGGAGCCTATCACAATCTTGGATAGGCAGGTTCGGAAGTTGAGACCAAAGGAGATTGCTTCTGTGAAGGTGCAATTGAAGCACTGAATTTCCATATTAATCAAGTATTTCTTCTTTTTAATATTTGGAAAATATTCGCCCTGTGGAACAAGCTACTTGGGAGACTGAGTCCGATATACATGGCCGATATCCCCAATTGTTCACTGATTCAGGTATTTCCCTACTTTCCTTCTTTTCTTTGCTCAAAGACGAGCAACGATTCAATTGGTATCTGATGTAACGACCCGTTTGGTCGTTATAGTTATTTCGACATTTTTTTCCGTTCTCAAGCATTGATTACCTCGCTTTTGACCCAAGGGGACCGCTGATATGCTTCCCGAGGTGCCTAGACCGAATTCGGGCAACTTTGGTGAAAATATAGGCTTAAAGTGAAAAATGGTTGACCTAAAGTTGACTTTGGGGCAAACGGACCTTTTTCAAAATTTCATCGATTTCGAGAGGTCCGGATGGTTGTTTAGAACCTGTATGGGTATTTGGTTCGGTTCCCGATGCATTCGGATGCATTTCAGGACTTAGGATGGGAATTAGAATTAAGGCAATGAGGGTTGACTCGGTCAACGAGGCCTCCGTTGAAAATTTTGAGACCACGAGTACGTTCGCAACGTAATTTTGTATGGGTCTGCGTGTTTGGTTTGTGAGCAGATGGCCTCGGGAATAACTCGGGATTTTGATTAAAGACGTAGAAAATTCGGGGATTTATGGTGTCTGGTGCCCGTAAAGGCGGTACCGCTGTGGCGGTGTCATGACCGCTGGGGCGGCATCCCAGCGGTTGCGGCGGTGACGGGCAGTCAATTTTCATTAAATGTGTCTTAAATAAGTCCTAAACCCTCATTATTTCTCATCTCAATATTTGAGCTTGGAGAAACTGTTTTAGGAGATAATTTGAAGAAATTCTTGGAGGTAAAACTTTCCTAATCCTTTACCCTTCTGTAATCACAATCATCTTAGATTTCCCCCTTGCCTTTAATAATCCCTTAGAGATGGAATTTGAGAGAGGGTTTTTGAAAAACATTTCCCTAGATTACTAATGATAACTTGATGATGGTTATGCTAAAACTTGAAGAATCTAAGCTAATTAATCGCGTATCTTCCACTTTTAACGTTGAATTTTAGGTTTGGAGGCTTAGGGTTTATACCCAATTTGGGGGTTTTTACTTGAAATCGGATTTAGGTCAATTTTTGAGTTAAATCAATAATTAGTGGTTGGGTTATGATCACGTAATACTTAATTTGGTATTTTGCCTGCGAATTTTTCGTTTTGCCCTTACGGGCCCGTTTTCCTAATTTTTGGGGTTAGAATTTACCTAATTGAAATAGTAGCAATATTGTTACACCCCGTATCTTAGAACTAAGATTAGACTCATGTCAATATATCTTTAGTGGTAAAACTGAAGGTTTGAACGTTTTGCGAAAATGGTTGATAGGCCTACTTCGGGCAGCCATAAATCCTTGATTAGTTGGGAATTTAGGAAACTACCCTTAATGAGAGTTGTAGTATGTACAAACACCTTTCTAACGATATATAGAACAGGCCAATGAGATATCGGAGCAAGGAGATATGATCGTTTCAATATGGCTAATAGTAAGGCACTTAAAATTCTATAGAATCGGCTAAGTTTTCGATACGTTTGCCTTACGGTCAAATTTCGTGAACATCCATTGGGAATTTGAGAAAACTTAAAACAAAAAAGTTGTATCTCTTTGAAATAGCTTTCCAACGGTATATTGTGGATCCCAAACAGAACTCTGTACAAGAAGTTATGACCATTTTACCGAACACTGCATAGAACCGACACACGTCGCTTTTCAGGGCGCGTGCGATGGCCTGCGTCGCGGGCCGATCGCAGAAAAACACCCTCTCTGAGTATCGACCTGCAGAATGTCGCGCAATGCACGTGCGTCGCGGACCCATCGCATAACAGGTCGGGTTTCGGGTTAAAAGTCGAGATTTCGCGTATTAAGTTATATTTAACCTTAGGGTTTATTTCGTAACACCCCTAGTCACGAAAATTTACCCTAAAGTCAGGGAGAACAAGTCCCAAGCCTCAAGAACCCTTCAAGGTAAGTTTTATCATGATTCTAGGTTGAATTCAAGTCCCTAATCTCTTTCTAACTTGAGTAAACCCTTCTAATCAATAGAGTTGTGAGTGGAACATTATTGTTGGGCATGGAAACCCTAGAATCAAGAGGATTGTACATCAAAAAAGTAATGTTTCTACACTCTAATAATTCATAATAGTGAATTGATGAGTTCTTGGGAGAATAGTAAATGGGTTTAGTAAAGAGAATTACACGAACTATAGTAGGATTTTGAATTGTTGACTTGAGATTGTTATAATGATATGGGTGATGGAGAATGATGTTAATTACATCTAATTGAGATAGAATCACCTAGAAGTAATAGAATGGGAATTGGGTGAAGAAACACCATTAATGGAGATTGTGGAGCTTTATGCCCACTAAGTGTTGGATAAAATGCTTAGATAACCAAAGCATGAATATTATTGCTAATAAAAAATCCCTTGGACTTGTATTGATAATCAAAGTTGAAAGGGTTGACGAACATTGTATTATGCTGCAAGGCTGGAATTAAGGTATGTGAGGCTAACTATCTACGTTAGGGAATATTCATGATTCTCCCTACGCCTTATCCTTCATACTCGTCAGCAATTTGACTCAGAATATAGTTTAGCCCTAGTTTCATGATATGATATAGAACTGTTATCTTCTAGGGTTGCAGTTACATAATTCGTTCATGGTTGTCACTTTGAACGTCATGAACTCAGCACGTAATCTTTATAGACCTATGCATTGTTATCACATGAGTCTCAGTCAGTGTATAACTCGTTATTTGCATAAGTCCCATAATCAGAAACAGTTATCATGCTATCAGCTATAGCCAATCTCAGTCTTGTAAATTGTTAATGTTGAACACTTGTATTTGTATTTTTGGGCCATAGGCCACAGTTTATGCATACGTATTGCTTGGGCCTAAGGCCACAGGTTTTGTGCACATTATTTGGGCCCTAGGCCACAGTATATTTACAGTTTTACAGGTGATTCTTCATCCTGAACAGGGAGTACTTCAGCTTCTTGCTTTCTTGTTTAGTTCAGTTTCAGTTTCAGTTCCAGTATTTTATTGCTTCAGTTGCTTTACATACCAGTACAATTCAAATGTACTGATGTCCCTTTTTATGGCTTGGGGGCCTGCATCTCGCGATGCAGGTAACGACATACAGGTTGACGATCCAGCTACTTAGGAGTGTTCGTATCAGCTACTGTGGTGAGCCCCAGTTTTCTTCGGGGCGATATCAGTCATGTAGTTCTCACAGCTTTCTAGACAATTACCTTTTTGTATTCATTAGAGGCTTCATAGACACAGTTCAGACAGTCAGATATTTGTTATGTGAGCCTTGTAGACAGTTATACTCAGTCGTTCAGTTGTTTTGGTTTAGCCATGTTGGCTACTTTAAGATATGTTCAGATTGTCTAAGTATTTCCGCATTATGATATTTCAGTCAGACGTTTAGTTAATCAGCATGTGTTAGTTTTATTTTATAAATTAGTTATGTTTTGGTATCACATGTTGATTCAGCCAGCCAGTTGGTTCGCTCTGTCACATGCAGTCAGGCACCGGGTGCCATGTTACGTCCAGGCCCAGGTTCGGGGCGTGACAAAGCTTGGTATCAGAGCGCTAGGTTCAAGTGTCTTAGGGAGTCTATGAAGCCGTGTCCAGTGGGGTCTCTTTTATATGTGTGAGGGCCCCACACATATAAACAGTTGACCACCAAGACATTTAGGATTTGTTTCACTTCTTTCATACTCTAGTTCATGCAGATAGAGTAATGCTTTTAGGAATTCTTCTAACTCGTGCGAATTAAGTATTTTAGAAATGGCTCCAAAAAGGAAGTACAACAAGAAAAATACGGCTACTAGCCATAGGGCTACCGTTGACGCAGCAACAGAAGGGGGCACTCAGGCCCAGGCAGCCGCCACAGCTAATGCCGCTGCAACGCCTCCCAATACTTCTGATGCAGATGTTAGAGGAGCTATTCAGCTGCTCACTCAAATTTTGGCAAATCAGGCCCAGCGACAGGAAACGGCCCCTAGCTCAGGTGCTAGTAGTGGGTCAAACAGTTCTAGGACTTTGGAGTTTATGCGGATGAAGCTGCCAGTGTTCACAGGGTCAAAGAAGGAGGAAGACCCCCAGAATTTCATTGATGGACTCCAGAAAATATTTCGTGTGATGCATGCTACTGATACAGAGGCAGCAGAACTCGGAGCTTTCCAGCTGCAAGATGTGGCCCATATTTGGTATGAGACATGGGAACAGTCCCGAGGGGAGGATGCACCTTCTGCTACTTGGGACGAATTTGCAGAAGCTTTTATTGAGCATTTCATGCCAATTGAGGTTAGAGAAGCCAAGGCTATAGAGTTTGAGAATCTAAGGCAAAAGGACATGACTGTTCAGGACTATTACCTCAAGTTTGTGTCATTGTCCAGACATGCCCCACAGATGGTTCCTAATATGAGAGCCGTGGTTAGAAGATTTATACTTGGGCTTAAACCCGAGTTGCACAGGGATGCCAACACAGCTGCTCAGAATGACAAGATGACTATTTCCAAGATACTGGCATTCGTGCAAGGTAACGAGACAAGAATGAAGGAAGAAGAAGCCCTGCAGAAGCAAAAAGATAAAGAGTTCAGCAAGAGGGCTAAGTTTGCTGGTAATTTCAGTCATGGAGGATCTCAGGGTGATGGAAACCGTCAGTTTTTTAAGAATAGGTCATCAAGACCTGCTCCCTCTACAGCTAGTGCTCCATTTCAGAGGTCCAAGTTTAACCAGAAAGGCCAGAACTTCGGAACGGCAGGCTCACATTCACAGGCCAGCGTGACCGACCGTGGTTTTCAACACCCTACTTGCAACACTTGTGGTAAGAGACATTCAGGAGTATGCCATTTGAGCATGGATGGTTGTTTTGGGTATGGTCAGCCGGGTCATTTTCTGCGGGATTGTGAGTCCGCAAGACAGAAAACCGGAGGTAACAGTAATGTAGCTCAGTCCACAAATTCAGCAGCTCCCCGAAATTCCCAAGCCTAGCAGGGGCGCAGAGCAGCAAAGTCCGGTAATACGAGCGGTGGTCAGAATCGTCTGTATGCACTGTCAAGTCGCCATGATACAGAGGCTCGTGGAGATGTTGTCACAGATATGCTAACAGTCTTCACCTTCGATGTATTTGCTCTTATGGACCCAGGATCCACTCTATCTTATGTAACCCCGTATATTGTTAAGAAAGTTGGGATAGAAGCCGAAAAGTTGCATGAACCTTTCGAAGTATCCACACCAGTTGGGGAATCAGTTATAGCTAGGTGTATCTATAGGGGTTGTCCAGTGTTAATCTACCACCGAAGCACCATAGCAGACTTAATAGAATTGGAGATGGTAGATTTTGACGTAATTATGGGTATGGATTAGTTAGAGTCCTGTTATGCCTCTGTGGGTTGTAGAACCAAAACTGTGACATTTGATTTTCCCGATGAACTTATAGAATGGAAAGGTAATTCAGTAGCACCTAGGGGTAGATTTATTTCCTACCTTAGAGCTAGAAAGATAATCTCCAATGGGTATATTTACCACTTAGTTCGAGTCAGGGATGCAGATGCCCAGACTCCAGCTCTTCAGTCAGCACCAGTTGTCAGTGAATTTCCAAAAGTCTTTCCAGATGACCTACCCGGAGTCCCTCCCGATAGGGAAATTGACTTTGGAATTGATTTATATCCCGACACTAAGCCGATATCTATTCCGCCGTATAGGATGGCCCTAGCAGAGTTAAAGGAGTTGAAAGTTCAGTTAAAGAATCTTCTTTATAAGGGATTAATATGGCCAAGTGTCTCACCTTAGGGCGCACCGGTCTTGTTTGTCCGAAAGAAGGATGGATCCTTGCGTATGTGTATAGACTACCGCCAGTTGAACAAAGTCACCATTAAAAATAAGTATCCTCTTCCCAGAATAGACGACCTATTTGATCAACTTCAGGGTGCTCAGTGTTATTCCAAGATTGACCTCAGATCAGGCTACCATCCGTTAAAGGTTAAGGAAGTTGACATTCCGAAGACCGCTTTCAGAACCCGTTATGGTCATTTTGAATTTCTTGTCATGTCGTTTGGGTTGACGAATGCACCAGCAGCTTTCATGGATCTTATGAACAGAGTCTTCAAGCCTTATCTCGATTTATTCGTCATTGTGTTTATTGATGACATATTGGTGTATTCCCGTAGTGAGACAGATCATGCAGAGCATCTCAGAATAGTGTTACAGACACTCAAGGATCGTGAGCTTTATGCAAAATTCTCAAAGTGTGAGTTTTGGCTTAAGTCAGTGGCATTCCTAGGCCATGTGATTTCAGATGAAGGTGTTAAGGTGGACCTTCAAAAAATTAACGCTGTTAAGAACTGGCCCAGACCCACCTCAGCATCAGACATCAGGAGTTTCTTGGGTCTGGTAGGTTATTATAGGCATTTTGTTGAGGTATTTTCCTCTATCTCAGCTCCGTTGACTAAGTTGACTCAGAAAAAAGTCAAATTCCAATGGTCAGATGTATGTGAGCAGAGTTTCAAAGAGTTGAAGAATAGGTTGACTTCTGCTCCAGTTTTGACACTACCAGAGGGAATCGAGGGATTCGTTGTTTATTGCGATGCTTCGGGAGTTGGTCTCGAATGTGTTTTAATGCAGCATGGTAAGGTTGTTGCTTATGTGTCTAGTCAGCTTAAGACTCATGAGAAGAATTATCCAACCCATGACATAGAGTTAGCAACTGTGGTTTTTGCACTCAAGATATGGCGGCACTACTTGTATGGAGTGCATGTGGATATTTTCACCGATCATAAAAGCCTGCAATATATTTTCAAGCAAATAGAGTTGAATCTTAGGCAGAGAAGATGGCTCGAATTTCTTAAGGACTGTGATGTGGATATTCTCTATCATCCAGGGAAGGCGAATATTGTAGCCGATGCTCTCAGTCGGCGTTCCATGGGAAGTTTAGCTCATGTCGAGGCAGACAAGCGAACTATGACAAAGGAAGTCCACCGCTTAGTAAGCCTAGGAGTTCAACTTCTAGACTCTGGAGATGGTGGAGTTGTTGTTTAGAACAGGGCTGAATCCTCCTTAGTAGCAGAATTGAAAGAAAAACAGTTTAGTGATCCATGCCTGTTACAGCTGAAGGAGGGAATTCACAAACACAAGACTACGGCCTTTGAACAAAGGGGAGATGATGGTACTTTGAGGTACAGAGGCAGACTATGCGTTCCAGACATAGATGGGCTCAGAGATCGGATTATGTCTGAAGCCCATAATTCCAGGTATTCCATTCACCCAGGTTCCACAAAGATGTATCATGATCTTAAGGAGATTTATTGGTGGAATGGCATGAAGAAGAATGTAGCAGATTTTGTGGTTGTGTCTAAATTGCCAGCAAGTGAAAGCCAAACACCAAAGGCCAGGTGGGTTGGCTCAGAACATAGACATTCCCGTCTGGAAATGGGAGATGATAAACATGGATTTCATAACAGGTTTACCTCGCTCTTTTCGAAAGCATGATTCGATTTGGGTGATTGTAGATCGACTTACCAAGTCAGCTCACTTCTTGCCAGTGAAAACTACAAATTCGGCAGAAGATTATGCCAAGTTATATATTCAAGAAATCATCCGATTGCATGGGACTCCTTTGTCCATAATTTCAGACCGTGGTGCTCAGTTTACTGCGGACTTTTGGAAATCCTTTCAGAAAAGATTGGGCACAAGGGTGAACCTCAGCACAGCTTTTCATCCTCAGACAGATGGCCAGGCAGAGCGTACTATTCAGACTCTTGAGGACATGTTGAGAGCATGTGTCCTAGATTTCAAAGGTAATTGGGATGACCATTTTCCTCTCATTGAGTTTTCTTATAAAAACAGTTACACTCTAGTATCCATATGGCACCGTTTGAGGCCTTGTATGGGCGGAGATGTAGGTCGCCAATTGGTTGGTTTGAGGTTAGTGAAGCAGAGTTGTTAGGGCCAGACTTGGTCTATCAGGCTATGGAGAAAGTCAAGTTGATTCAAGAGCGTTTGAAGACGGCTCAGAGTCTTCAAATGTCCTATTCGGACATGCGGCGCAGAGACTTGGAGTTCCAAGTTGATGATTGGGTGTTCCTGAAAGTTTCACCTATGAAAGGCATTATGAGATTTGTGAAGAAGGGGAAACTTAGCCCCCACTATATTGGGCCATATAGAATCCTGCAAAGGATCGGGCAAACGGCTTATGAGTTAGAATTGCCACAACATTTAGTTGATGTACACCCAGTATTTCATGTATCTATGCTGAAGAAGTTCATGGGAGACCCGTCTCTAGTTGTTCCTACAGAAATCCTAGGGGTTAAAGATAGCCTGTCCTATGAAGAGATCCCAGTGGCTATTCTTGAAAGTCAAATTCGCAAGTTGAGAACTAAAGAGATTGCTTCAGTGAAAGTACTATGGAGAAATCAAAAAGTTAAAGAGGCTACGTGGGAGGCCGAAGAGGACATGAAGTCTAGATACCCCCATCTCTTTGAAGAGCAAGCAAAAAATGCTGAAGGTAACTAACCTTTTCATTTAGATCCTTATAGTATAATCTCCATGTTTTCAGTATTCAGACAGTTCCGTAGACATTCAGTTCAATAATCATGTATTCATTCAGTCAGTTCAGTGATCATGTGGCTCAGTCAATTAGTTTTAGGTATCTTAGTTACAGAACAAACGCTGCCAAACTTCCATAGAGTCTCAGATTTAACCGCGATTATAACCAAGACCATCATTCGAGGACGAAAGATCCCATGGGGGAGATAATGTTACACCCCGTATCTTAGAACTAAGGTTAGACTCATGTCAATAGATCTTTAGTGGTAAAACTGAAGGTTTGAACGTTTTGCGAAAATGGTTGATAGGCCTACTTGGGGCAGCCATAAATCCTTAATTAGTTGGGAATTTGGGAAAGTACCCTTAATGAAAGTTGTAGTATGTAGAAATACCTTTTTAACGATATATGGACCAGGCCAATGAGAGATCGGATCAAGGACATATGATCGTGTCAATATGGCTAATAGTAAGGCACTTAAAATTCTATAGAATCGGCTAAGTTTTCGATACGTTTGTCTTACGGTCAAAATTCATGAAATTCCGTTGGGAATTTGAGAAAACTTAAAACATGAAAGTTGTATCTCTTTGAAATGGCTTTCCAACGGTATATTGCGCAGCCCAAACAGATCTCTGTAGAAGAAGTTATGACAATTTTACCGAACGCTGCATAGAACCGACACACGTCGCTTTTCAGGGCTCGTGAGGGCGCGTGCGATGGCCCCGCGTCACGGGCCGATCTCACAAAAACACCCTCTTTGAGTATCGACCTGCAGAATGTTGCGTGATGCACGTGCGTCGCGGACCCATCGCATAACAGGTCGGGTTTCGAGTTAAAAGTCGGGATTTCGCGTTTTACGTTATATTTAACCTTGGGGTTTATTTTCGTAACACCCCTAGTTACGAACAATTACCCTAAAGTTAGGGAGAACAAGTCCCAAGCCTCAAGAACCCTTCAAGGTAAGTTTTATCATGATTCTAGGTTGAATTCAAGTCCCTAATCTCTTTCTAACTTGAGTAAACCCTTCTAATCAATAGAGTTGTGAGTGGAACATTATTGTTGGGCGTGGAAACCCTAGAATCAAGAGGATTGAACGTCAAAAAGGTAATATTTCTACACTCTAATCATTCATAATACTGAATTGATGAGTTCTTGGGAGAATAGTAAATGGGTTTAGTAAAGAGAATTACACGAACTATAGTAGGGTTTTGAATTGTTGACTTGAGATTGTTATAATGATATGGGTGATGGAGAATGATCTTAATTACATCTAATTGAGATTGTAGAATCACCTAGAAGTAATAGAATGGGAATTGGGTGAAGAAACACCATTAATGGAGATTGTGGAGCTTTATGCCCACTAAGTGTTTGATAAAATGCTTAGATAACCAAAGCATGAATATTATTGCTAATCTAAAATTCCTTGGACTTGTATTGATATAGATCAAAGTTGAAAGGGATGACGAGCATTGTATTACTCTCCAAGGATGGAATTAAGGTATGCGAGGCTAACTATCTATGTTAGGGAATATTCATGACTCTCCCTACGCCTCATCCTTTATACTTGTCAGCAATTTGACTCAGAATATAGTTTAGCCCTAGTTTCATGATATGATATAGAACTGTTATCTTCTAGGGTTGCAGTTACAGAATTCGTTCATGGTTGTCACTTTGAACGTCATGAACTCAGCACGTAATCTTTATAGACTTATGCATTGTTATCACATGAGTCTCAGTCAGTGTATAACCCGTTATTTGCATGGGTCCCATAATCAGAAACAGTTATCATGCTATCAGTTATAGCCAGTCTCAGTCTTGTAAATTGTTAATGTTGAATACCTTTATCTGTATTTTTAGCCCTAGGCCACAGTTTATGCATACGTATTGCTTGGGCCTGAGGCCACATTATTTGGGCCCTAGGCCACAGTATATTTACAGTTTTACAGGTGATTCTTCATCTAGAACAGGGAGTACTTCAGCTTCTTGCTTTCCTGTTTAGTTCAGTTTCAGTTCTAGTATTTTATTGCTTCAGTTGCTTTAGCTTCAGTTGCTTTACATACCAGTACAATTCAAATGTACTGATGTCCCTTTTTATGGCTTGGGGGCCTGCATCTCGCGATGCAGGTAACAACATACAAGTTGACGATCCAGCAACTTAGGAGTGTTCGTATCAGCTACTGTGGTGAGCCCTAGTTTTCTTTGGGGCGATATCAGTCATGCAGTTCTCACAGCTTTCTAGACAATTACCTTTTTGTATTCATTAGAGGCTTCATAGACACAGTTCAGACAGTCAGATATTTGTTATGTTAGCCTTGTAGACAGTTATACTCAGTCGTTCAGTTGTTTTGGTTTAGCCATGTTGGCTACTTTAAGATATGTTCAGATTGTCTAAGTATTTCCGCATTATCATATTTCAGTCAGACGTTTAGTTAATCAGCATGTGTTAGTTTTATTTTATAAATTAGTTATATTTTGGTATCACATGTTGATTCAGCCAGCCAGTTGGTTCGCTCGGTCACATGCAGTCAGGCACCGGGTGCCGTGTTACGTCTAGGCCCCGGTTCGGGGCGTGCAAAATATGGGTATCATTCTTCATGACTTCTAATATAGAATTCGATTATGCTTAGACTACTTTGGTTCTGAGCTTCAAATGAAGGGAAAGGCAAAAGAGTGACTTGTTAGTGTTGCGGTTCGACAATCCAGGTAGGTAATGGCTTACCTTTAGTGAGACTTCGTATAGTGAATCACATATTTAGATTATAATGTCAGAGACAGCATGTGAACCTTCGGGTATGACATTGGAATGGATATTTCCTTAGGTTGGGCCCTGATGTATGTTGGGACTAGCCACCCCGTTATGTGTTCTTAATTATTCCATTTTAATGGTTGATGCCATGTGTAGTTGGTAGATGTCAAGTTCTGTCTTATCATCTTGATTTGGATAGAATTGACATACCCGTGGTTGGTATTTATACTTGGATATATTGCTGGTGTACCCACTGTTGGTACTTGATTTATTGATATATGTTGGCATACCCATTGTTGGTATTGTGATGTGATACTTCTTGGTGTATCCCATTGTAGTACTTGGATATTGAACTTGATCGATTGACATATGTATTACACGCATTCTCTCATATTCATGCATGACCGATACCCGGTGATGATCCGATATCGTTGATTGAGCGAAACTGATATTTGATAAACTCTTTTACCTCAGTGATTGTAAAAAGGCCTATGTCCGAAGATCCATTCCGAAATCGTTGATTATATGCAACTGATATTTTGATGAACTCTTTTACTTGAGTGATTGTGAGAAGGATGATGTCCGAGGTTCAATTCCGGAATCGTTGATTATATGAAACCGATATTTTGATGAACTTATTTACTTAAGTGATTGTGAGAAGGCCGATGTCTGAGGTTTAATTCCGGAATCGTTGATTGTGTGAAACTGATATTTGACAGACTCTTTTACTTGAGTGACTGTGAGATGGTCGATGTCCGATGAGCTATTCTGACATCGTTGTTCCAAGGTTGATTCCGATGTTATTCCAAAATCGTTGTTAGTGCATGGACTCCATGGGTTCCCCGGGGTGGTGCCGGTGAGCCTCCCCTTGCGAGCAATTATCCAGGGTCCCGTCTATCTGTTGGGTAAAGATCCGATACGGGTGGCACTTAGACTTCGCGAGTCACACTGGGTTATGCTACCGAGATGTTGATATTTCCGTCCGGAGTACATGTGTACACCTCATTTGCATGGCATGGCATCACATTCATACCATTATTGCACTGCATTGAATTATGATTTGATTGAGATGTTGTGATGATTCTATTGTGGTGATTGGATTGGATCGGATCGAATATACTCGAACTTGGCATATTTGGGTTTAGATGCTTACATAGGTGATGACGGATACTCGATTGCGATTATGTTGTCTCATGCTTGGTTGGTTTGTTTGCTTATCTGCTTTATTTTCTGAATTGTGTTAACTCTGCTTAGTCGGCCGATGATGCCTACCAGTACTGTTGTTTGTACTGACCTACACTTGCTGCATTCTTTTATGAATGCAGAGTACCAAGTCAGATCTACTTCTCTGACCCGTGGCTGAGCGACTCTTCAGCTTCCACTCGAGTTTCTAGGGTGAGCATGGCGTTCGCTGACCTTGAAGACTTTCTCATTATATGTCTTACTTTTATTCCAAAGACAGATATTTTGTATTAGTACTTCCAGATTGTTTTATTCAGACTAGACCCTGGGGGTATTTACTGTCTTCCACACTTTTACTACTATCTATCTATATATAACGTGAGACTTACGTATCTGTTATTTTCGCTATTTAATTTTCTTCAATTTATGTATTGGTACGCTGTTAGGATGAGGGTTTGCTTACCGAGGTGGGAAGGTAAGTGCCTGCACGGCCTAGGCTAAATGGGTCGTGATATCTAGTTATCAACTAGATTCACTATTAAAGGCATAACACAACTAATCACATATTACGAATATTCTCATCGTGTGACATAGAAAGATAGGCATTACCCACTACTCCCAAGTCACATAAAATTCCACCGATATTCAAGAAAATCGAATCAAACATCCTAAAGAATCTACAGCACACAACCCCGAACATACAAATCACACAACAATACCATCCTAGGATTCCATCCCAAATCTCCAATTCCTACACATGCATTCTCCGTTCCTTCTAATACACGAATATGGGAAACTAACCGGAGTCTACCGAAAGGAAAGCCTTAACCTACCTCATGGCCAGGCAGGTGCCATAAACATCCATTAATTCTTTATCTCGATCACCACATCATAATCCGTACGAAAGAGATTGGAGACAACATGAGGCCCAAGAATAGAATTACCATTAGAACCTTTATAATAGATTTTGGATTAATAAGGAAGGTTTGGGATCTTAACCCACTTCTAGATTCCATCTACAACAACACTAGGTGATTTACCAATTTTTAAGCTTATATTGGGAAAGACCCATTTCTAAGATCCATGGAAGAACTCATTTTTAAGAAGAAGGAAGGTAGGAATCTAGGTTATTAACTCATTTATGTGAAGAACATGAAATATTACCTAATAGGATTCATGTGAAAGATAATGCTAACCTAACATTCCTCCAACTCTAGATACTTATAATACCTATTAGATAGTTCTCTAGGTGAAGACCTTTATGAGTAATTTACTAGGTGGAAGAAGAATTTAAAGGTGTTAGAAGGATTATCAAGACCAAAAATTTGATTATTTTTTTTGGCTTCCCCAAAGACCTGGGCGGCTGGAATTTAGGGTTGTGGAAAATGGGACCAATTCCCGAAATGATTTCTTAATTAGTGAATTTAACTGCGCGTCACCGCTTCAGCGGTTGGCCTGCCGCTTCAGCGACAGCGCTCGCATAGCCGCTGTAGAGGCCCGGTACCACCACAGCACCAGCACTTCAGCAGGGTCAGGGCCGCAGGAGCGCGACCGCTTTAGCGCTCAGCCCAGCGTTGGGGTGGTCTAATTGGGTCCCCGACCCAGACTTCGATGTTTGATTCTCTTTCGTACAATGGGTCCCGCTAGGCTAGATGTCCATTGGAAATACTTTAGTGAACAGAAAGGTCCAGGATGACACGGTTACAGATATTTTGAAATTTTTACAGTAACGACAAAACTGGTCGTTACACAATAAAAAATTAGGGTTAGTCAAATTTCGTTGCTTAGGGATGGCCCTGCCATCCCCGAACACCGAACGAGTAGTTGTTGACACCTAATTTTTGGTCTCCCGTAATTTATTTCAATCACTCAGAGTCTCCGGATAATAAATAAATGAACTGAGCATTTTTAACAGCCTTAAATGATTTTTATAAATTATCCAGATCAATATTTCTTCCCTTTAAATTAACAAAAAGGGATTTTCATGAATCATATTTTTATTTAGAGATCAATGAGTATTTTCAGGATATTTTATGAGATTTTGTTAAATTTAATTAAAAAGAAAAAGAGAGAGAGAGAGAGGAAGGGTTCTTATTTAATTATTTAAAATTATTTTGCAAATACGTCTTTCCTTTTTATTTTATCTTTGAAAGTTTGAATAATTTAAGTAATTAACTATTTAACCATTTAAACTTCTAATTTTTATTTAATCTGCATGATTTGTCAAAATAGGCATAATTGCCCTTATGTGTTTTAATTAGGCTAATTAATTAATTAAGTGATAATTACTGCAAATTTGGAACAGCTCCAATTACCCCTTCAATGCTAGTTCCTCTAGATGTGTTTCTATCATTCGCCATTGGCAATAAACAAGATTAACAGAATTGAATTTTCTTGAAAGAAACTGCTCGATCGAACACATCTATCTTTTGTGGAAACTAGATAGCTTCAAAACTTCCCAGATTTTAACACACTTTGATTCAAACGTCCAAATGCTCTAATACCATGAAATGATTCAATACTCAATATGAGTTCATCAAGAATCAAGCAAGAAGAAGAGAAAAATAAAAGAAGAAGAAAGAAGAGCCAGTTAGCCGAGATAAGAGACATAAATGTATTCAACGTAGAGAATGAATTAACTTGTGTTTACAATGAGTAGGATTCATACATGTATACACACAATGTGATGAATTCCTAATCTACATAATGAACAACTTGGAAGTTGTCAACTAACTAACTTGACTTCTAACTACCTCATAACTAACTTAACTAATATTATGAAAACTGTGTATTTACTGTATTTAAAAAACTACCCTTCAGTGTATTTGCTGTATTTACAAACTACCCTTCAGTCTTTAATCTTCATTTCTTTCAACACACAATAATATATTTAAAAGAGAAAATGCAATTTTTTCATCAACTGGATCGAATTAGCCCACACCTAGAATTGGTTCAATCATCTGATAATTTTAAGAGAAGTTGGTACAAGTGTACCGGGGGGGGGGGTAAAGGATTAACAAGAAATGGTCTAGTTTAATATTGTTAGCAAGGTTTAAGTTTTAACTCAATTTAGCAATTTTAAAAGAAACTTTGAAAAAAAATTAATCCACACCTAAATCTTTATCTCTCACGGCCCGAACCATAACCTAGGCATAACATGACACTCGGTGCTTTACTTCATGTGATCGAGAGAACCACATGGCTTGTTGAGTCAACATGGGACATGAACTGATGCGGAATACACTTTAAAACATGGATAGTCCGAATAACATGAGTCATCATAATATTAATGAAAATACTTTTTAAACATGATGCGGAAATAATCTGAAAATTTAATAAGTACTGAGCCAATACTGGCTATACGACTCTGAACATTTGACAGGACATAACTGAACTAGTCTATGAAACATCTGACATGAGTCTAACTGCTAAACTATTTATCGGGATAAAGCCCCCGGCATACCTTAACTGATATGAATTAAATAAAGATAAAACCCCGAATGAGATAGGGATACAAGCAATAGTCCTAACGAGCAGATCCGTCGTCCTGTAAATTAATCCCTGCACTGTGAAATGCAGGCCCCTAAGCAATAAAAAGGGGACGTCAGTACATTTGAATTGCACTAGTATGTAGAGCAACTGAATGAAATAAACATGGCACATGAAATAATAGAACTGAAACTGTAAGCTGAACATAAACATCAGTATGATCTGACATTTATATATATATATATACATATAACATGAGTAAAACATTTTAAGTACATATGTATATATGTATCTTGTGGGAGAGCCGTAGTATAACCGACAACATAAAATTAGCATGTAGGTACATGGAGTCTAGTACCTAGCCCAACCAGTAGAACAGCCCCACACCTTGCCAGGGCATGAGACATAAGCATGACATGAAATGATCCAATTCAGTTGTCTCAAGCGGTCGTCCTAATCTGGGCGGATCGACCCTTACCCCACGTTGGCATACGTAATTTCAAGCTGTTTGAGCCTTCTCGGTAAACCTATGCTACGCCTAAAAATATGAACATGGATAACGGTGGCATCTGAGCCCACGGTTTGTATAACATAACTTGTAAGTATGACTTGTAGACATGATTCATGAATATAATATAGCATGAATTTAAGTATATAGTATAACTTCTATGAAAACATGGAAAGCATGTAGATTTTCATGAAAAATAAGCATAATAGTTCATATCTTGCATTTAAGAACCCATGGAATACAAAGCATGGGTGTTCATGGATTACAGACGTATTCTCAATAACCAAAATGAAATATCAAGAATACGATAACAAATTATTAATATGAACATGGTATATCATGGTACATATAACTTAGGGTCATCATGAATTAGAGTAGAAACCCTAGGTTTATGGAACTTCGTATTTTCATGGATGACGTAGAGTGGGGTGAAAAATGATGTTCCCACACGTGGATAGAAACCCTACATAACTTAATAGCTCTAAAAACTTAAGAAAAGTCTGAATCTTTGAATAAGAATTCCAAAAGCTTGAATCTTGACTCTTGAGATGAATTTTCTTGAAAACACTAGGTTGTTAACATAGGATTCCGCTTAGAATTCATGTATAATCATTCAAATTCACTTGGGAATATATGGGAGGGACTTACCTTGATGTATGAGGATGAGGAGAAGAGAGAATGATCGTTCTAGGGCTTGGGATGTGAAGAATGAAGTGAAAAAGCCTTAAAACGAAGTTCTAAAGTTGCTGTCAAACCTGTTTTACGCCCACTTTAGACCAATATTACGGCCTGTAAATCAGATTTATAGTCTGTAAAGTCTACCGTAAATCAGTAACAGTATCTGTGATTTTTGGGCAAAAATTTATGGCCAGATTTACGGCCCATAAATTCTACCGTAAGTCGGTAGAACACTGTTTTGGTAAAACAGACATAACTTTTTGTACAGATGTCTATTTGCCCATCATAATATACCGTTGGAAAGGTATTTCAAATATCTACAACTTTTATGAGGAAGGTTTCCCAAATTCCTTATATATTTTTTCGTATACTCACCTGGTGCAAACGCACTTGAAAACTTGCTCCGTAGGGTAGCTTCCGACTTCACTTTGCCCAAGGACTCTTCTTATGACTTGATTAGGTTTCAAACACTCTTTCTACACTACTCATATTGAATTCATTATACCCCCATCTTACGAGTCAAACCTTAGCCCGAATACACGAGGTATTACAATTTCTTTCCTAATTCACATGCTTACTTCAAAATACATCGCCCCAGAAATCGACGAATGCTTATCTTTTGACTTTAATTAGATGATTTTTTTCCTATGAATTTCCAAATTCAATTGCAGCTACAGAATATCTATGTTCTCCTGAGATATTGTCGTCACTGTTCAAAAACATCACAAGAGCACTTGAATCTGTGCAAGTTGTAATTGATATATAACCACCTTTCACAATATCTAAAAAGATTACTTAAGATTAGATATCAAATGGGCTCCTTTGTGCCTCAGAAAATTTGTGGATTGGTCCAATTCCGATTTAGAGATTTATGACATCATATTTTGTTTTTGTCTCCCCCCCCCCCCCCCCCCCCCCCTTTCTCTTCTTCCTTTTTTTTTTGGGTTTGGAGGGGGGGTGTGTTGTGAATTAAAATGGAATTTTGTAATGTTATAAGTAGTAGAATAATTAGCACTTACGGTGGTCATATGGTGGTGGTACGCGAAGGACGTGTGAAAATGAAGGGAAATAGGTTTTGAGGCAGGGCATATATATGTATATATCCCTGCATACCTATATATCCCGATTATATATCTATGTACATCTTTCATTCATATTACTCCATATCTAATGTGTATTTGTGTATGGAAAAAATTGTATGATATACACACGTGATATACATCATCACTGTGATATTTTTTAAACCAAAGGAGTACCTATTCAAGCTTATTCATGAAATTATTAATAGCCTTCAGACCCTCTTACTCTTCTAACATATATTGGACTTTGAAGCTCTAGGTTTCATCATTGTCGCCATACTGAGTTTCAACCCTTTGTTGAGCTTAGTATCAATGTTCTTCAAAGCAGTACGTAATCATTCTTTAACAAAATAAAAAATATAATGAGAATGTTGAAAAAAATGAAGCAAGATGTTGAGAAAACATACATTAAGCATTGATAGATGAACTACTTACATAAGTGTAGTTACGTATTTTTTTTCTTTCTAAATATTGAGTTAGAAGAAAGAAGTCCTATTTCTCCCCTTTCCTTTTTGTTTAAATTGTCACTGTCGACGTCATTGTTGGAAAACCATGGTTTTTTGTTCTTCCATTAAAGAAGAAAGAAGGGAGAAGCCATTATTGTTCTCAACGTCTTCTCCAACAGTAGCCAATCAAGTCAAAATTATCTCCTGACAGATAGAAGAGGACCAGGTTCGGAGTCCCTTTGAGATACCTCAAAATTCTTTTTGCAACCTTCAAATGAGATTCTTTTGGACTTGATTGAAACCTTGCACACAAACCGACACTAAACACAATGTCAGGTCTGCTAGCAGTCAAATATAGTAGAGACCCAATGATACCTCTATATACGCTACATAACTCTGAACTTGTGTTCTTACCATCTGACTTACCTGTCAAATCCTCAGAAGATGATGCATTTATCTTTGCTGAGAAAGCACTGCTCTTGTTCTGTATTTACAAGATCTAGTTATACTGTTCTTGCGTGAACACATAAGCTCCTGGTTGATTCATATTGGCAAGTTTGGCATGTTAGGCATTTGCATGGTTGACATCTGAGGCATTCTACCCTGCTCCAAACCTTTATACAAACCAATTACATTTGCAGTTATGAGATTCTCACCAGACTTATGCCAGTATTATGCACATATGAATATTCACCTAGTGACATATTGTGTGTTGCTGAAGATCTTCCATCACCTGGTCCATAGTTTGTACCAAATTTCCTATTCTTGAAACCAGGTGGATAACTAACAAACTTATAACAGTTTTCCTTAGTATGCATTTTCAGTTTGCAAAAGTCACACTATAAACTATAGTCCTTTTTAAACTTCTGATTTCCTACATTAATCCTAGAGTATAATGCAATAGGATCATATTGACTAGTAGTATAACGACCCGCTAGGTCATTATCGGCATTTTGACCATTTTTACCCCTACTAGTTCCTTTCCAAAACTAGGAGCGAGTCTAGTGATAACTTAAGGAGCTAGAATTATGAAATAAAGGCCTTTTATTGTATTTGTGCGCTCGTTTGAAAACGTGAATTATTTTCGTTAGGGGCGGAATTAGTAAATTTGACTTACATTTGCAATTTTGAGGCCACGGGTGAATTCGTAGCATGTTTTTACATTGATGTGCATATTTGGTTTGGCTCTGTAGGGCCTCAGTTTGATGTTTGGATTTTGGGTGAAAAACCAGAGCTCACTGGTCAATTGGGACAGCGGCAGCGGGTGTTATACCGCTGTACTCCGTTGTGGGGGCCATGGGAGTCGGGGAATTAATGAGGTCAGCCATAGAGGGAGAAGTCCTGCAATAGCGAGACTGCTGCAGCGGTCG
Source organism: Lycium barbarum (assembly GCF_019175385.1). Classification (NCBI taxonomy): domain Eukaryota; kingdom Viridiplantae; phylum Streptophyta; class Magnoliopsida; order Solanales; family Solanaceae; genus Lycium; species Lycium barbarum. The sequence continues at coordinate 21,018,114 of NC_083345.1, read as the reverse complement.
ATGGGAGGCAGAAATTAACTTTTATACCACAAATTTCGAAGCCATTCCCCACATAACACCAAAAAAGTTCCCAAGAAAGTAAGGAAATTTTCTAAGGCTAGGGTGAAACTCTTCTTTGAAAGATTAGAACCCTAGAATTAGTAAATCCTTGAATAATGACTGGGTTGTTGATTTTATCATTGTTTATTCATCTAGGAGTGTAGAGTATCACTTTCTAGGATGAGAATTGATTACTTCTGGTGGAAATTGCCTATTCAGTCTTAGGGTTCTAATAAAAATGAGAACTTTAGCATAAAAACTTCTTGAAAGGGGTTGAATCGATTGGAAACCCATGAATTGGAATAGTATGACTGTTGGGATTGAAATTATGATAAGTTCATCACTAAATAATGGTTTCACCATTTGAAAAGGGTAAAAGTAATTGGGTTTTCTTTCCCAATTATTGTTCTTGTTAGAGTAAGTGATCCATTACTCACTTAGCATTATATTGCTAGATTTTGATCATTCCGAAGCTTTGCGAAAGGGAAAAGCTATTGCGGAGTAATTCAAACATGAAGTCTGGTTGAAAATTCCTAGGTTGGTACTGATTGATTGATTATGTTGGCTTGTCACAATTACTTTATGTATTGAAACCTGAGGTGTATTTGTTGTGTTATAAGAAGGAAGGACTTCATATATACTCTTCGTGTTGATTGAGATAATTTCATATTCATTATGTTGATGAGTTAATTTACTTGAGTCCTGCTATGACTTGTGGCTTGATGCCTTATAATTCCTTACATGATATTGTTGGATGATCATATTCCATATTGACTGTAGGACTAAAAATACGTTGATATTCATATATGATGAGATACAGAAAGAATGCATATAGAAAGGCACATTTGATAGAGGGCGAGAATGTGGTCAAGTTATGGGCTCGGGATCCGAGGTCAGTTCCGGAATGAGTAGTACATGGACACCATGAGTCCCCTACAGGTCATGGCTAATTGGGTAAACATTATTGGTTGGTATATGTGTACCCGTTGAGATACTATTATTGTTGCATTGCATTGCATCGAACTTGTATTATTCCTATTGATGGTTATGGCTGTATTTATCTTATTTATGTGTTGGCTGATTTCTATTGATGACATTATTTGGTTATGTGTTGTTGTGCCTATCTGCTTATCTTGTTAATTTTATGAATGTATGCATATACTAATCTTAGTCGTCTTATGATATCTACGGTACATAGTGTTTGTACAGATACTACCTTGCTGCACTTTTATTTGAATGCAGATTGTGTGCCAGAGACATCTTTCAGACCTCACATCTAGCTTGAGCCTATTCCCCATTCAGATCAGAGGGTGAGCTCCTATCCATGCCATGCCGCCTGAAGATCTTTCTTATTTTGATGTCTACTTTCATTCCAGACATTGTTTACAGTTACAGACAATTGTTCATTTTTTAACAGTTATATTTAGAGTCCTTGTACGATGACTTTTTAATTTTGGGGTTGTAATAGACAGATTTCCGCACCTTTATTTATTTATGGCATGACTAAACAGATTAATGATTTAATTCTGGTTACTAATTTATAATTGTTTAAATGGTTTGATAATTGGGTAAGGGGATGGTTCGCCCACTAGAAGATTTAGTGTGGGTGCCACTCACAGCAACAAACGAGGTACCCTAGCAGGCTGCTGGGGCCGCAGCTCACAGTGGAAGCTAGGCCGCTGGGGCCGCAGCTCGTGGTGAAGGTCAGGCAAGGGGAAATGGTCGTGGCAGAGGTAAGGGAGCAGTAGCACTAGCCAGGGGCGGGACTCCTACAGCTAGTCAGGCTCGCCCTGAGTCCCTCAAGCCCCAGGTAGTTCCAGATGAGGCAGCAGAAGTTGCAGTAACATTACTTCAGCTAGAGGTAGTGGCTACTCCAGCGGTGACAAATGTTATGGGCCGAGTGTTAGATTTGTTGAAGGGTCTGACTAATGGTGTGCTACCAGCCATTCCAACTGGCCGGGGTGTGAGATTGGGTGATCAGGATCTAGACAGAGTTCGTGCTCCATAGGTATAAAATACTGCAACAGTGGCCCAATGTTTAGATGAGGCTCCAGGATTTGAGGTATTTCCTAGACCAGTGGTAGGGCTGATGTTGACCGGTGATGAGCATGATCTGTTTTGAAAGTTCACTACGATGAACGCTCAGTATTCGATGGGACAGAGGTTAAGGATGCTTATGAATTCATCATGGACTGTCATGAGAGGCTCCATCAGATAGGGGCGGCTGAGAAGTATAGTGTTGATTTTGTGACCTTCCACCTCTTGGGTGATGCCAAGTTGTGGTGGAGGGATTTTGTGAAGTGTAGGTCAGAGGGATTGCCTCCATTGATATGGACGCAGTTTTATCATATCTTCTTAGAGAAGTATGTTCCTCGTACTTTGAAGGACAGAAGGCGTGATGAGTTTAGTAAAATTGAGCAGGGCAATTCATCAGTCGCTGCTTATGAGGCCCGATTCCATTCTCTGTCTCGTTATGCTCTCCAGCTATTACCTACTGGGAAAGAGAGAGTCAGGAGATCTGTGAAAGGGTTTAACACTGCTCTCTAGTTGCCAGCTCTTCAGCTTGCTGCCTCAGGTGCTTCCTTTCAGGAGGTGGTGGATCATGGTAGGGTCGTCGAAAGTGTTAGGTAGGATGTTTATAATAAGTACGCGGAGAAGAAGGCCCGAAAGGATGGTAGTATCAGGGGCTCTTTCTCTAAGGGCCAGAGTTCCCAAGTCTATTCGGGACACCCTGTTTAGTCAGCCATGTAGGCTTCAATTTGAGGGCTATTAGGGGCCAGTCAGTATTATTCCAACCAATCAGGGGGTTCGCAAGCCAGAGTTCCACAGTATGGTGGTTATTCGGATTCTTCGGTTTCTGTTCAACGTCGAACACTAAAAGGCGGATGCTTTGATGTGGTGAGACGGTGCATTTCAAGAGAAATTATCCCAGACATAGGCAAAGTGGCCAGGGTGCTCAGTGTCAAGCTCCCAGAGCTCTAGCATCAGATAGAGAGGGAGAATCTTATGGTAAAAATTGTGGTCAGATTGGGCATGGAGGTCACACAGCTGGTAGAGGTGGCACCCAACCCAGTAGAGGCGGATTCCAGTTAGGTAGAGGAGGACATCATCCCAGCAGGGGCGGAGCTCAGGCACAACAGGTTGATCGCAGTGATTCGCAGGCTACTGGCGGACGAGTTCATTGTTATGCCTTTCCTGGCAGATCGGAGGCGGAAGGCTCCGATGCCGTTATCACAGGTAACATCTCAGTCTGTCACCGGATGGCTTCTATATTATTTGACCCGATCACTATTTTTTATGTGTCAACATATTTCTCTATGGGTCTTGATATGGATCATGATTTTCTTGATGCCTTTATACATGTATCTACTCCAATTGGAGACTCTGTGGTTGTAGATAGAGTTTATCGATCTTGTACTGTTACACTTGTGGTGTATGGCACCTGGGTTGACTTAGTGATTCTAGACATAGTAGATTTTTATGTCATCCTGGGTATGAGTTGGTTAGCTTCTTACCATGCAATTCTGGACTGTCATGCCAAGACAGTCATCTTAGATATGCCCGGGGTGCCTAGACTTAAGTGGAAGGGTAACCTTAGTCCCTCTCCAAAGAAAATTATTTCCTTTATTTGTGCAAAGAAGCTAGTTGATAGGGTTGTTTGGCCTATTTAGCGCACACCTGTGACACTAGTGTAGAGGGCCTATCTATTAAGTCAGTCCAGGTAGTGTGTGAGTTTGCGGAGGTGTTTTCCGCAGACTTACCAAGTATGCTACCAGACCGTGATATTGATTTCTGCATTAACTTAGAGCTAGGGACCCGCCCTATTTCTATCCCACCACATCGGATGGCACCAGCAGAGTTGAGAGAATTAAAAAAAACAACTTCAGGATCTCCTTAGTAAGGGTTTTATTCATCTGAGTGTCTCCCCGAAGGGCGCTCCTGTACTTATCATGAAAAATAAAGATGGGACTATGCAGATGTGCATTGATTACCACCAGTTAAATAAAGTTACCATCTGAAATAAGTACCCCATCCCTCGTATTGATGATCTATTTGATCAACTTCAAGAGGCTTCCGTATTTTCGAAAATTGTTTTGATATTGGGTTATCACCAGTTGAAGATTCGGGCCGAAGATATTCCGGAGCCAGCCTTCAGGACTAGATACGGACACTATGAGTTGTTATACCCTATTTTAACCGAGGGGTCAAAATAGTTTATAACATTCCGGTGATTCCGGGATTAATTAAAGTTGGGAGTCGCCACCTAATTATTTACGGTGAATTAGGGCACCTAAAGTTTATAAAAGTCATTTTTCAAAGTTAACTCTGTTTTAAGTCTACGAAACAAAAATTCTAGGTAAGGTTCAACTAACTTAAAGGGAAGGTATTAGGCATCCTCTAAATTCCATTAATAATGGTTAACCGACCGGACTTAGATGAATTAATTAGGCTGTGAACATAGTGCTTAAATTTTAAGAAAACGGTTAAGAAATGTAGCTAGGGTTTTAAAGAAAATATAATAATGTGGTTAAAAATAAGGTTCACAGAAAATATAATAATTTGCATATAAGAAGACTTTGAATGCTATTTTAAAATAAGATTGGTAAATGTTGTTAAGACTTTAAATGAAAATATAGTAATGCTATTCACACTAAGATTTGCAAAAGATGTTAATTGCATGTAACTAGAAGAAAATGAGGGTCGTGCAGTGTTTTAATAAATATTTGCAACAACTCAAATGATGAAATATTAATGCAGTTTAGGAGTATAAACAAAATAAGAAAAAGTTAATGATTTTTTCTGTATCCCTTTATTATTTCTTATTAACTGTGCTTAGCTAAAGACATGCATGATTGATTCGAAATTGAAAAGTCATTTCTGAAATGTACTTGAGTTTATATTTGCATGTTAATGACGTTTTGAAATCTTAAGATAGTAAGAATAAAATATGATTCCCTTAACTCAAAATATATAATCACGCTATTTTGCGAATCAACTATCCCAATAAATATTATAGATGTTATAAATAGTTTAACATGAGAAAATGTAACTTGCGAAATTAATTATTAGTTTTCTTGGATTAACTACCCATCATTCTAAAACTAACCACACTAATTCCCTATAATTTATCTAAGCTAAGAAAAGCAAACAAAGTAAAGGGTTAGTCAAATAATACAAGTTAACTGCACAAAACAAAATAGAGGCTGAAATAAATTAAATGGGCTCAGCCCATTTCTAGGGCTGTCGTGACCAGGCCGCTGTTGGGCTTTGGCCCAGAACTTGGTTTTCTATTTTCTGTGGACCGAGGGCTGGGCGGAGAGAATATGTTGTTGGGCTTTGGCCCAACACCGAACGCAGAGGGAGACGAGTCCAAGACTCGTATGCGAGGTTCATGCAAAAAAATGAAAGAAAAAGATTAGTAAACGATCAATGAATTATATTAAACATATGAAATATAAACTCAAACAAACCAGCATATTGTGTATATTCTATGTATATCTTAAGTATACCTTATATATACACACTCATGAGGTGTATAGAAGGTCAATATTTTAGCTACTCAAAGTACCTGATGAATAAAGAAAAAAAATTTAGCTAGCCTACAGGAGACTTGATTACACACATAATTTATTTCACATCTTGAATCACACATGCCCATTGGGCTGTTGGACGCCCAGTCACATTTTAAGGGATGTTTTAGAACCATTGGGGCCAAAACAGATCTATACCATGTTGAGATAAATTTAGCAAAGTTCAACTCATATTATAACTTGAAATCTGGATGTATGTTTAAAAAAAGGTTGTCTCAAAATAATAAACCAACTTATAAGATCCCATTATTTCACTTCTCAAAACTGATTTCACAATTTGAAAGCTGTGATTAAAACTGTTACTGAATTGTTGAAAGATGTTACTGAATTGTGGAAAAATATTCATGCCGAGTTACGCACAACAAGCAGGTTTGTAAGCTCTTTGGGACACAAAGGAATACTTTCAAGAGATCAGCAACTACACTGGGCATTTAAACCATTTTATGCAGGAACCTTAACTGGATGGGATCAGTGTCAACTGATCACATTTCAAAACAGCCAGTCTTTAACCTAAATAGGGATCTACCAAAAGGAAAAGGGGAAATCATTCTAAGGGACCAAACATCAGCTTTCACCAATATCTAATCCGGCAATATGTATTGTTGAGACTGTCAAATACTCAAATGCATTCACGGGAATCATCTTGGCAGTTGTTTAGATGTGACAACACCTAATCCTACGATGAAACTAGTCCTGGGCAATCTATATTAGTTGATTATTGTTTAGAAAAGAACACTTGCAAACAACATAAAGGGGAACGAGCAGATACGCCAAAGCCCATATTCCAAAGTCATGTTTTTAGTAACTATCCCTAAGGTTCAAACAAAGACAGATCTGGAGTTTTGTTTCAGTTCTACAATAAACCAATTCAAACTGTACACGATGGAAGGAGAAATAAAACCAATAAACACTTAAAGCAACTATATCCAACCAAAACTAAATTCATACTCACACCATCATTAACCTATCATTTACACTTTTCAAGACTATTGGCTTGGTTCAATCAAACGCCGAGAACTAAGGCCTCTTAATAATCAAAGAAACAATAATTTGTTCCCCCTTTCTTTACTCAAACTAGCATGCAAATTCCCATTTCTTTTCAACAACTCCTAAAAAATTAAGCAAAGAGAAAACATGAATGACATTCACTACAGGTTGTATGACTAACACAAGTTTCAGATGAAGTTATGGGAAAATCAATTATATGGCAGAGTCTACATAACACAACTTTAACTTAGCAGATATCCAATCAACGAGACTGAGATCAATTAGGGAGAAATTTTCTTAATAAGCTTGAATTAAATGTCTATATGTCAATATTAATCCTAACTGATCTGAGCTAGCCATAAATCATATTAACGGCTACATTAGCACATATTCCATTAACTAACAGGTAAGACCTAAATAGATATGCTAAACTACTACCAATGACAACAGAACAGACTAATGACACAAAACTTAAACTAAACATAAACAAAAGACAACAAATGATGAACTAAACAACACCAAATAACTTAACAGAAGGAAGATTACGGTTTTCGAGTGCAGTGAAATGGGTATCGATGGCCTCGAATCTACCTCGACTCCAAAGTAAAAGCCGAATTTATAAAAAATGAATAATTTAACACTCCAAATGAGTGTTTTCAGATATAGTGATAGCAATATGAATATTTCAAGAGGGGTCCATCTATTGAAAAGAAACTAATCAGTGTTGTTTTTTTAAGAAAATGCAAACTGCTAAAAAAGAACTCGAAACCCAGAAATTCTTCTACAAAAAATGTTAATGAACAAATCAAAGTAGTGTGAAATTTACGAACCCAAAAAGCCATTCTTTCAGCCGAGGACTTAAAGCCCTCTTTATAGTAGATGAAAAACTAGGGTTTCGGACATTTTGAATTTCAAATTCAAAAGAAAAGAGAATGTCCAAAAGAGGTGTCACGGGTGGAGATTTGTTTTTTTTTCTCTGTATAAAATCATATTTCAACAACAACTTGGCCTCTTGTGTTGACCGCAGCTACTAGCACAAAAAAGGGGTGGCAAATATCTGCCATGGCTAAAGGGGAGCCGTATTTTGCTAAAAATAGAGGAAGACGACGAGAAAGAGAGCAAAGGGAAAGAGAAAGAAGAGAGAAGGGGTCAGGAGCTGTGCGTATTGCACGAAAATGGAGTGTCAAAATTCTGTGATGTTGAAAGTGAGACTGAACTTTGCTAAATGGAAGGGAGAGAGAGTAGGGTAGAGAGAGGGCAGGGGCGGCGTGAAGTTGGAAGGGAAGAGAGGGACCGATCTGTTCACTTAGGTTTAGAGAAGGAAATAGAAGATTGGGCCGGGTCGGGTAGAGATGTTGGGCTGAATTGGATGCTGAGGTAATGGGCTGGTTTCTCCTGGTGGATAATGGGCTCAGTTGGTCCGAATTGAAATGGTAGTGGGCTAGTCAGGTGAGTTGTAATGGGCTGATCGTTTTGGGCCATAATTTGGCTAGTTTAAAAGAGTTTGTGGGTTGCTGATGAAAGGCTTCATTTGGTCCATGATTTGGGCTCAATTTGACGAATTGGGTTGCAAATCATGGATCTTTTCCTCCTTCATTTTAATTATCCCCGGGCTTCTAATTAAATAACTAGTACCATATATGCTATGTGAAGACAATTAATAATTAATATGTAGAAAAATAAGGATTTAACAAAGTGTTGTCTTGTAATTAATTTAACGAGTACGAATCCTAAAATGAAACGATGACGAACCATTTAAAATTTGTAATAAAGTAATGAAAGTAACGATGTTAATAGTAATAAAAATAGTAGTGAAAACAAATTATTTAGCTCGTTAATAAATTTAAAAGCCCAAGGAAATAAATTGGAGTAAAGGAGGGACAAAATTGGGTGTCAACATGAGTTCCTTGTTATGTCTTTCGGGCTTACTAATGCCCCAACTGCTTTTATGGATTTAATGAATGGCATTTTTAAGGCATACTTAGACTCTTTTGTGATAGTGTTTATTGATGACATTCTAGTTTATTCGAAGAGTAAACAAGATCATGAAAAACACTTAAGGGTTGTTCTTGGGTTGTTGGGAGACAAGGAGTTGTGTGCCAAGTTCTCTAAGTGCGAGTTTTGGCTTGAATCTGTATCATTCTTGGGCCATGTGGTGTCGAAAGAGGGGATTGTGGTTGATCCTAAGAAGATTGAGGCAGTAAGAGATTGGGCTGGGCCAACATCAACGACAAAGATTCGCAGCTTTGTGGGGTTAGCCAGTTACTACGGTCGGTTCGCGAAGGGGTTTACTTCTATTACTTTGCATTTGACAGCTATATTTAGAGTCCTTGTGTGATGACTTTCGAATTTTGGGGTTGTAATATTTAGATTTTCGCACCTTTATTTATTTATGGCATGACTAGACAGATTTATGATTTAATTCTGGTTACTGATTTATAATTGTTTAAATGATTTGATAATTGGGTAAGGGGATGGTTCCCCCACTAGGAAATTTAGTGTGGGTGCCACTCACGGCTATTTGGGTCGTGACAAGTAGAAGAACCGGCACAATTTTGACTAGATGGTCTAGTACTAAGTAAACCAGATAAAATACTAGAACCAGCCTTTTGTCCCTCATCATTGATTATCATGGCATAGGCTTGGTTCACTAATAGTAAGGGTGTCATGTGTAAGATTTGCCTCCTGGCATGCTCATATGTTTCATTCAGCCCTATGAGAAACTGTACAACTTTTTTATTTGAAGATAAACCAACAAATCTCTGGATTTCTCACAATTACATCCAGGTGAAGGAACAAGAAACACAAATTCATTCCAAAAGCCTTTAAGTTTGGTAAAGTAGGTTGACATAGAGTTAGTTCCTTGTGTTGGAGTAGCAATCTCCCTATGTAGATTATAGGTTCTTGATCCATTAATCTTGTCAAATATTTCTTTTAAATCTTCCCATACAGACCAAGCATTTGGTGCATACACTACATCACTTAACAGATTACTTGAAATAGCATTCACCAGCCAAGACAACACAATAGCATTAACCCTCTCCCATTGTTTCCAAAATTCTTCTCTGGAGTTTCTTTCTCCCAAGTTCCATCCACTAAACCAAATTTATTTCTACCCAATAAGGCTAAACGTAGATCTATACCAAACTGCATAGTTTTCAGGACTAGTTAATTGGAAATAAATCAGAGAAATACCACTCACATCAGAAGTATTCAAGAAGAGAGGATGACTTTGATTGATGGTGTATATTTTTCCTTGAACTGGTTGAGTTGCATTGCCATTGCTTTCAGTCTGAAATGGATTTATGTTTGTTGTATTTGGAACAGCTCCAATTACCCCTTCAATGCTAGTTCCTCCAGATGTGTTTCCATCATTCACCATTGGCAATAAACAAGATTGACAGAACTGAATTTTCTTTATAGAAACTGCTCGATCAAACACAGCTATTTTTTGTGTAAACTAGTGTCACGACCCAACCCCGTGGGCCGCGACCAGTGCCCGAGCTGGGCACCTATACGTACCCGATACCCCAAATTAGCATATTAACAGAATAATAATATAATAATAATATTAGTGGTCGCTACAGAACTTAGCAGAAAAGCAGACTTGGCACACATAGGCCGATAAGGCCATCACAGAACAGAATATCCCAAACATATGTACAGAACCCACACAGATGTATCCACAGACCTCTACAGAACATATCATAATCATAAGACGGGACAGGGCCCCGTCATACCCTGAACAAAGTACATATCCAGATAGCAGTGACAGACTGTACCAAAAGATGGGCTCTGTAGAAGAGAGCGCCCCAAATAGCAGAAATAGGATCCTAAACGTGTGGATCAGCGAACCTGTCGTCAGTACCTGCGCGGCATGAAAACGCAGCCCCCGAAGAAAGGGGGTCAGTACGAAATATGTACTGAATATGTAAAGCGGAATCACATAAGTCAAATCATATTGGTTACAGAAAATGAGTACAGAATCCAGAGTGTCAAATGCATATTTCCAAAACAGACAGAATGCGTACAAAAACATATGTCATATCATATCATATCCGGTCCCTGACACGGGACTCGGCAGACAGAATGTGGCCACCCTCCCGACGCTGGTGCCACTATACAGAGGAATCAGAAAAAGGGGCGTGGCCCCGTATCATATAATGTCATATCAAAATGGCCATACAGATCAGATCAGAATAGGCGGACATGGCACATCATACTCCACAGACCCATGTACGCGTATACCTGCCCCCTCACAACGGGACGCGGCGAACAATGCAGAGAATTACGCTTGACAACATATCCTGGCCCGGGCTCAGTGTGGGAAACATTGGGACATCCACGAATGGAGTAGTGAGAGACTAATGCAATTTAAAAATATCATAAGTATTTTCAAAGACTCGATGAGGCGTAGCGAAGACAAACAAATCAAATGGAGTCGGACGGAATCAGAATTAATACAATTCGGATATCATAATAATTTACAAAAATATAACTTTACTGAAGTCATTCCGAGTGTCAAAATAATTTATAAGATTTAATAGAATATTTAGAATAATATTCGTTAAGCGATTAGTAGGGTAATTAAAACATTTCTTTCAAAAATCGCTTAAAAAGGAATCTTTAGCATATTAGGGGCAAAACCGTAAATAGCGGGCCCGCCTCGGGACAAATAAGGCGGCGGGCTCAAATTGTGCCCTCTAAGCATATCGAGTCACCTAAAAAGGTTCTACAGACATTCTATGACTTTCTGAGTAATTTGGAGCAAAATCGCATAATTTCAGAAAAAGCGTATCAAAGTAGTTCAATTCTATTGAAGGAAAAACTGAAATTTTGTCTTGCGGATTCCGAGGGCCAAGAGGTCCTTCGAGGCCCGGATCCGACCCTAACATACTAGGGGCATGCCAAGGGAAGAATTGGGTTTGCTTTACATACCTTTCACGCTCCTTAAGCCTTTCCAATCTCACTTCCCGTTTCGTCGAAAAACTGCAATTGGTCAAGTTTACCAATTGTAAGCTAATAATACCAAAGTTCCAATTTGATGCATAATTGGCTACCGAAATTTCGGCAGCACCTCTCCTATACATATAGCACCCCGAGAATTCAACTCGGCTATAATTCATCAACAACAACCCAAACAACAACATTAACATCAACAAAAAGCATTAACAACACAATTATCCTTCAACTAGTCATTGTTTCCACAACTTGCCATAACTTCCCTTCTAATCCAAACTTTCAAACTAACATCATTACTTTCACATCCATAATTACTCAAGATCATCACAACATAGATTTAGAGGCATTTCATATCATTTTCCTTAAGATATACACTTGATATACATAATATACAATTTTCCGCCAAAGTCTTAATTTATGCAAAACATCAAATCTTTGGCATATAACTTCATAACAAGTTTCCAACTTCCAAATTCATCAATGATCATCACTATTAGCAATCAAACAACTTCATTTCCTTAATGTCGGAAAATTATACTAAAACGACATAAGTTTCTATATTCCAATTCAATACAAACTTATATCATTCTAACTTCATTCACATATCAAGCATTACAATAACACTCCAATACACTAAACAAACTTAATCCATTTTATTCTCAAGCCAAATACACCACACGGCCAAGTGCTATTTTAGCAATTCAATCAAATTTATTCCACTTTCATTCTCAACATGAATTCCATCACATTCACAACTAGAATACAACATAGTTTCAACACATTTTTGGCTATACAACATATATATACACACGGCTACACCTCCAATTCCAAACCCACATTGCAAACTTCCATTTTTCCATCCAATCAACACATTTCTACATACTACAACACAAACAAAACTCAACAACACAATAAAAAGGTAGAAATTCTTACCTTTTCCTCAAGTCTCCTTCACTTGAATATATGATCACCTTGGAGATTCTAGTGCTCCCCACTCCAATCCAACTATACCAAGATGCAAAGGAACCTTGAATTAGTAGGAATTTAACAAGAAATGAATTTTTGAAGCAAGATTTTGGAGGGTCAATTTTGCCCCTCAAACCCGAAACCCTCTCCCTTTTCTTTCTTATTTTTGCTTTGTTTGGTCTTGCCTTCTAATGTCTTGAATCTTCTTATACATATAATATCAAGACTTGGTCACATGACCAAGCACATGACCAAGTAAAAATGGGCTTGGATCAAGGCCATTATGTTAATTAATCTTATGGAAATTAAATACAAATTTTGGGCTTGGGCCAAGGCCATCATGGCCGGCCACCCCCTAATATTTTGGGCCTCAATTGTTTCTTATTTTACAAGCCCAACAACTTGTGAATCGTATTTTGTAATTCCCGAAACAAATTTCCAAAATTCCAAAATTACCCTTAGCCTTGTCCCACACTTTCATGACTCTATTCTTTCATGCATAACTCCTATGTTCAACAAGATATAAAATTAATCTTATATCTCAAGAATCCCATATAATTCAAGTTTCTCCAAACGTGTGAAAACACGGGATATAACATCCTCCCCTCCTTTAGAACATTCGTCCTCGAATGTAAATTAACCTCATAAGGTTGGAAAATACCTTGGGGGAGGTTCTGATTATAGACAACACATAGGATATACGATTGACATTGAAATAAATTTAAGCAGGAATTTAAGGTTACCTGTGGGCATAGGGAACAGATGAGGATATTTCTTCTTCATCTCCTCTTCGGCCTCCAACATCATTTCCTCCCTATTATCGTTCCGCCACAGTACCTTAACGGAGGCTACATCTTTATTCCGGAGCCTCCTTACCTGACGATCCAAAATAGACACGGGCTGCTCCTCGTATGATAACTGCTCCGTCACCTGAATATCATCTGCAGGGAATATTCTGGAAGGGTCACCGATGCACTTACGAAGCATAGAGACGTGAAACACCGGATGTACCGCTTCCAAATCAGATGGCAGATCTAACTCATAGGCGACATTTCCAACTTTCCGAACAATCTGATAAGGCCCAATATAACGCGGACTAAGCTTACCCTTTCTGCCGAACCGCATTACGCCTTTCATAGGCGATACCTTCAGGAATACCCAATCGCCTACTTGAAACTCCAACGGTCGACGCCGTTTATCCGCGTATGACTTCTGTCGACTCTGGGCTGTTAACAGTCGCTCTCGAATAAGCTTCACCTTGTCCACTGCCTGCTGGACCATATCTGGGCCAATCAACTCTGTCTCGCCAATATCGAACCAGCCGATCGGCGATCTGCATTTCCTGCCATATAAAGCCTCGTACGGAGCCATCTGGATGCTGGAATGGTAACTGTTATTATATGCAAACTCAATCAACGGCAAGTGATCATCCCAGCTGCCTCTGAAATCGATAATGCAGGCCCGCAACATATCCCCCAGCGTCTGTATAGTGCGCTCGGCCTGCCCGTCGCTCTGAGGATGAAATGCGGTGCTCAGACTCACCTGAGTCCCTAGTCCCTCCTGAAAAGATCTCCAGAAATGCGCCGTAAACTGGGCGCCTCTGTCAGAATAATAGATATAGGAACTCCGTGAAGCTTCACAATCTCCTTAATATAGAGCCTGGCATAATCCTCGGCGGAATAGGTAGTCCTGACGGGAAGAAAATGGGCTGATTTCGTCAGCCTATCAACGACGACCCAGATGGAATCATACTTCCGTGGAGTGCGAGGCAATCCTGTAATGAAGTCCATATTAATAACCTCCCACTTCCAAGTCGGGATTTCCATCTCCTGCAACAGTCCACCCGGCTTCTGATGCTCAATCTTGACCTGCTGACAATTAGGGCACTGGGCGACGAACTCTGCAACATCCCGTTTCATACCGTCCCACCAGTATAAGCATCGGAGATCATGGTACATCTTCGTAGACCCAGGATGGACCGAGTAGCGAGCATAATGTGCCTCGCTCATAACCTGCTGCCGAAGGCCTGCAATATCCGGTACACACAACCTGCCTTTGTATAACATAGTGCCGTCCGGTGAAAACTCGAACGGAGTCCTCTCCTTATCATAGGCTGTGTCCCTGTACCGAGCTAAGACAGGATCCTCAAACTGATGCCGCTTAATATCGTCCCTGATAGATGACTCAGAAACCCCTCGAACAGAAATCTGGGTATCTCCAGAATCGGCCAGACGAACCCCGAGACTAGCCAACTGCTGAACATCACGGGCTATCTCTCTCCTGTCTGGCTGTAAATCGGCTAAACTGCCCATAGACTTCCGACTGAGCGCGTCTGCAACAACATTAGCCTTGCCCGGATGATACAGAATATCTACATCATAATCTTTCAGAAGCTCCAGCCACCTCCGCTGCCGCAAATTAAGCTCTCTCTGTCTGAAAATATACTGGAGACTCTTATGATCAGTATAGATATCCACATGAACGCCATATAAATAGTGTCTCCATATCTTCAGAGCATGAATCACCGCTGCGAGCTCCAGATCGTGGGTAGGATAATTCTTCTCATGCTTTTTGAGCTGCCGGGAAGCATACGCTATAACTCTGCCGTGCTGCATCAATACACAGCCTAACCCCATGCCAGAAGCGTCACAATAAATAACATACCCATCCGGTCCCTCTGGAAGAGTCAGAACTGGGGCTGTAGTCAGCTTCTCCTTCAGCAACTGGAAGCTCCGTTCACAAGCGTCAGACCACTGGAACTTAGCTCCCTTCTGAGTCAGCCTTGTCAAAGGCGCTGAAATCGAAGCAAACTTCTCCACAAACCTCCTGTAATAACCTGCTAACCCCAGGAAACTGCGTACCTCTGTGGGCGTCGTAGGTCTGGGCCAATTCTTCACGGCCTCAATCTTCTGTGTGTCCACCCGGACACCATCAGCTGCAATAATATGCCCCAAGAAGGCCACTGAAGACAGCCAAAATTCGCACTTAGAAAATTTCGCATATAACTTCTGATGCCGGAGTACCCCTAATACCGATCTCAGATGATCTGCGTGCTCCGCCTCAGACCGAGAATAAACCAGGATATCATCAATGAATACAATTACAAACATATCCAAGAATGGCCTGAATACCCGGTTCATCAAATCCATGAATACTGCGGGAGCATTTGTTAGCCCAAAAGACATAACCCTGAACTCGTAATGCCCATATCGGGTCCGGAAAGCTGTCTTAGGGATATCGGCCTCTCGTACTCGCACCTGGTGGTAACCGGATCGAAGATCTATCTTCGAAAAACACTTAGCGCCCTGTAGCTGATCAAACAAATCATCAATCCTGGGGAGGGGGTATTTATTCTTTATCGTTACCTTATTCAGCTGCCGATAATCAATACACATACGCAGCGACCCGTCTTTCTTACGCACAAATAATACCGGGGCTCCCCAAGGCGAAGTACTGGGTTTGATGAAGCCCTTACCCAACAAATCTTTCAGCTGCTCCTTCAACTCCTTTAACTCTGCAGGCGCCATTCTATACGGAGGAATAGAGATAGGCTGAGTGTCTGGGAGTAAGTCAATAGAGAAGTCTATCTCCCGCTCTGGAGGAAGACCTGGAAGCTCGTCGGGGAAAACATCTGGAAACTCACTAACCACGGGGACTGACTGAAGTGTCGGCGTCTCGGCGTCCAAGTCTTGCACCCGAACCAGATGATAGATATAACCCTTTCTGATCATTTTCTTTGCCTTAAGGTATGAAATAAACTTACCTTTCGGCGATGCTGTATTACCAGCCCAATTGATAACTGGCTCCCCGGGAAACTGGAAGCGAACTACCTTATTCTGGCAGTCAACATTAGCGTAACAGGAAGCTAGCCAATCCATACCCATAATAACATCAAATTCAGTCATATCTAACTCTACCAGATCTGCCTTAGTGTCACGGTCACAAACGATCACATAAGAGTCTTTATAAACCTGTTTCGCTACAACAAAATCCCCTATCGGCGTGGCTACCTCAAATGGCTCTATAGGTTCAGACATAATACCAATTTTACCGGCAACAAGGGGTGAAATATATGATAAAGTCGAACCTGGATCAATTAATGCATACACAAACCGAGAGAAGACCAATAAAGTACCTGTAACGACATTAGGAGATGCCTCCTGATCCTGGCGACTGGCCAAAGCATAAATGCGGTTCGAAGGACCGCTAATACCAGAAGCTCCACCACGGCCTCTGCCACGACCCGCTGGTGCCGAAATACCCTGCCCCGTAGGGCGCATAGCCACTGACGAAGATGAAGACCCAGCGGCTGATCCGGTAGGCTGCGCTGCACCACCCGAACTACCCTTATACGGGCAATCTCTCACAGAATGGCCCTGACGGCCACAAGAAAAGCATGCACCGGTGGCTCTGTAGCACTCTCCCGTATGGTATCTGCCGCAAAAAGAACACTGAACCCTGGGTGGCCTCATCTGACCAGAACCCCTATCTGTCCGCGAACCTGAAGCCCTGGAGCTCTGGCCTGCTCCTGAATACCCTGGGCTATCGAATCTGCGACCTGTAGGCTGGGGAGGCGCGCTCTGCGCCGGCTGAGATGAAAATCTGCTAGGCTGCTGCGGCTGTTGGGGCTGTCTGCCCCGAAAATCTCCAGATGACCTGGCCCTCTTGGGCTGTCTCCGATCCTGGCCCCTGTCAGGCTGGTGTCCTCCTCTGCCCCGATCCTCCATGCCCTGGGCATGGGCCTGGATACGGGCAATGTCCATACCGGGCTGAGCAGCCAATACTAAGCAGCTATCAACAAAATACCGATCCAGCCCCATAATATATCTGTGCATCCGGTCCGCCATAGTAGCCACCACAGTAGGTGCATATCGGGCCAAGGAATCAAACTCCAAACTATAGTCCCGGATACTGCGGCCCTTCTGCCTCAATAATAAGAATCTATCAGATCTGGCTCGTCGCAACTCTGGGGGCAGAAAATGTCCAAGAAATGCCTGAGAAAAATCGCCCCAAACTGCTGGAGGAGCGCCGTCCCCCCTGGATATCCCCCATGACTCGTACCAGTTTGCCGCCACATCATATAACCGGTACGAAGCTAACGCGACTGACTCTGTCTCGGAAGCATTAATCAAATCTAGAGTGCGTCGCATCTTCCTGATAAACTCCTCAGGATCCTCCTCGGGCTTTGTCCCGAAGAACTCTGGAGGGTTACAAGTCAAAAACTCACGGGCTCTCGAACTATCACGCCTGACTGCCCGGTCACCTCCCAGTCCATGCCCCTGAACCTGCCCTGCCACAAGTCTCGTCAGCAACTGGACTGCCTCCCTCATAGACTGATCCTCAGTGCCTGGCCGTGGAGCTGGAGGCTCAGGTACTGGAACTGCGGGAGCTGGCGGTGGAGCCGCCCCCCGATCTGCGGCTGCGGCCGCCCCAATCTCCTCCACGAGTGGCGGTGTAGACGAACCCTCTGTCTGGGGCAAAGTCCCCGGAGCAATATGTGCCTGGGCCCTGGTAATCCTCTGGACCAGGCTAGTCTCTCCCAAGGCTGCTGACTTGGCCTTTTGGGCCGCGGTTGCCTTTTTTGGAGGCATATCTGCAAATATAGCCGCTCGTTAGGGAGGGGTCATCCTGATAACACAGCTCTATCGCACGATCTAAGACAGAAAGAAGGGTAGTATCCTAAATGCCCTGTAGCCTCCTGTTTATAGGCGTGGTGCACAACACACCGATAAACAAGACTCTACTAGACACGGTCTGTGGACATTCCGAGGACGAACTGCTCTGATACCACTTTTGTCACGACCCAACCCCGTGGGCCGCGACCAGTGCCCGAGCTGGGCACCTATACGTACCCGATACCCCAAATTAGCATATTAACAGAATAATAATATAATAATAATATTAGTGGTCGCTACAGAACTTAGCAGAAAAGCAGACTTGGCACACATAGGCCGATAAGGCCATCACAGAACAGAATATCCCAAACATATGTACAGAACCCACACAGATGTATCCACAGACCTCTACAGAACATATCATAATCATAAGACGGGACAGGGCCCCGTCATACCCTGAACAAAGTACATATCCAGATAGCAGTGACAGACTGTACCAAAAGATGGGCTCTGTAGAAGAGAGCGCCCCAAATAGCAGAAATAGGATCCTAAACGTGTGGATCAGCGAACCTGTCGTCAGTACCTGCGCGGCATGAAAACGCAGCCCCCGAAGAAAGGGGGTCAGTACGAAATATGTACTGAATATGTAAAGCGGAATCACATAAGTCAAATCATATTGGTTACAGAAAATGAGTACAGAATCCAGAGTGTCAAATGCATATTTCCAAAACAGACAGAATGCGTACAAAAACATATGTCATATCATATCATATCCGGTCCCTGACACGGGACTCGGCAGACAGAATGTGGCCACCCTCCCGACGCTGGTGCCACTATACAGAGGAATCAGAAAAAGGGGCGTGGCCCCGTATCATATAATGTCATATCAAAATGGCCATACAGATCAGATCAGAATAGGCGGACATGGCACATCATACTCCACAGACCCATGTACGCGTATACCTGCCCCCTCACAACGGGACGCGGCGAACAATGCAGAGAATTACGCTTGACAACATATCCTGGCCCGGGCTCAGTGTGGGAAACATTGGGACATCCACGAATGGAGTAGTGAGAGACTAATGCAATTTAAAAATATCATAAGTATTTTCAAAGACTCGATGAGGCGTAGCGAAGACAAACAAATCAAATGGAGTCGGACGGAATCAGAATTAATACAATTCGGATATCATAATAATTTACAAAAATATAACTTTACTGAAGTCATTCCGAGTGTCAAAATAATTTATAAGATTTAATAGAATATTTAGAATAATATTCGTTAAGCGATTAGTAGGGTAATTAAAACATTTCTTTCAAAAATCGCTTAAAAAGGAATCTTTAGCATATTAGGGGCAAAACCGTAAATAGCGGGCCCGCCTCGGGACAAATAAGGCGGCGGGCTCAAATTGTGCCCTCTAAGCATATCGAGTCACCTAAAAAGGTTCTACAGACATTCTATGACTTTCTGAGTAATTTGGAGCAAAATCGCATAATTTCAGAAAAAGCGTATCAAAGTAGTTCAATTCTATTGAAGGAAAAACTGAAATTTTGTCTTGCGGATTCCGAGGGCCAAGAGGTCCTTCGAGGCCCGGATCCGACCCTAACATACTAGGGGCATGCCAAGGGAAGAATTGGGTTTGCTTTACATACCTTTCACGCTCCTTAAGCCTTTCCAATCTCACTTCCCGTTTCGTCGAAAAACTGCAATTGGTCAAGTTTACCAATTGTAAGCTAATAATACCAAAGTTCCAATTTGATGCATAATTGGCTACCGAAATTTCGGCAGCACCTCTCCTATACATATAGCACCCCGAGAATTCAACTCGGCTATAATTCATCAACAACAACCCAAACAACAACATTAACATCAACAAAAAGCATTAACAACACAATTATCCTTCAACTAGTCATTGTTTCCACAACTTGCCATAACTTCCCTTCTAATCCAAACTTTCAAACTAACATCATTACTTTCACATCCATAATTACTCAAGATCATCACAACATAGATTTAGAGGCATTTCATATCATTTTCCTTAAGATATACACTTGATATACATAATATACAATTTTCCGCCAAAGTCTTAATTTATGCAAAACATCAAATCTTTGGCATATAACTTCATAACAAGTTTCCAACTTCCAAATTCATCAATGATCATCACTATTAGCAATCAAACAACTTCATTTCCTTAATGTCGGAAAATTATACTAAAACGACATAAGTTTCTATATTCCAATTCAATACAAACTTATATCATTCTAACTTCATTCACATATCAAGCATTACAATAACACTCCAATACACTAAACAAACTTAATCCATTTTATTCTCAAGCCAAATACACCACACGGCCAAGTGCTATTTTAGCAATTCAATCAAATTTATTCCACTTTCATTCTCAACATGAATTCCATCACATTCACAACTAGAATACAACATAGTTTCAACACATTTTTGGCTATACAACATATATATACACACGGCTACACCTCCAATTCCAAACCCACATTGCAAACTTCCATTTTTCCATCCAATCAACACATTTCTACATACTACAACACAAACAAAACTCAACAACACAATAAAAAGGTAGAAATTCTTACCTTTTCCTCAAGTCTCCTTCACTTGAATATATGATCACCTTGGAGATTCTAGTGCTCCCCACTCCAATCCAACTATACCAAGATGCAAAGGAACCTTGAATTAGTAGGAATTTAACAAGAAATGAATTTTTGAAGCAAGATTTTGGAGGGTCAATTTTGCCCCTCAAACCCGAAACCCTCTCCCTTTTCTTTCTTATTTTTGCTTTGTTTGGTCTTGCCTTCTAATGTCTTGAATCTTCTTATACATATAATATCAAGACTTGGTCACATGACCAAGCACATGACCAAGTAAAAATGGGCTTGGATCAAGGCCATTATGTTAATTAATCTTATGGAAATTAAATACAAATTTTGGGCTTGGGCCAAGGCCATCATGGCCGGCCACCCCCTAATATTTTGGGCCTCAATTGTTTCTTATTTTACAAGCCCAACAACTTGTGAATCGTATTTTGTAATTCCCGAAACAAATTTCCAAAATTCCAAAATTACCCTTAGCCTTGTCCCACACTTTCATGACTCTATTCTTTCATGCATAACTCCTATGTTCAACAAGATATAAAATTAATCTTATATCTCAAGAATCCCATATAATTCAAGTTTCTCCAAACGTGTGAAAACACGGGATATAACAACTAGATAGCTTCAAAACTTCCCAAATTTTAACACTGAACTTTGATTCAGACGTTCAACTGTTCTGATACCATGAAATGATTCAGAACTCAATATAAGTTCATCAAGAATCAAGAAAGAAGGAGATAAAAGAAGAGAAGACGAGAAGGAGAGAAGAAGAAAGAAGAGGCAGTTAGCCGAGATAAGAGAAATGAATGTATACGATGTAGAGAATGAATTAACTTGTGTTTACAATGGATAAGATTCATATATATATACACACAATGTGATGAATCCCTAATCTACATAATGAACAACTTGGAAGTTGTAAACTAACTAACTTGACCTCTAACTACCTCATAACTAACTTAACTAATATTGTGAAAATTGTGTATTTACTGTATTTAAAAAACCTCCCTTCAGTGTATTTACTGTATTTACAAGCTACCCTTCAGTCTTTAATCTTCATTTTTTTCAACACACAGTAATATATTTAAAAGAGAAAATGCTATTTTCTCATCAATTGGATCGAATTAGCCTACACCTAGAATTGGTTCAATCATCTGAAAATTTTAAGGGAAGTTGGCACAAGTGTACCGAGCGGGTAAAGTATTAGCAAAAAATGGTCTAGTTTAATATTGTTAGCAAGTTTTAAGTTTTAACTCAATTTAGCAATTTTAAAGGAAACTTTGACAACAAAAAAAAAATAATCCACACCTAAACCTTTATATCTTTCCTAATTCACATGCTTACTTCAAAATACATTGCCCCAGAAATCGGTGAATGCTTGTCTTTTGACTTTCATTAAATGTTTTTTCCTATGATTTTCCAAATTCAATTGCAGCTGTAGAACATTTGTGTTCTCCTAAGATATTGTCGTCACTGTTCAAAAACATCATAAGAGCTCTTAAATTTGTGCAAGTTGCAATTGATATATATCCACCTTTCACAATCTCTAAAAAGAGTATTAAGATTAGGTATCAAATGGACCCCTTCGTGCCTCAGAAAATTTGTCGACGGGTCCAATTCTGATTTAGAGATTTTTGACATTTTTTTTCTTTTTGTTTTCCCTCCCCTTCACTTCTTCCTTTTTTTTTGGGGGGGGGGGGGGGTGGGGTATTGTGAACTAAAATGGCATTTTGTAATGTTATAAGTAGTAGAATAATTGGCACTTATGGTGGTTGATACGCCCAAATTACACTTTTAATAGTAGGAGTAAGCGGTCGTTGTCAAATATAGAACCCAACGAGGTTGGGGTCGAATCCCACTGAGAATTCAATGAATAAATATGCTTGTTAAGTGTAACGCTTGACTCTTAATCTATATTTCGAGGGAAGGGGGATATAGTAATTTTTTATTTTGGTCTTTGACCATTATGTCTACGCTTTGTTGATATGAGATTCAATATTTGGAAGTCGAACTAAGGTTGTAGTTCTAACGGAATGTAATGCACTTGGGTTTCACTTCAACTCATTCCTATACTTAAGTATAGTAGACCAAGGGTCACTTAACTCCTGCCAATCTATTTCCAACCAAATTAACAAAATTCATTTTAAGCTTTTTCAAGCCTTAGAATGCTTTATATGAGAACACCCATTTAGTCTCAACTTAGCTTTCCTATTCCTAGCTCAAGATATTAGATGAGGGTTATGCCTCAAATTGTTGCTATTAACTCTTTTCCTAACCTCTATTTTCTTCTCCAAGCAAAGTAATGGTAATAAGGCACAAGTAATGTTGTATACCATTACAAGACATTGAAGTATGAAAAGTTAATAGAAAACACATTTGGCATATAAATGAAGTGTAAATATTAAATCCAATCACATAACTAACACATTTGGTCCCACAACCTTAGCTAAATGAGTTTAACCAATAATATTCATTACACATAAAGTAAAAGCATAAAGAGTATTCATGAAGCTTACAAAAGTCTTAAATGGAGAAGATGACAAAAGTGGAGAATCTCTTAAAAAGCTTCAACCACCAATAATAAAAGAGCTCCACAAAAAGACAACTCTAAAAAGTGTATAATAATGAATCCAAAACCCATGAATTCTATTTATAGAAGTGCCAAAACGGGAACAAATTCTGGACAAAAATACCCCTGCGCGTCTGATGCTAATCGCATCTGGTGTCGCATGTGCAACCTGCCAGTTGCAGGTTGCACCAAATTCATCACAGGTGCTGCAGATTTTAGCAGTTGTTGTGCAGCACATGCTGCAGTAAGTGCGGCTTGCATGCACCACATGCGACCCGCATATGGTGCTCGCCAGTGCTGCACCACTATCTTCAATTATTCAACATCTCTGTCATCAAATGCAGTAGTACCTGCGACTCGCACGTGGTGTTTTGGTGCACTTTGGCTTGTATTTGCTTCATTTTTTTTCCAACACTTGTTATTTTACAAATTAACACAAAAACACGAAAAGTGACATCAAAAGTACTTGAGGATTCACAAAAGATTAAGCAATTGGCATTGAATGTGCTGTAATTTCACGGCACATCAACACCCCCAAACTCATACTATTGCTTGTCCTCAAGAAACTAAAGCAACATTACAACACATGTCAATTGCTAAAGTACTACAGTGATGATAGTGATCAGTTAAAAGCATACTTTTACAAGATGATTACCCCTCCCTCTCGTTGCAAAACATGGTGCATTTTCTCAAAGGTCGAGCATTAACCAACCGCTTTACTTGGTGACACAATGTTATTCTAGCTTTTAAGGGAACGTCTTCAAATGACAAGCCAAGAAGCAATTCTTTCATTAAGCTTTGTAATCCACATGCCCTCACACAAAGACCAAAGAAAGTCCCAAAACACAAATATTCACAAATAACAAATGGGATAAAAGATGAATAAGAAGAGAACAACTCTCACTCAGACAGAAAATGTACAAGTGCACAAATGCGATGCCATAATTTTTCCCTTTAAGTATTTCTCCGCTAATATAAACGCACTTTGCTCAAAATCAACTAGGACTTGCGTGCTATAATGAAGTTTCGAGGTTAAGGTAGGGTGCATTTTGGATAAGAGTGACTTAACGTCTCCCTAAGCATTATCGAACACGCTCCCTTCACCTAATTCATCCCTTTTTCATCATTTAAGCATCTACCACCCATTAGTAGCTCCTTTAGCCAACACCATTCTTACCTCCCTAGCTTCCCCATTTATTTTCTTAAGTTACAACCATTATTTACACACTCGCATTCACAACTACTTATACAATCTATATGTACATATACACACCTTTCTATACATATATATATATATATACATAAATAGTTTTTTTTAGTGTGCCCTTTAACTCTCCATCACATACCACACCATTTCTTGCCAACCACCACCCCCAAACTTAGGCGTTTTTGCCTATCTTAGCGTATTCGAATCACTTAGGGAGATAGGGTGTCAAAAAGTGGGTAAACAAGGGCAAAAGGGAAAGGGCTTATAACAAGGTTTTCATAAAAGAAAAGAAAGAAAAATAAGGCTAAAAAAGGGGCTGACTAGGATAGATATGCAATGGGTAGGTATTTCAAGGTTTAGTGACGATCCAAAGAAAGTCTAATATCCTTTTTCAAACAAGTGTAGTTTAGGATTTCGCCTTGAGACACTTCCTGGGCAAGTTCTAGATCACAATTATGCACAAGACTAGAACAATAACATCTCACAACACATGGCACGTGGATTACTTGACTATTTTCTAATTACTACTCAACCTATCACTTTGTGCTTGCAACACAACTATGTCACCAAACGAGTCATGTTAGTTATGCTACTTCCCTCTAAGTACTCATGCACATAAAAAAAATGGGAGGCGTATTGTTGAAACAAGATGGAAACAATTATGCTATAAACTGATCATCCATCACAATCATACTTGGCAACGAAAAACTACGAGTACATGAAAACATGAACTATCCTACATAAAAAAAACATGAAACATAAGCTATCCCACCCCCAAAAAAAAAGAATATGCAGTGTCCCCAATGCATCAAATGTAATACAAGAGATGAGTAGCTCACAAAGGACACTTCAGGCATCCGATGGTGCCTGATCAGCAGAAAGGACCTCCAATGGAGACATTATTAATGGAGCCGTCTCAGTAGCACCCCCTATTTTCGCCGCTGGCTCGGGTGTCACCATCTCAGGGCCTACGAACAGTGGCAATGGTGTATCAGTTGGGGCGGCGGCAGATGAGCTAGCCTCACCTGCCCTCGAGGGCTGAGGTCCCCCCTAACTCCCTGCTTGCCTCAAAGGACTACTGCATGGCCACAAATGTCTCAATATCGTCCTCAGGAATACCAGTAGCCCATGTTAAGGTACGTGCTTCCTCGAGTGTCATGACCCAACTAAAGGGTCATGACGGGCACCCGGAGCAAACACACCGAGCACCTCTAAACATACGTCTCATAATCATTTCTGGATTGACCATAAAGATAGCTCATGGATATCATAATCTGTAACGACATATATCACAACATAACGTCACATCTTTACATAATCTTCAACAATTATGCCCATCATCACCAGCCGACAAGGCTGCTAAAATGTTATACAACGACATGAACCGATAGGCTTATGAAATGTCTAACTATACACACATGTCTACGAGCCTCTACATAGAATACAAGTGACTATAAGGACAAGTACTAATAAACTGCATCTCCGAAGCAAATGGAGCACTCGTGAGATTTCGCTGATGAAGCTCCTACGGGTCAGGTCTGTCTACCTGTCTACCTGCGGAAATGACCGCAGCATCCACAAGAAGGGACGTCAGTACGAATAATGTACTGAGTATGTAAGGCATTAATAGTAATATGATAAAAGCACGAAGAATATCGTAAGATAAAAGAACCGTTTATACCTTATGATACCCTTAAGACATTCATCATGCTTACTTAACCTTTTTCTAGGAGAAACATTTCATATATCCACATACATACCTATACAATATCGGTACCCAGCCATAGTAAGGCTCGTTAATATTTGTACTCGGCCCTTTCGGGACTCGGTCATATCTGTACCCGGCCATTTTGGGACTCGATCATATCTGTACTCGGCCTTTTCAGGACTCGATCATATCTGTACCCGGCCCATTCGGGACTCGATCATATCTGTACCCGGCCCTTTCGGGACTCGTTCATATCTATACTCAGCCCTTTCGGGACTCGATCATATCTGTACTCGGCCCTTTTAGGACTCGATCATATATGTACCCAGCCCTTTCGGGACTCGGTTATATCTGTATCCGGCCCTTTCGAGACTCGGTGTCACACATCAATATATATATATATACCCAGCCCTTTCGGGACTCGATCATATCTGTATCCGGCCCTTTCGGGACTCGGTGTCACACATGAATATATATATATACATATATAAGAGTACATAAATAAAAACACATCATCATCATCATTATCATTATCACCGTATCTTTCCTTAGAGGATCAACTATCTTAAGATGAGATCAATAGTGTCATGAGAGTATCAAGAACAATGAACTTGTATAGCATTGGAAATGGAATTATCATCATCGCTATATCTCACCGCCAAGGAACAAGTATTATGGGGTGAGATCAACAACAATGGATAAAATCAAGGAAATCATGAAATAAGTTGAATGATCTCATAATAGCATCAAGACTATAAACTTTGGAATCTCTAGAAATGGGATCATCATCATCATTATCATCATAGGAAACATCTATCTTTAGCATCATAAGAACTTTGAGAATCATGAACTTCTACTTTTTGGAGATAAAAATGTTATGGAAAACATATATATGTTCATAAGAAAGGAATCATGCCTTTGGAAAGAAAGGGACTAGCCTTAACATACCTTTTTGGTCTCCTACTACTTAACTCTTGTCCTTATAAGCTAGTAAATCTACATTCAAGAGAATTCATACTATTGTTAGGCTTATCGTCATATGCTTATCTTAAGTCGATAATTAAACCCTTTTAGAATCTGCCAAAATTCGGGCAGCATCTCCCCTGTTTATATCCCTAGCCCGAAATCACAATTCCAACAACCAACACAACAACAATAACACTAATACTAATTCCATCATCATCAATACCAAAATATTTCATAAAACATCTCACACGATATTTATCAACATACAATAATAATATACACTTCCTTTCATCCCCATCAAGGAGCATAATCTCATTAACACACCAACAACATTAAATCGCATCCATATACATGAAAATTAGCCTAAACATACGGCCACAACATGTTCAAAACAATCCATAAACTCAACAACTACAACACAACACTTTATGACCTTTCCTCCATAAGTATTTTCACTTTTAAGACTTGCTAAACCTTCAAATCAACTCAACATAAGAGATAGGATGCAGAACATACCCTATACTTAAAGAAATTTAGCCACACAACTTTCTTCAAGACCAAACTCACCACAACATCAGGTAGAAATAAGAACAATTACTTTTCATGAACTAGTTTGGTGTAATCTTGTTGAATTCTTGATTTAAGGAGTTATAAGTGTTTAAGAGAAGTGTATGGATGTTTCTAGAACTCAAAAGAAGTGTAAATGATGAAAAAGATGGAATAATAGGGTATTTATACCCTTTGAAAGTCGGTTCCACCGAATTTCCAAGTGGGGCCCGCAGGGTGCCATTTGGCAGCTTGGAGGCTTATCTTGAAATGCCCATAACTCCCTACTCCAATGTCATTTTGATGAACAGTTTGTTGTTTTGGAAACAAGACTTTCTGAACTTTAATTTAGGCTTTTGTTTCACTTCAAAACTCCTAATATACTAGGAGATATACTTCTCTAAATTTGACCCAGAATTTCTGTCCAAAATTCTGTAAAATTTTTGACAAGCTTATTTTCTTCGATTTGCTTGGTCCCGGATTCTTTCGAAACACTCCATACATGATATTTATCATTAATCATACCTGATAATGTTCATGTCCTTTGGTTCCAAGGTTATCCTTCCTGGTTACGACTTACGAGATCATAATTTATCCTTTACTTCATTGCTACGTACGTCCCATGGCTTGTACATTTCAAAACTTCAAAGGAAGTCTCCGATACTCCATTAATACGGTGAAATACATGGTGTACTCATGCTCTAAAAGTTCGAGGTGTAACATCCTTCCCCCCTTAGAAACATTTATCCTCGAATGTTATAGCTTGCGAGCTTACGATGTTACCATTAATTTCTTGGAATGGTTGTCCTCCTTTAGTTCCTGATCTCCATGCTATTATACTATGGGTTCATTAGTCTTCTTTTATATCCTCCCAATTCTTTATCGAACTCATTCATTAGTTTCATATCCTCATGTCCTCATGTATGTAACCGGTGGTCAACTGATATCCAGCTATTGTCTTGTTCTCATTAAGGTAGTCTTGGCTCATGATTTCTATGGCTCTCCGCTGATCTTGCGACTATTCTTAATTGTTGTATCCTTTTTTTTACTTGCTCTTTATTTCTCTACTAGTGAACAAACTCTCATGTTCAGATATGGCACCTTTTCTTGCTTGCTTCTCTGGTGCCATTTTAGATTATCCCTTTTCTTTGTACTAGTTGACCTTATATACATACCATATCATCTCCTTTTAATTACTTGGTCGGACTCTTTAATTCCTTACAATATCATTATAGTTCCACCTATGGTAGCACCCAGATGATTTGCAATAACATTTCCTTGCTAGTGACTTATTATTCTCAGTGATTATTTTGTCAGATTAACCCTTATACTTATACCTATCACATGCGGCCTTTTTTACTCCTTCTGTTACCCCTTGGAGTACTTTACTGCATATCTAAATGTACCTAAAAAAAATTCAGCGCGAGTGATTCAAGTCATAGTCCGGAATACAACGCATCGCGTTGACGAAACTTATTCTCTTTGATTCGCTAAACCTTTATCATATTGTCATGCCTCCTTTTTCATATTTGTCTCATAATATACTTGCATTTATTCAATTCTCACTATTCTTTAGCGCATTCTTGATATATTGGTTCAATCAAATTTTGGCTCCTTCAAGCCAGTACATTCCCTCTTTTGAACTTGGGAATATTGTAGTTCATCTTAGAACCGACTTTATTATTCCCCCCTTTTAAAAGATGTTCTCATATACCAGTAACCTTCGAGTATTAACCGTCTTTGATAGTCATCTATCCGACCTTAGTGATCCTTCAACTCCTCTATTCCATATAATGCCGGAGTTCTTTTCATCGCATGGCTTAACTTATTTCCTTTTTGCTAACTGGATTCCTGTACTAAGTCAAATGTTTACACATATCGGATATAATTCAGATGCTTTCTTTATTGATCATCTCTTCTTTTCATAACTAACAGTCCCCTAGGCTAATGAATCAATGATGACAACGGAATTCGTTAGACTCCTTATGGAGTGTCTGACCTCCAACCCTAATCTTCCTTCATAACTATCTTTTTACTAATGTCCTTGAGATTCTTCTTGCTCTTAGTTCTCAATTTCGATTTATATCAATACTATACCATTAGAAGTTGATACTCTCTACCATTCATTCCCACAACTCATCCTTTCATTAGCTTAGCTCATATTATCTCGTAGTTCTCTTAACTACTTGTTTGCATCACAGTCATGCATCATAGTCTTTCTAAGATTCTGTCGGTTCCTGTTCTTATCATCAAATCTTCATGAGGCACACCTTTTTCTTTCTCCTTGCGTTGAGTCCTCATCTTCCTTTATAATACTACAACTTATTCATATTTATACATGCCCCCCGTACATTCATCCTATTTCCTTTGTGATCGAATTTCTGTACTCTTTATCAAGATTCTTATCCCATGTTACCTATGTTTTGCCTCATGGCCAGACTTGTTAGCGTATTATCCTTCTTCTTGTCCTTGATGGCTACACAACTTCCTTTTCCAATTCATTAGTCCACTTCCACTTTTCTTACTTTTTCTCTTAGGGCCTTTCTGGACTTCCATTGCTCATAAAGCGCTATTCTCCATTTGCCATTTTACAGCATTGGCCCTGGAATTCATAGAATATTCTATTAGAAATACAAATCCTTTCTATTCCTAAGATTGCCTTTTAGGGGGGGGGGGGGGGGCTTTTCCGCTTTCTAAATGAATGTATCAATATGGCTTCATATTTATCCTCTCGGATGTACCTTAAGAGTCAAAAATCCCTTGACCCTTTTCATAAAATCTGATTATTCCCTCTCAGGTTATATCCACGTCCATCGTTATTATACTTCAATCCTGTTTATCAAGATCTGTTTTTGGAATCTTCGCATTCATCTTTTATTCTATATTTCCATACTCTATCCTTTCTATTTACTTACTTTAGAAATTTATCCGGATGGCTCTTCGCCTCTACCGTCGCCTTAACCCTTTTCTTGGAAACCTTACTTGACGCTTACTAGCAACATACTTCCCTTGCTTTACCCTTCTTCTCTTCTCATGACATCATGATCTTCTTACTCTTATATATACATGTCCTTCTTCTCCCCCGATATTATTACATCATGATTATCCTACTTTAACATTCGGAGAAAACAATATCAACCTACCCTGTAGCATTTGCTACCTTAACTTCAATACCCAGCCCAATCAATACCTCTAACATCTCGTAAGATCGATCATAAGGGCACACATAATATTTAATGTGACCACTCATGAGTTATCGTTTACATCGCTTATTAATACCTCATTTACAAAATATCCCAATACTATTTAAGATTGTCCTGTTTCCTTGTAATCGTATCTCTATTTCAAGTCCATTGTCTTATGCTATCAATGTCTACCTTTGGCAAACCTTACTAATTTATTAGACTTCCTCTTATCGTCAATGGTCACATAACTTCATTTTCCACATCAATATCTCTTTGTTATCTTTTACAAACTAATCTAATCTATAAATCGTAATACCGTATTTAAGTTCCTAATATCAACTTTCCTTATGTTTTCAATAAGTCTCAATCCTCCAAAATTTCGAATGCAACGCATTCCAGTTCCTTTAACTACTAATCATTTCTCCTCTCCAGGGATCTTCCCTTAAATTAAATTAAAATCATTCTAAAACCTCTCTTTGAAAGCATCTCATAATTGTTCATTCAATAATAACTTACCAAACATCCGATTGTGACATTTTCCCTTCATTCTTTCTCTATAGCATAGACATTCAAACAATTCAATTTGTAAAAGAGTTTCCTCTATACGTTTTACTGCCTCATTCCTTTCGGAGTATCAACTTCAATTCTCATCAATTACCTCATAGCTGCATAATCAACTGCTTATCCACAATCAAAATATTTAGGGTTCGAATCAGGGACATCACATCCTATAATTTAACTCTACGGCACGATCTAAGATGAGAATGAAGGGTTAATGGTTCCTAAATGCCCTGCAGCCTCTTGTTTATAAGTGTGGCGCGCTTCACACCCATAAACAACACTCTACTAGACACGGCTCGTAGACACTCCGTAGGACGAATTGCTCTGATACCACTTTTGTCACGACCTAACCATAGGGCCATGACGGGTACGTGGAGCTAACACACCGAGCACCTCTAAACATACGTCTCATAATCCTTTCTGGGTAGACCATAAAGATAACTCATGGATAACATAATCTGTAAGGACATATATAACAACATAATGGCACATCTTTACATAATCTTCAACAATTATGCCCATCATCAGCAACCGACAAGGCTACTAAAATGTTATACAATGACATGAACCGATAGGGTTATGAAATGCCTAACTGTACACACATTTCTACAAGCCTCTACATAGAATACAAGTGACCATAAGGACTAGTACCAATAGATTGAAGCTCTGAAGCAAATGGACCACTCCTGAGATTTCACTAATGAAGCTCCTATGGGTTAGGTCCATCTACCTGTCTACCTGCGGGCATAAACGCAGTGTCCACAAGAAGGGACGTCAGTACGAACAATGTAATGAGTATGTCAGGCATGAATAGTAACATGATAAAAGCATGAACAATAACGTAAGATAAACGAACTGTTTATACCTCATGAAACCCTTAAGACATTCATCATGCTTACTTAATCTTTTTCTAGAAGAAACATTTCATATATCCACATACATACCTATACAATATCGGTAGCCGGCCATAGTAAGGCTCGGTAATATTTGTACCCGGGCCTTCCGGGACTCGATTATATCTGTACCCTACCCTTTTGGGACTCGATCATATATGTACACGATCCTTTCGGGAGTCGGTCATGTCTGTACCCGGCCCTTTCGGGACTCGGTCATATCTGTACCCGGCCCTTTCGAGACTCGATCATATCTGTACCCGGCCCTTTCGGGACTCGGTGTCACACATGAATATATATACATATATATATATATATATATGTATGTATGTATGTATGTATATATATATATATATATATATATATATATATATATATATATATGTATATCTATGTATGGATACATACATACATACACACACACACACACACACACACACATATATATATATATATGTAAGAGTACATAAATAAAAGCACATCATCATCATCATTATCATTATAACTATCTTAAGCTAAGATCAATAGTGTCATGAGAATATCAAGAACGATGAACTTGGATAGCATTGGAAATGGAATTATTATCATCGCTATATCTCACCTCGAAGGAACAAGTATTATGGGGTGAGATCAACAACAATGGATAAAATCAAGGAAATCATGAAATAAGCTAAATAATCTCATAATTGCATCAAGACTTTAAACTTTGGAATCTCTAGAAATGGGATCATCATCATCATTATCATCATAGGAAACATCTATCTTTAGCATCCTAAGAACTTTGAGAATTATGAACTTCTAGCTTTTTTGAGATAAGAATGTTATGGAAAACATATATATGTTCATAAGAAAGGAATCATGCCTTTGGAAAGAAAGGGACTAGCCTTAACATACCTTCTTGGCCTCCTATTACTTGACGCTTATCCTTTCAAGCTCATAAATCTATATTAAAGAGAATTCATACTACTGTTAGGCTAATCATCATATGCTTGTCTTAAGTATTCAAATTAAACCTTTTTAGAATCTGCCAAAATTCGGGCAGCATCTCCCCTGTTTATATCCCTAGCCCGAAATAACAATACCAACAACCAACACAACAACAACAATACTAATACCAACAGCATCATCATTAATACCATAATATTCTATAAAACATCCCACACAATGTTTATCAACATACAATAACGATGTACACTTCATTTCTTCCCAATCAAGGAGCATAATATCATTAACACACTAACAACGTTAGATAGCATCCATATACATGGAAATTATCCTAACCACACAGCACACAATATGTTTAAAACAGTCCATAAACTCATCAACTACAACACAACAATTTATGACCTTTCCTCCATAACTATTTTCACTTTTAAGACTTGCTAAACCTTCAAATCAACTCAACATAAGAGATAGGATGCAGAACATACCTTATACTTAAAGAAACCTAGCCACACAACTTTCTTCAAGACCAAACTCACCACAACATCAAGTAGAAATAAGAACAATTACTTTTCATGAACTAGTTTGGTGTAATCTTGTTGAATTCTTGATTTAAGGAATTATAAGTGTTTAAGGGAAGTGTATGGATGTTTCTAGAACTCAAAAGAAGTGTAAATGATGAAAAAGAGGGAATAATAGGGTATTTATACCCTTTGAAAGTCGGTTCCACCGACTTTCCAAGTGGGGCCCGCAGGGTGCCATTTGGCAGCTCGGAGGCTTATCTTGAAATGCCCATAACTCCCTACTCCAATGTCATTTTGATAAACAGTTTGTTTCTTTGGAAACTAGACTTTCTGAACTTTAATTTAGGCTCTTGTTTCACTTTAAAACTCCTGATATACTAGGAGATATACTTCTCTAAACTTGACCCAGAATTTATATCCAAAATTCTGCCAAAATTTTTGACAAACTTATTTTCTTCGATTTGCTTGGTCTTGAAATCTTCCGAAACTCTCCATACATGATATTTATCATTAATAATACTTGATAATGGTCATGTCCTTTGGTTTCAAGGTTAACCTTTCCGGTTACGACTTACGAGATAGTAATTTATCCTTTACTTCATTGCTACGTACTTTCCATGGCTTGTACCTTTCAAAACATCAAGGGACGTCTCCGATACTCCATTAATACGGTGAAATACATGGCATACTCATGCTCTAAAAGTTCAAGATGTAACATCGAGGCGCTCTCTCTCTCTCGAGCCTCCTGCTCTGTCTCACCAACTCGAGACGGTTGCACCCTCTCAACAGCTGGGTCACCCTCAAGCTCATCTTCACACTCTTCCTCACTTTCCTCCTCCTTTTTTTCTTCTTCTTCCTCAACTACCTCATCAACTCCTTTCCCCGAAATCATGGCGGGGGCTGTGGGCCTAGTAGAGAATAAGGAGGCATTGAATGGTAGAATGGGTGCACTAAGCTCAATGTTCGGCACTTTCAGCACCCGACTATCCTCCTTGACCTTTGCCAAGTCTTTCCAAATGGTTGGAAGTCCTCCATCATCACCACCCTCGATACGCTCCATTCAAAGGTCGATCTGGTATACATGCTCCTTAATCTTGTCCTGCTCATTTCGAATCTTTGTGATGGCCTGTGTATATAGTGCCATCGCTGCCTCAATAGTCTCTTTCACAAAATTAGGAAGCTTCTCTACAAGCCAATTTACCTCAGCATCAGCTGCCCGAAGCACTCGCATACCCTCGCTAGAAAACCCACGAGTTGTTGTGGTCGATGGTGGAATAGGTGAAGAAGGACCTGTAGTGGAGGAGGGAGCACTCGAAGGGTCAGGCCTCAGAGCGGGAGGCACAGAACTAGGAGCAGTAGCATCATCATCAATAGCCAAGTCCTCGGGCTCAAGAATGTGAGCACCAAGCACTGTCGCCGAGGTTCTCGGCTCTGGAATCACCCGCTTCCTCTTTCTACTCACCGGTTCCAATTTGGTGTAATCTATTGTTTTGTCAGCCTTCACTATCCTGTCCACCTAAGGAATATTACGAACATTCTTTCTACGGCATAATTCAGTGATCAACCAAGAAAAAGGGAATGATGTGCCTTTTTGAGTGGACTTGTTCTTGATCTCGTCCTTGATAATTACCCCCAAATTAACGAGGTATCCGGACATGAGTGAAGCAATGAGAATACACTTCGCAATGGGTATTGTCAGTGTTATTCTTGGGAGGAATCACCCCCGAGGATACTAGTGATAGCCAAAACTTAGCTTCGCGGTTCAAAGTGCTCTTCTCAATGGAAACTGATGGATCCAGCCACAGCGGAGTCCCTGAGGCAATCACTGAAGCAACCCACTCCCACTGCTCCTCCGGGTTCTCCATCCTTAGTTCATATTCAGAGTTCACCGGAGGCTAACCTTCAATAGGTTCAGCTTCTCTTCGCTGCTCATATATGATGGAAGCTATGGTATCGGCAGCGCAATCAATATCCTTCCCCCGAACCGAAATCCAACAGAAGTGTTTCAGTTTTTTTGGGATGGTGGCGCGAGATTTTTGCATTCAACTTGGTCTAATATGCCGCATAGAATTCCATAACAAGGGCTGGGCAATATATGGCAGGCTGCATGAAATAAGTCCATCTCAATGCCTCGAGCTTACGGATGATGCCCGGGCAATGGTCCGTAAGACCATTCAAGGTGACCCTCTTTTCTACAATGAAACCCGGGACTGGATTTCCATCGGGTTTGATAACTCCCCAAGCCTTGTACAGTTCCCTGGATCCAGGCGCTGTGAACTTTTGCTCCACAACTTCCCTTTTTTCTCCTCTTGTGATGGCATCCTCGGGCTCGGATGAGGAAGCTTCATGTGTCCCCTCTTCAGACTGGGGGACAGGATCCGCAGGTGCTTTTTCTTTTCTTTTAGAGGTGGAGGCTTGTCTTGTTGCCTTTTTTCCTCCACCTTTTGCTTTATTTGTTAGAACCATTCTATGAATCACACAAAAATACCCACTATTTATGGTTCTCTTTAAGTAAGAATAAAGGAGTAAAGCAAATGGAACCCGAAAGAAAAAGTAAAAGATACAACAGTGCATGGTGGCATCACATGCGAGCACCACATGTGAGTCGCATGTATGACATGCCACTCGCATGTAGTGTCGCAAGTGCTGCCACATGAACTTTTATCTTTGTTGTTTTGCTGTCAACACCTGCTGCAGCAAGTGCAAGTCGCATGTTCAACATGCCACTCGCAGGTGCTGCACGCAGTTGAAGCGCTGAAGAACTTTTGTTGTTTTTGCTTTTTTTTGGTTTTTTTTTTTTTACAAACACAGTGATATATACACAACACATATTCACAGGTAATCATATTCATACACACAAGAACATCCTCATGTAACTATTTCCCTTAAGAAGGTTGTTGATCCATCTATCATTGGGAAAAGCTATTTAATCCTTTAGGACAATGTTCAATAAATATCCCTCATAATTAAACATCAAATTTACAAGATTCCGAGGGCACCATAGGTTCCAATCTACAATCAAAATGCTTTGGGTACTCAAGAATTTCCTAAGTTTGGCAAACTCTCTAATTTCCACAAAATCTAAGCATAAAGGGTCATTTAGGCATTTCATCAAACACGTTATGAGCATTCATTAACAATCATCTATCACGACCATGGGTACTCAAGAATTCCCCATATTTCTCATCATTATTCATCAACTATAACTTTTTATCAATCTAGTGTGACCACATAAGCATGGGTACTCAAGAGTTCCCCATTTTTCATCAATTTCAAACAACCCACATTATTTAAAAGATATTTCTTCATAAAAAAACTAACTAATTACATTACATGGAGATGAATAGCAACTCAATGATTTGAACCACTACTTGGGCATCACTTAGTGAAAAGGAGAGTAGAGTATTCTTACCTTGAGAGTTGATGAAGATTTAAACACTGGAAAGAGCTTTCCCAAAATTGTTGGATTAATTAGGAACCTTAGTTGGATTAAGTAGGAACCTTAGTTATGAATTGTTGTCTGAATTGGAATGAATGGAGTGAAGGAATGATATAGGAGGGAAAGCGGATGGTTGAGAAGAGGAAGAGGGAAAGGTTGTAACTGATGAAAACATCAGTTACGTTCCTTTTGTGTTGAATTTAAAAAAAAATTGAATCGGGTCAACTTACCCGCGAGTTTCTCACTTACCTGCACTACATGCGTCTCGCATGTGGAGGAGCATGTTGTGCATGCGTTTCGCATATAGTGCACCTCCGTCGTACCTATTGACAGAGAAATTAAAGCTCTTGGATTATTATTTTGCACCACCTGCGAGACGCAGGTGTGGCAACAAGCATGACAGGTGAGTGGCATTTGCTGCAGCATGTTGTGCCTATTGACATTTTCCCAACTTTTCTTCTTTTGTGCATCCCACCTCACTCCTAAACACTTAAACACATATTAAAGACATCACGAAAGTAAAAATAATATACACATGAAAATGAAAACTTGGGTTGCCTCCCAAGAAGTTGGTACCTTTTCATAGCTCATTGAGGAAGAATACCTCGATGATCTTTGCTTCATTCGGGGACCCTAAGTAATGCTTCACCCTTTACCCGTTCACTTTAATTTTATTTCCACTTGAGCACATAAGTTCATTTGCTCCATGTGGGAACACTTGGGTGATTTCAAACGGGCCGGACCACTTGGATTTCAACTTTCTAGAAAATAACCGGAGTCTTGAATTGAACAATAACACCCGGTCCCCGAGACTGAACTCTCTTTGCAAGATTTTTTCATCGTGGAAATGCTTCATGCGGGCTTTGTAGATGGAAGAGCTCACATAGGCTCTAAATCGGAATTCATCCAGCTTATTTAGTTGATCCATCCTTAGTTGCGAAGCATCTCCTCATTCAAGATTCAACTTTTTCAATGCCCAAAGTGCCTTGTGTTCAAGTTCCACCTGAAGGTGACAAGCTTTGCCAAATACCAATTGATAGGGAGACATGCCAATGGGTGTTTTGTATGCAGTTCTGTATGCCCATAGAGCATCATCCAACTTCTTTGACCAATTAGTCATATTTGCATTAACTGTCTTGGAGACGATGCTCTTGATTTCCCGATTTGACACCTCAACTTGGCCACTTGGGGATGATAAGGGGTAGCCACCTTATGTTTTACTCCATATTTCTCAAGAAGCGTTTTGAATAAGCGGTTGCAAAAGTGAGTACCTCCATCACTAATAATGGCCCTTTGAGTTCCAAACCTTGAGAATATGTGCTTTTTCAAAAATGCGGTGACACTCTTACCTTCATTATTGGAAAGCGCAACGGCCTCCACCCATTTGGACACATATTCCGCCGCCACAAGATGTATTTATTGTTGTAGGAACTTACAAACGGCCCCATGAAATCAATGCTCCATACATCAAACAACTCCATCTCAAGAATTGGTGTCATAGGCAATTCATGCCTTCTAGAGATACTCCCTTGCCGTTCACATTGATCACATGCTTTCAAAAAGTCATGAGCGTCTTAGTGAATGGTAGGCCAATAGAAACCACTTTGGAGGATTTTTACCGCTGTTCTTGAACTACTATAATGACCGCACACTGGTGACGAGTGACATGCCTCAATGATAGGCATTATTTCCGCCTCGGGTATGCACCTTCGTATTACGTTGTCGGCACAAATCCGG
Organism: Lycium barbarum; assembly: GCF_019175385.1. Classification (NCBI taxonomy): domain Eukaryota; kingdom Viridiplantae; phylum Streptophyta; class Magnoliopsida; order Solanales; family Solanaceae; genus Lycium; species Lycium barbarum. The sequence goes on along the minus strand of NC_083345.1, from coordinate 20,979,049 downwards.
AATAGGAAAGGCTCATCCCAATAAACTTTCCGCACATCGCTCAAGAACTTTTTCTTTTGATGGAAGTTTAAGTCCTTCGGCATTATATCACTAGCATGGTAGTTGGCAAAGTCGGCATACCAAGGAATCATATCAAACGACCTGGCCATCACTTGTTCATCCGGGAATGTTTCATTGATTTCAAGACCACCAAAGGGCTTCCCGCCCTCTTCAATCCATGACAAGTGATCTGCAACTTGATTCTCACACCCCTTTCTATCTTTGACCTCGAATCAAATTCTTGCAACAAGAGAACCCATCATATTAATCTTGGTTTAGCATCCTTCTTGGTCATGAGATAGCGAAGTGCCTCATGGTCGATGTGAACCACCACATGAGTTCCCAACAAGTATGCTCAAAATTTTTCAAAGGCAAACACAATGGCAAGTAGCTCTTGCTCGGTAACCGTGTAGTTCAATTGAGCCACATTTAGAGTCTTGCTTGCATAGTAGATGGGATGAAAAATCTTGTCACTCTTTTGGCCAAGAACGGCCCCCATGGCAAATCCACTTGCATCACACATTAATTCAAAGGACTTAGACCAATCCGGAGCAATGATGATAGGTGCCGATGTGAGTCTCTCTTTCAAGCAATCAAACGCCTTCAAGCAAGCATCATCAAAAACAAACTTGGATTCCTTTTCTAAGAACTTGCATAAAAGATTGGCTATTTTCGAGAAATCCTTGATGAATCTTCTATAAAATTCTGCATGACCAAGGAAGCTACGAACACCCTTGACGGAAATAAGGGGGGGGGGGGGGGGGCGAAGTTTGACAATAACTTTAATTTTAGCTTGATCAACCTCAAGCCCGTTTTTCGAGATCTTGTGACCCAAGACAATTCCTTCTCTAACCATAAAGTGACACTTCTCTCAATTGAGAACCAAATTTGTCTCCTCGCACCTTTTCAATACTTGGGCAAGATTTTTCAAGCACCCATCAAACGAGTCCCCAACCACGGAGAAGTCATCTATGAAAATTTCTATGGACTTGTTAACCATGTCGGAGAAAATAGACATCATGCAACATTGAAAAGTTTTGGGTGCATTACATAGCCCAAAGGGCATCCTCTTGAAAACAAATGTTCCATAAGGACAAGCAATAATAATCTCTTCCCGCAACCTATCAAGCATTTGATCCATGAAAGGCATTAGGAAGTGATCATTTTTAGTCTATTTGTTCAACTTCCTATAGTCGATGCATACCCGCCATCCGATGACCGTGCGTGTCGGGATCAATTCATTTTCAGCATTTGGCACCTCGGTTATTCCACCTTTCTTGGGGACACATTGTACCGGACTCACCCAAGAGCTATCTGCTATCGGATACATAACCCCGACATCTAACCACTTGATGATTTCGATCTTCACTACCGCTTGCATTGGAGGATTCAACCTCCTTTGATGTCCGACACTTGGATCACACTCTTCATCGAGTTGGATCTTGTGAGTACAAATACCGGGCATAATCCCTTGGATATCCACAATACACCAATCAATAGCTTTCTTATATTTCTTCAAGATTACCATAAACCTCTCTCTTTGCTCATCCGTCAACTGGGCGGAGATAATCATAGGCAATGTCCTGTTAGGACCAAGATACTCATACCTCAAATGTGAAAAAAGAGGTTTGAGTTCCAAATTAGGAGGTTTAATAATAGAGGGCTTTGCGAGAGGAGATGCCCGGTTCTCTAAATCAAGATCACGTTTATTTGGATTATAGTGATATGACCCCCAACCCAATCAAAGCATTCACCGTCTTCTCAAACTCTTCATCACCACCCCCATCATAATTCATCAAGACTGCCGCTAGTATCTCACCCACATGTTCATGTTCTATGATTGATTCAATGGCTTCATCGATGGTATCAATAACCGACACAACACTCATATCCGCTGGTTGCTTCATATATTTACAAATGTGGAAGGTGACTTCTTCATCATTCATTCAAAATTTCAAATCACTTCTCTCCACATCCACGAGGGCATGCCCCGTAGCTAAGAATGGTCTTCCCAAGATTATGGGCACTTTAAAGTCAACTTCGCAATCCAAGATCACAAAATCGGCTGGGAAACTAAATCGGTCCACTCTCACAAGTACACATAAAGAATGCCGACAGCCCTCTTTACGGGTCTATCCGCCATAAGTAATCTTATCGTCGTGGGACGGGGGGGGGGGGGGCAAACCCAACTTGTTGAATATAGCAAGCAGCATCAAATTGATGCTTGCTCCAAGATCACCTAGAGCTTTTGCAAACTTGTATTTACCGATTGTGTATGGAATTGTGAAGGCTCCAAGGTCTTCATTCTTTTTTACCAAAGCTTTGGTAACAATTGCATTACAATGATGAGTGCCTCCTATGGTTTCAAAGCTAGTGCTCCTTCTCTTAGTCACTAGATCCTTCATGAACTTTGTATAGCCGGGCATTTGTTCAAGTGTCTCGACCAATGTAATATTGATTAGGAGCCCCTTCAACCTTTCAATGAACTTGAGAAATTTCCTATCATCCTCTTTTTTTGCTAATCTTTAAGGGAATGGTGGTGGAGGCTTAGGAACAGTTTTCATTGCTTGAGGAACCTCATCATCCACTTTCTCATCTCCCATGGCTTCACCACTATTGGGACCCTTTTCTACCACAATGGGCTCTTCAAAAGTAATCCTCAACTTGCGTTTCAACAACCCTTGGTTCATCAATAACCCGATCATCATCAACCACAACATACCTTTTCAACATGGTCTCCTCCCCAACTTGCTTGCCACTCCTTATTGTGATAGCATTCAATTTATGCTCATCATTTGTCAGGTTCGCGATCGTATCACTTAGGAGTGTACCTTTTTGCCTTTGATTGAGGATAGCCAAGATTTAGCCAAGTTGAGACTCTAATTGTTTAATGGAAGTGGAGTGAGAACTTACAACTTGCCCCATTGATTTCACTTCATCTCTCATCTTCGTGCAAAAGGTATCGGTGGATTCCACTTTCTTCAACACTCTTGACAATATATCTTCGATTTTTTAACTAGCGGGATCGCTAGTAGGCAGTTGACTAGAGTTTTGTTGATTTCCATTTGGAGGGACATACTGTAACACCTCGTACATTTAACCTAAACTTTGACCATAATCCTAGACTTAGAAAACCAGATAAAGAATGTAGGAATTTGAAATTACCCCTTCAGTTGTAAGATGGGGGTTTACACCCATGAACAGTGACCGTATTTCAGTATACGACCCGTATTTCAAGTCGTAAACTGGTACCGAAGATTTCTGAGCATTCTGGAATTTGGCATTTGGAGGTTACAATGTTAAATACGGCCCGTATTTCAAAATGTATTTGGAATTTGGGAAAATGTCCTTGATTAAAGTTGTAGGGATTTGAAATAACTTTCCAACGGTATATTATGGGGGTTAAACGGACATCTGTGCAAAGAGTTATGGCCATTTTACTGAAGAGTTGCAGTGCAATCCACACAGAATACGAACCGTGTTTCAAAATACGGCCCGTCTTTCAAAATATGGCTAGTATTTTACTGGGCATAAATTTAATTTTCCAGAACAGTATATATTCATCCATGTCAGTTCAAATCATTATTTTTCATTCCTTCAAGCCCTAGAACGACCTCCTACCCTATCCCATCATCAAGAACATCAAGGTAAGCCTATTCTAATCATTCCAAGTCAATTATAATATATATCCTTGTAATATAAATAATAAATCATCATTCCTAACCTGGGATTTTCAAGAAAACCCATCTCAAGGTTCAAGATTTAAGATTTTGAAAATCTTCTTCAAAGTTCATGTCTTTTATTCAAGTTGGGAGCAATTCCAGGTATGTTAAGCATACTATCTACATGAGGAAAGTTGTTTAATCATCCTCATACCTTAATAATCATGATTCCCAGTAATCCAGCAAGTTCATGATTTTCATAACCTAGGGTTAGAGCTCAGTTTTCTGATTATGTTCATACTTGTTATGCATGCTATGGACCCAAGCTTAATCTAAAAGACTTGTAATTCAATCTACGATTCTCAGAATGCAGTCTAAGTCATTAGTCAGGTTACAGAGCCAGTAGTTAGTTTTAGACCTGTTGCTTCATTTTTGATTGGGCCTAAGGCCATAGTTATGATTCATATGCATATGTAATTATTTTGGGCCTGAGGCCATAGCTTGAGATCTCATTATTTATTGGGCCTGAGGCCATAGTTACATGATATTTGCACCGGTGGTTTCTATACAGACCAGCTCATGATATGAGTATTCAGTTTCATTATACTTTATCGTTCATGTATCCCTTATCGTTGCTTCAGTTGCTTATCATACTTGTACAATTCAAATGTACTAACGTCCTTATGCATGGGCCTGCACTTCACGGTGCAGAGTCTGACTTTCAGGAGGATACAGCAGCTGCTAAGCTTCCAGCACTTTGAGTACATCAGTTAGTTGGTGAGCCCCTCTCATTCAGGGCTTCCCGTCTATTTCCAGCTTTCGAATATTAGTTAGTTCATTAGTATTTGAGGCATGTTAGGGTCTTGTCCTAACCTAGTTATTCTTACAGTATTTTCATCGTAGAGGTTTCATAGACACAGTCTTTAGTCAGTTATGTTGGTTTTGCCTCACAATATTTATTTCCGCATCCTCTATTATATTGGAGTTAGAATATTCTCTTGGTTCATTTTATATCTTTCATGCTTTCATGATACAACTGTTAGACTCAGCAGCCATGGGTTTGCTCGGTCATAGATAGTCAGGCACCGAGTGTCGTGTCACGCAGGCCATAGTTCGGGGCGTGTCAAAGCTTGGTATCAGAGCCCTAGGTTCAAGTGTCTTAGGGAGTCTATGAAATCGTGTCCAGTGGGGTCACTTTTATATGTGTGTGGCACCCACACATATAAACAAACAGTTGACCACCAAGACATTTAAGATTTGTCTCACTTCTTTCAACTCTAGATCTTACAATAGAGCTATGTTCTCATAAATCACTCAGACTCGGTGTTGTTTCCCGTTCTACTAAATACGCCACGTCTCAATGGATGAGGAATATATAAATCTAATCATTATCGATGTGTTGCTTTCAGATGGAGTCATCAGAAATTATTCTAATTCGTGCCATGAAGCTTAGAGCAGTAAGTAACATTTTTTTCCATCGAATTCTGAGTGTATCAAATGTGTAAGTGGCAAGAAGGAAATTCGAGACCCAAGACTTGCCAAATAGTGCATTGTGTGTTTATCAGGTGATAATACCATTTCAAAGACAAGTTTCGGTATGATAGTACACATAGATTACATACCCTATATAACAAGCTTATTTGGACTCTTTGACCATGGAGCTATAGTATAAGGGTGATGGTTCATATATAAGACCCCACGAGGTAGCACATTATAAAGTTAACTGCAGCAGGCATAAATTGTCCACGGTAGTTTTGAGTAGGAAATAGCCTAAGAGCCAACCCCCTGTAAAACTAGAAAGTATCAACTTTTTCAAGGATATATATATATTTGCCATATGATCTATGCACATGACTAGGAACGGACTGATGCGATAAGAAAACCACGAGCAGACGATACTGAATTTTGTTAGGGTTAGTTTTAAATTGTTTAAACTTATTCAGATCAGACCTAAAAAGTATGACGTTAGTAAGTTACTACAAGAAGCAGATATTACTATGAGATAAAATATATGACAATTCCCTTTTAGGTTATATGATTAAGTATTTATCCCTGATGTGTATAGTATGATATAATTTTGAAAGCATATAGGGAGTTTGGGGTTAGTTGTTCCAATTCCTTATTTGAGACAGATGAAATTTCTCTAAGTGTGATCCATGTCTATAGTTCAGAAAGATAGTATACAACCCCAGAATAGAGTCAGATAAGGAGGAAAAGTTAGAAATAACCTTATGCTTCACTTTAGTACTCAGAGAAGAATTAGAGAATATGATGCTAGCAAGTGGTTAACAGAAGGCACCAATTTATGGTCTATATCTCAGTGGCTAAAAGAAATATTTATAGCTAAGGAAGCAGTACAAACCAAGGTCAAGGAAGGAAAGAAGATTGTAGGATCTGCCGCATTAAAGAAGGAATATTCAATCAAGTGTAACAATCTTCTTGATTGACGATGCAATTCCATTACACAAAGAAAGACTATTAAGGAGTATCAAGACACATCAACAGCTCTAACCTTATTCTTGGAAATAGGATCACTAATGATCCTTTTTCCAAGGATCAAATCCCTTGGGTTGATATCTCTGCATAAAGAGCCTAAACGACTATAATAGGCGGCTTCACAAATCAAGACAAACTATACCTTTGTCTCATTCTCTCAAGTGCTCTGCTTTACTTTTCATAAACATTGTATTTCTGAGTGATCTATAGTGTAAACAAAAAAAGAAAGGAGAGATATAGTATAGTTTGTGAGGCATTGTATCAAAATATTACGAGTGTTTTGACTATAGACGTAGGAGCTCCATTCAAAACACCATTGTACCAAACCTTTCATAAAATACCAGCAGAGAACACCCTTGCAACCCAAGGAGACTGGATTAGGATTCATATTGAATCTGACCCAGTATATAACATTTGGTTTCATTTACCTTCTGCATTTTACTTTAGCATTCTCTGAGTAAACATCCGACTACTGGTCCTACCTAGTCGACTAAAAAATCGAAAAAGTTACAATTCACCCCCCCCCCCCCCCCCCCTCTTGCAATTTCAATTGGAATCAGAGCGAGAACTTACATTAAGTTGCTTAATCACACGTGAGAAAAGATCAAATGGTTGGATATCAAATTCCTGGAGCAATCTTACAAGATGGGCACTCAACAACAAGACCACCGTACTTCAATGGTGAACACTATTGTCATTGGAAGGAGAGGTTTAGAATCTTTGTGCAGTCAACAGATTATCAAGCTTGGATTGTGATCAACAGATTCACCAGATTTAGCAAAATCATTGGAGAACTCAAATCTCTTGGAGTAACTTACACCAACACTCAACAAATTAGAAAACTTGTTAGAAGTTTACCAAAAACTTGGGAAACTAAGGCAATTGTCTTGGAAAATGGAAATTTGGACAAAGTCACTTATGTTGAACTAAGAGGAAACCTGATAGCATTTGAAAAAAAAATCATAATCAAAGATATTAGAAGGACGAAAAGAAAAAAGTAGTTACATTCAAGGCTCAAAGTGAAGAATCTGATGATGATTTTAAAGAAGAAGAAGTTGCCATGATTTCTAGACATGTGATAGAAGCCATGAGAAGATCAAGGAACAACAGAAAAGGAAGTTCAAATTTTAGAAAAGGTAAGACTCGCAATGTTCAACAAAAGAATGATGGAAAATGCAATGAATGTGGAAAATATGATCATATTGCATCTGAATGTCCTGAGGCAAAAAGAAAGCCAACTAGAAGCTATTAAAAGCAAAGGGCCTTTAGTAGTTGGAGTGAAGATGAAATCTCAGATGAGAAAATGAGGATATTGAAAATGTGCGTTTCATGGCTCTTGAAGAAATTAGTAAGGTAAGTTCGTATCCTCGCTCTAAATGTGAAGAAACTCAAGAATTATTAGATCAAACTCTTATAGACCTAAATAATATTTTTGATGAATATAGGAAACTGGAAAAAAAAATGGGAATTAAAATTGGAAGTTTGTGAAAAGGAAAAGAATTCTCTTCAAAATGAAGTTTATGATTTACAATCTAAAATAGATGTATTATTCAAACCTTCAAGTCATAGTTATATCAAACCTAACTAGTCAACTTATACCAATAAGTCAATTGGGAAAAAGCCCATGCCTATGCCCAGTAATTTAAAAGGTAAGCTAAATGCTCATTTAAAGACAGATCAGTCGACTAGAATTTTCAAGTCAACTGAAAGGAAGTCTGCAATAAATAGACATGTGAGCAAGTCGACCAACCTTTGTGATTTTGAGGGAAAACCTTTGCCAACATGTTTTTGTTGTGGAAGAACTGGTCATGATTATTATAATTGTAGAATTCGTTTTTCAACTGCTCCTGGTTGGGTGTGGAAACCCAAGAATAATATGTGTTTCAAAACTGACCATCAAGGACCGAAGAACCTTTGGGTACCTAAACAAAAGTAATCAATTTGTCTTGCAGGAACACCACAAGAAAAAGAAAAAGGGGAAATGGTATCTAGATAGTGTGTGTTCAAGACATATGACAGGCGACAAAAGCTTGTTCAAATCAGTCGCTGACTTTGATGGAGGATTAGTAACATTTGGAGATAACTCGACTAGAACGGTAATTGGTATTGGTACTATTAATTTTGATAATCTTTTAAGTGTAAGTCAACTGTGCGACATGGAACTTGAGGTAAGGTTTAGAAAAACAGGTTGTATCATAGAAGACTCCACTGGGGCAAAAATTCTTCCTGGAAGCAGAAGCAAAAATATGTATACATTGGACTCTATCAAAAATCCAACTGGTCATATATTCTTGGCTTCAATAGGAGAAGACCCATGGATGTGGCACAAGAAGCTTGGTCATGCTAGTATGCGTTTAATAGAAAAGTTGGAAAGACACGATCTTGTAGTGGGACTGCCAAAACTCAACTACACCAAAGATCATATATGTGATTCGGGTCAAAATGGTAAAAAAAAAAAAAACCAGAAACTCTTTTAATTCTAAAGATATTGTGTCTGCCTCAAAACCTTTACAGCTACTTCATATGGATCTGTTGGTCCTACTAGAACTGTCAGTATTGGAGGAAAAAGGTATGTATTTGTTATAATAGATGACTTATCTCGCTTTACTTGGGTAATATTTCTTGTTCATAAAGATGATACTCTAAAGAATTTCAAGTTTTTCTATGAGAAAATTCAGCGTGAAAAGGGATACTACGTCACTTCTATCAGAAGTGATCATGGAGGAGAATTTGAAAATAAAGCCTTTGAGGAGTTTTGCAATGACCAAGGATATACTCATAATTTCTCCTCACCTCGATCCCCTTAACAAAACGGTGTGGTTGAACTAAAGAATAGAACTCTACAAGGTATGGCAAGGACAATGATCGTAGAAACTAATCTACCACATCACTTTTGGGCTGAGCAGTAAGTACAGCTTGTCATATTTTAAACAGGTGCCTGATCAGAACAATCCTAAAGAAAACTCCTTATGAGTTATGGACTGGTAAAAAACCAAATATTAGCTACTTTCATCCTTTTGGATGTAAGTTCTTTTTTCACAACAATGGAAAAGACAATCTCTATAAGTTTGATCCTTGTAGTGATGAAGGTATATTTCTTGGCTACTCTCCAACTAGTAGATCTTATAGAGTTTTCAATAAACGTACTTTATCTATTAAGATTCTATTCATGTTGTATCTGATGATACAAATCACCTGGCTGAGAAATGAAAAATTGCAGATGAAGAAGACAGTCAACTGCCAGTTGTTGTGGTTACAAAATCTAGTGAGCAGAATGAATCTGCTGAGTCGACTTCTGAGACACCTAAGTCGACTGATATTACAATTGGAATAGTTCCAAACGAATGGAGAAGCGAACCTGATTATCCCAAGAAATTTATTATTGGAGACATTAATGAAGGGATGAAAACTAGAGCATCTAGTAAAAATAACGTAAATTTGGCTCTTATTTCTCAATATGAACCAAAGAAAGTTGTCGATGCCATAAAAGATGAAAACTGGGTCAAAGCTATGGAAGAAGAACTTGACCAATTTGAAAAGATCAAAGTGTGGAATCTGGTTCCCAAACCTCAAAATGCATCAATCATTGGAACAAAATGGGTATTCAGAAACAAGTTAAATGAGGCCGGAGAGGTAGTTAGAAACAAAGCCCGACTTGTTGCTCAAGGATACTCACAATAGGAAGGAATCGATTATGATGGGACTTTTGCACCTGTTGCCAGGTTAGAATCCATTAGAATTTTGCTTGCATATGCTTCCTTTAAAAAATTCAAACTTTTTCAAATAGACATCAAAAGTGTTTTTCTAAATGGTTTCATTGAAGAAGAAGCGTATGTCAAACAACCTCCAGGTTTTGAAAACCCAAAATTACCTTATTATGTTTTTAAGTTAACTAAAGCCTTATATGGTCTTAAACAAGCCCTTAGGGCATGGTATGATCGCTTAAGCTCCTTCTTGGTAAGTCATGGTTTCTCTAGAGGAAAATTTGATAAAACTCTTTTTATCAAACGCTCCTCTGTAGGAAATCTCCTCTGTCGGAAATCTCATTATTCAAATATATGTTGATGATATTATTTATGGAAGTTCTAACCCCTCTATGTGTAAGGAATTTTCTGATCTCATGCAAAGCGAGTTCAAAATGAGCATGATGGGAGAATTAATGTTCTTTTTGGGACTTCAAATTCATCAAACCGACAGAAGGATATTCGTATGTCAATCCAAGTATGCTAAGGAAATTGTTCAAAAATTTAGGATGGCTGACTCAAAAGCTATGGGTACCCCAATGAGTCCTACTTGCATTCTTGATAAGGACGAAGCAGGATAACCTGTTGATGAAACTAAGTATCGTGGCATGATTGGATCATTGCTTCATTTAACTGCTAGTCGGCCAAATATTATGTTTAGTGATGTAGGTGTGCTAGATTCCAAGCAGCTCCAAAGGAATCTCATCTTACTGCTGTTAAGCGCATTATCTGATACCTGCATGGAACAACTAATTATGGTTTATGGTATCCAAACACTAATAACTTTACACTTGAAGGCTTTTCAGATGCTGACTTTGCAGGTGATAAGGATGATAGAAAAAGCACCAGTGGTACTTGCCAATTTCTGGGAAAATCCCTCATTTCATGGAATAGCAAAAACCAAGGATCAGTCTCTCTTTCTACTACAAAGGCTGAATATATTGCTATCGATCAATGCTGCACTCAATTAATTTGGATGTCTCATCAATTAAGTGATTATGACTTGTTCTTTCAACCTATTAAAATTCTCTGTGATAATTCGAGTGTTATTTGTCAATCCAAAAATCATGTGCATCATTCTAGAGCTAAGCATATAGATATTAAACATCATTTTATTAGAAATCTTGTTATTCAAGGAGATTTTGAAATAATTTTTGTGAACACTGAAAATCAACTTGCTGATATATTTACTAAACCTCTTCTTGAAGAACGTTTTTACATGCTAAGAAAATCTTTGGGAATTATTGATCAATCTGTCTAAAATTTTTCCTTATCCGTGTTTATTTGAATTTTTTTTTGAAAAAACATTCTTGTAGGAATCTCTGCCAAAATCTTCGTTTTACACAAAATACTTGCCATAATTGCTTTCCCATCTCATTATGACTGACACAATTTTCCATTTTTCTACTCCATCTTTTTCCCTTCCCCATAAACATTTCCCTCTTTCCATACATATCCCCTTTCATCTTCGTCTGTTCTAATTTTTTCAAAACCCTCTTGTCCGTCTTCCTTCTCTCCATTACCATGGCAAAAAATCAAAAATCCCAACTTATCTCTTCGCGTCAAAGCTCTAGGCTCAAGGGCAATGGTAAAAGTTCCTCTTCCATTCCTCACGACTCTGAAAACTCTAGCGACTCCTCATCATCTGATGCCTCTGACTCCATTATTCTTGGCAAGCGAGCTTTTGCTGATGCTGCATGCTCCGATTCCTCAAAGAAACTCAAACTATCTCTGAAAAACCTCTTGATCTTCGCAAAAAAAATTGGGATGACGAACATCGGGATCTTTTCTTGTCTCTTAAAGACAAAACAATTGTCTCTGGTAGGATTGTTGCTCTTGATCACATGCTTTCTCTTTGCTGTAAGGTAAAATATCTCTTTTTTTATCAAGGTTGGGAAAACTTTTTCAAAACCCCTGCTCATGTGTATGACACCCCCGTTCGTATGTTCTATGCTAATCTTCGTTCCACTAAGCCAAATGAACTCGAAACTATGGTCTTTGGTAAGCACATTGTGTTAAATTGCTCTGTTCTTGACTCTATTCTTGGTTGCACTTGCTCTGGTTTTTCCGAATTACCAAAAAAGTTCTGGCCTAAGTCTCTTAAAGTGTCTTTTGATGATGTTAAGAAAACTCTTTCCAATTCATCCTATGTCCCTGCTCAAATTGGTCCTTTAAACATATCTTTTGAAGCTCGTGTGCTAGCCCATATGGTTGCAACTACCATTGTCCCTCGTCCTGGGTCCTATTCCACTATTTCTCAACGTGATGCCATCTTTGCCTTCTGCCTTCTCTCCAAAAGAAAATCAATTTGTGCTCCATAGTTATCAACTTCATGATTGAGTGTGCCTCCAATCCCTCTAGCCTCCCTTATGGTATGCTCATCTCTCGCATACTTGAAGTCCATAAAGTTAACTTAGTTGACTATCCCATTACTCATGTTAAGCAGTGTTACAATTCTCGAGTGTTTGGTAGCATGGGTTATGTCTTGAGCAATGAATCTTGGGTGCTTAAGGAAGCCTGTGAAGAGTTTAACCCTGGTCCCTCCTCAAAAGTCAAAAATCTAATTCCTCTGTTGTCTCTGCTGAATGCTATGCTGAACTTCTCTCCAAACTTTCCGCTATGGATGACAAAATTGAGTCCATCAAAGACTTAATGGCATCCACTCTGTTTCAAGTGGAGAAGATTCGTGATTCGACTAAAGAAACTGGTGTTGATGTCTCTAGGCTACGGGTTAAGCTGGATGTTGTGATAAAGGAGGCGATCAAACTGTCCGCGAAGCTCCAAGCTAGTGTTGGTACGATGCCTAAAAGTCTAACTACACCGTTGACTGATATGAAAGATTCTATTGTTAATACTTTAGCTTATTTTCTTCGTCGCCCAGTGTTCAAGCGTCAGGAGTAGTTTTCTTTTATTTTTAGGTGTTTTTGGCATGTTTAAACAATATGTTTTGTGGGACCTAAGTCCCTTTGTGTTGCTAGGTCTTTTGTTACTCTTGTGTTGATGTGTTCAGCATCTTAATTACTAGTTGTTATAAGTTTCCATCTCTGTTGTTGCTTGTTATGTTTTTTTGAGTGATGCCAAAGAGGGAGAATCGGAGTCAACTAATTCGAAAGACAAGTCAACTATTCAGGGGAGCCTCCAAGGACAAGTCAACTATTCAGGGGGAGCCTCCACCTATTCAGGGGGAGCATCCACCATATTAATAGGGAAGTTGACTACATGTTGACTACATCTTATCATAAATTGTCATCCTCAAAAAGGGGGAGATTGTTAGTGTCAAGTTTTAATGATGACAATTTTACTTGTGTAGGTATGGAAATTAAACTAAGAAAGGGAAGCAAGGATATCAAGGAAGTTGACTACAGTATGGACGAAAGAATGAAAAAGCCCACAAGTCCAGTAAGGAGCCCAACAGACGTATATGCAAGATGGGCTTACACAAGTCCAACTCAAGGAAGACTTTACAGCCTTACAACAGAGGCACCAATATATGTTGTATATCTCAGTGGCTAAAAGAAATATTTACAGCTTAGGAAGCAGTACAAATCAAGGTCAAGGAAGGAAAGAAGATTGTAGGATATGCCGCATTAAAGAAGGAATATTTAATCAAGGGTAACAATCTTCTTGATTGACGATGCAGTTCCATTACACAAGGAAAAACTATTAAGAAGTATCAAGACACATCAACAGCTCTAACCTTATTCTTGGAAATAGGATCACTAATTCCTTTTTCGAAGGATCAAATCCCTTGGGTTGATATCTCTGCGGGAAGAGCCTAAACGACTATAAAAGGCAGCTTCACAAATCAAAAAAATATACCTTTGTCTCATTCTCTTAAGTGCTCTGCTTTACTTTTCATAAACATTGTATTTCTGAGTGATCTATAGTGTAAACAAAAAAAGAAAGAAGAGATATAGTATAGTTTGTAAGGCATTGTATCAAAAGATTATGAGTGTAGACGTAGGAGTTCCATTCAAACCACCATTGTACCAAACCTTTCATAAAAGAGCTGCAGAGAACACCCTTGCAACCCAAGTGTACTGGATTATGATTCACATTGAATTTGAACCAGTAAAAAACATTTGGTGTCATTTACCTTCTGCATTTTACTTTAGCATTCTCTGAGTAAACAGTCGACTATTGGTCCTACCTAGTCAACTAACAAATCGAAAAAGTTACAATTCACCCCCTCTCTTGCACTTTCACGTGGATCCTTATTTCCAACAAAGAGCACTCAGCTTGAATTGTCAAGATCGACGATAGAGTTGCCTTTTGACAACAACATATCTTCTTTTTTGTACATTTTCACATCTTTAATCATGATTGTTCAATTATATATTTTCAAGTATTTCAATAGTAGAAAATCGAGAGCAAGTACATTCTTTGTAATTTAAAAACATAATAGTCTTATTTATAAATCCAAGGAATCAATGACTTATCCCAAAATTTAACATTTTGGTTCTGATATCACACTTTATACTCCATTATCTTTTTAGACTAAAATAAACACACAGTATACTACTACTTATTTGATAGTTTACTTGCTCAAAGACTTTGGTAGAGTTCCACAGTCAGCCTGGGAGAAAGAAGTGGTTGAAGAGGTTTCATTTTAGGCAAGGCAATGCCTAAACCCTCACTTAGATCAACTGGTTCCTCTCTTGGCATTGAAATATTGAATCCATGAAGTAATCTTGCTAGCGTCAAATGCACTACTTGGGTGCCAAACATCAAACCAGGACACATTCTTCTCCCAGAACTAAATGGAATATACTCAAAATTTTGTCCTCTAAAATTAATATTCACATGTTCCTTCATGAACCACCTCTCCGGTTTGAACTCATCAGGATCCTCCCAGATTCTCGGGTCTCGTTGAAGCTTCCATAAATTGACAATCAAACGAGTGCCCTTTTGAATGCGAAACTTATCAACGTAACAATCTTCGTTAGCCTCTCGAGGCCCTGATAAAGGACCAGGTGGGTAAAGACGTAAAGTTTCTTTTATTATGGCTTGTAAATATGGGAGGTTCTTGATGTCTGATTCTTCAACCCATCTGTTTCTTCCTACGTGTTCATCTAGTTCGTCCTGGGCTATTTTTAATGAGCGAGTGTCATTCATTAGCAGAGATAGGGCCCATATTAATGTCTCTGCGGTGCTCTCTGATGCCGTCATGATAAGTATCTGAGTCAATTCGCAAGTGAATAAATAAGATGTTAGCCAAGTGATTGGAGATTCGAAATAAAAACTAGCAATGGTGTGGAGTAATAAATAAAACAAGATAAACTATCCTGTTCCATCGTATATCAATATGCTACGAATATAAAGTACTCCGTCATCCTGATTTATGTGGGAATATCTGACTAGACACAATTTTTATTTTTATTTTGAAACTTTGATTTGAAATAAGCATTTGTCTGACTATATATAAATTATCTCATTAAGTGCAAAATAGAAATTTTAAATTTAAGTCGTATGGAAAGATGACATTCTTTTCATGACTGACTAAAAGTAAAGTGTGACATACATATTGGGAGAAAGGGAATACTTCATCTTTCTCATAATTTTAGTTACATATATAGAACATAATTGGTAGTCAATTTTATCATTGTTCAATATATTTTCCTACACAGATTAATTTGCTTTTTAGTGCAAATATCATGCTGTAAATTGGTTGATGATCAGTACTGTAAGTCAGAAATTATATTTGTTGTATTTAAAAAATTTTGTCACGGTTTTAATTTTCTGCATATATTTAGCTAAAAGAACAACACATGGGCCAGAGGGAATATATAGTATGTGAACTAGGTGACTTTTCAAAAAAGAAAAATTATGTAAAAGAAATTTTGTGGAACATAAATTTGGGATAAAACGACAAATAACAGCTTACCAACGTTGTTGCCTTGATAATGGCATCACGGTCGTATCCAGACTCCATAGTTTCCTCTGGAAGAGTCGAAAGCATCACATCAATAAAATCAGATTGGTCTCCATTCGTAGAATTAATATCACAATCTTTTCTTTTCTGGATGTGTTCTTTTAACCAGCTATCAAATACACTATCAACTTCTTTAAAGGTCTGCTTCATGGCTTTAATGTTTCCACCAATATCCATCCATTCAAGTGACGGAATTGCATCGGAAACAACGAAAGTTCCACCGAGTAACAACGCTTTCTTTATCGATTCTTTGAATTGCATTTCCTCTGTTCCACTCTTTTCATTTACGCTGCCTGAAAATCGCTTCCCAGCAAGCATTCTGATGATTATATTGCACGTTATGTGCTCAAACCAGCTACTTAAATTCACTTGTGCAGGAAAATCGTTACTACTATTACTCCAATTCGAGTAGTACAATTCTTTAATACAACAATTCACTTCTGATGTACGGACATGTTTCAGCTTCTCAAGGCGAGAGTTGGTTAAGACTTCAAGAGTTACCATTTTACGAATGTCGCGCCAGTATGGTCCGTAAGGTGCAAAAGCAAAAACTTTGCCGTTATAGAAGTACTTGCTTAATACCATGCTTGGTCGAGTTGCAAATATTTTGTCATTGCCATTTGTGAAGCAATCTTTAACCATTTCCCAACTGCTAACAACAAGAGCTGGACGGGCTCCAAGTTGAAGTTGAAAAATGGGTCCATATTTATCAGCCATGAGACCAAGGGTTCGACAGACGGGAAGTTGCCCGCTAAGTAGATGGAGGTGACCTATGATAGGCCACGAGCCTGGAGCTTTAGGTGCACCAATAGCTGATATAGTAGTACTATTACTCTTTGCATTATGTGCACTTGATCTGTTTCTAATTTTGTATTTGCGAGCAACAAAAAAGGCCAAGAACCAAGTAACAAATAGTGCTAGGAGTTGAGAAAGAAAATGCATATTGACTAATGTAGAGCTAGCTAGTAGTGACTGGGAATATTTTGTTGTTAAAAGTATGAGATCAGATAAGCGTATTTATAATTGAACTTGGGTTTCAAGGGGCTAGAAACTTTAGAAATTTTTTGTGGCCTAAAATAGACCTAGACATCTAGTACTGTGGGGATGAATTTAACTGAAGTACATGAATATAGACACGGGGGTATGGCTTTATTTATTTTCCATATGGCTTAATTTTTACTGCATTCTTTAAATTCAAATGGACTTTAATCTTGATCTCCAAAATTATACATCACTCCCTCCAGCCGTTTTACTTGTTGTCCTTAATAAAATTAGATGATCCAAAAATAGTTTGCATTTTAGAAAATCAATATATAAGTAATTAGTAGTATTAGTTTTCACATTTACCCTTAATAAATATAGAGAGAGATTAATGTGGTGAAAAAAAGAGTAATGTTAAATTGAGATCAAAGAATAAATAAGAATAATTTAGTCAAATTACCTTTTTAATTAATGATTTTAAACCGTTGATTTCTCAAAATAAAAAAACTTTGTAATGGTTAAGTTATTTTATCCGAACTTTTGGAAGGTAGTCCGACAAAAGGAGCACAAGGACAGCATTGATTGTTGCCTCTTCCATCTTTCACATCCGTTACATTGGGAAAATTTTGAGAGGTTCTGCCTCGTCACAAAAAAGGATCCAGACGTTTTGATTTTTAGTTTAGCTGCAAACTGCGTCAAATAATCAAGCAAGCCGCCTTGTGAAAAACATTTTTTGTTACTTTTTTATTTGTGAGTCACATTACTAAAACATGATCTATATGTTGGCACTATCTCCCATTAAATATCCATTTATAAGTAAGTACTTCCTCTTACTGGTAATTCTAGTGTCACAAAAAGCTTTGATAGTCAATTGCACTGATTTTCAATCTTATATAGTAGTAAGTACTAGTGCATTTGTTCCTCATTACAAGAAAGTATAAAAATGACAACAAAAAATTTAATATTTGGTAACAACTTAGTTTTCTTGTTGGCAAATGAATTTTTTGGTTATCAAAGAATTTAATTTTGTTGTCATAGTATTGATTATTGTTGCAAAAAGTACTTTTTGCAACAATAAAAAAAAGTTGTTGCGCTTTGTTGCAATAACAGTCATTGGGAAAAGTCTATGCAACAAAAAAAAAATTATTGTCAAAAGTACTTTTTGCAAAAATAATCAATTTATGGCAACAAAAAAAAAAGTGTTGCCAAATATATTTTTTCTTGTAGTACGTGTTTCGCGCAACCATAAACAGGTACCAATATATATATATATATATATATATATATATATATATATATATATATATATATATATTGATTGACCAAAATATCCTTTAAATATTGAACGACTTTTATACCCTTCGAGGACGACTAATTCGTTTCTTCAAAAGATGATGTTACGTTGGATAAAGTTGTACATATACACAACCTTGTCTAATATGTAAAACGTTAAAATTAATTTGACTATGAAAAATACTGGAATCCATGTCAGAGTATAAGTGGGCGTTTGGCCATAAAAATTATTCACTTTTTTCCGGAAAATTTTTTTACTTTTTTTACTTTTAGCGTTTGCCCATAAAAATTATTCACTTTTTTCTAGAGTTGTATTCCGAAATACCAAAAACAAGAAAAACTTGTTTTTCAAAAAACACTTTTTTACACTACATTTCACCAAAAACTACAATTTCAAAAATTATGGTCAAACACAACTCCAACTTCAAAAATTCCAAAAAAAGTGAAAATATTTGTGGTATTTATGGCCAAACGGCACCTAAGACTAAAACCAACGGACTCCAAGTCAAAATAGAAGATTGAAACTAAAGAGGCCAAACAAATTAAACTACCTTTTTTTTTGTTGGATAAAATTATAAAGAATTAACAATTTAAAATTTGGAGGAACTAATATATGAACTGTTGAATTCAACAAAGATTTTTCTCTTTCGAGACAATAATTTTGGTAATTAAGTTTAACACGATAAATATTAAATGATTAAAATATTCCTAAAGTGTTGGTTTTTTTTATGCCCTTTAAAAACTACTCTTTTTTTAAAAAGTAATTCAATACTGGATAAAATTCTAATATTTAAGATACTGATATTCATCAGGTTCGGACTTCTTAGCTATTTGCTAATTGCGATATCGTGTTCTACCTATTATATTGAAAATTTACATCCATTCCAATCTCACACGTACAAAACTACTTACCTTTAATAAGTAAACATGCCGACTTGATTTCAAAAAAGCAGTCATTTTGATGAAATCAAGGCACTATTTTACTCAAATTATTACCCAAGAGAGAGTAATAAAATAAAAAGAATAATTATAATCACGAAATGGAATGAAAAATCAAAGTATTATATACGCTAATCTCTATACAGTATTCTATAAAGCAATAGAAAGAGAAATAGAGATCATCCTTATGAGAATCGATTTGAATTGTTAGAAGGGTATAAAACTCCCCATTAGATAAAATCTTAGTTGTTTTTAGAATACTAAATAAGTAAATATCATATAAAGTCTTAAATAATATAATACAACTTTATCTGGCCAGAGACGATCCAAAATTTGAAGCCTATTTTTGTAGCGACCTCAAGTTAATTTTTAATAACAATAGAGTTCCCAATTAAATATTTATTTATATATATACAACAGTAGACTCATAAACTGCACTCTAGATCCTTATGAAAATCAAATATAAATTAAATATACTTCTAAAAGTAGTAAAAATATAACACATTTCTTATAGGGAAAAGATCCACGTATATCCCTGAACTACATGATTTAGAGTAAATATAACCTCTGTTAAAAAAGTGGCTCATTTACACCGCTGTCGTAACACAAATAGCTCAGATATATATTTTTCGGCTGACGAAAGTGAAAAATTCAATTTTAATTAATTGAAGGTTAGAAGTGTTGAGTCATTTATCACAGGAATAAAAATTAAAATTTATTAATAACAAAGATACCAAAAGTGATATTCTCCTTTTATAAATAGTAACAACATCTTTCAATTTATTACGGGGGATATACGTACACTAATGCATGTGTTGAATTTATTTGCCAGGTGTATTTGATGCTAGGATTGAAATGCTATGATGAATAATGATTTTAAGGATCAAACTTCCTATAATTGAGTTGTTGGTTAATATGCAAATTCACTTTAGATTACTATCTAATCATAATTCTATATGTTACAAAGGATCTTTCGCTTCAAGCACTTGCTAATAATTGACATGGTATTAACGTGCGACGCACGTTCGTAAAAACTAGTGTGTGTGTGTATATATATATATATATATATACATACATACTAGTTTCTGGATACGTGTATCCCATATAAATGAACACAAGTTTTGTAAAATGGTACAGTACATGCAATATTAAAATATATGTGTAATGAGCAATTGAAAATCTGAAAGGAAAAAGTACAAGCTCAAACTAATGAACAGTCATCCTATTCAATAGATGATTTTTTTTTCCTGTGATTTTCCAAATTCAATTGCAGCTGCAGAATATTTGGGTGCTCCTGAGATATTGTTGTCACTGTTCAAAAACATCACGCTCTTAAATTTGTGCAAGTTGCACTTGAGATATATCCACCTTTCACAATATCTAAAAAGATTACTTAAGATTACATATCAAATGGGCTCCTTTGTGCCTCATAAAATTTTTGGACAGGTCCAAGTCCAATTTAGAGATTTATAACATTCTTTTTCTCTTGGGGGAATTACATAAATACTGGCACATGAGTAAACTATTACATAATCTACAACCAATTTCATTATTACATTTATTACATGATATACTAAAAAGGAACCTTCTCTCTCTCCCGAAATCAAGAAATTCACATTATAAAAAATCCCTAAATTTAAGCTAATTAATTAATTATGTCTTTATCAGTTATAAGGTGATTTATGAAGATTCGCTTACCCAGAAAAAAGGTATTATTTTCATATATGAATAATGTTTTTCATTTGGAAACTTTTTTGTTTTACTTTTTTTTTTTTTTGTCTCTGTGTGTGGAAACAAAGTAGATATTATGATGACCACCAATGATGAAAATCTTCTGCTAAAATCATATTTGATAGTCTTTTTAAAAATGATATATTAATGGTATATACTTGATATAAATATATAAGATATATAATTAATACATAATTTATTTGCCAGGTGTATTTGATGCTAGGATTGAAACAGTGTTTTAAAAGGCGGGGGCGTAAGGCGGGGCGTTTTACATACGCCTCGATGAGGCGTAAGCCTCGAGGCACGGGGCGTAAGCCCCATGGGTATTTAATTTTTAGTATTTCTTAAAATAATATAATTACAATAAATATTTTTAAATAGGTAAAATTACATTAAAAAAAAAAAAAACTGTATATATATATATATATATATATATATATGTGTGTGTGTGTGTGTGTGTGTGTGTGCGCGTGCGTGCGTGTGTATGCGCGCGCGCGTTGATCCTCACAAAAAAATGATCAAAGCAATCCATTATACACCGCTTATAACTTGTAATTATATATAACATAATTTTACAAGTATAAACAATACAATGAAATAAAAGCTATTATGAAATGCAAATCAATTCTAACATTTTAACTTTCAAACACGGAAAAAAACATAGTTTCTTAAAACACTATTACTATCATACTATTCATTTTATCTCCCTATAAGCAAATAATCAATAAAATTTATCAATATTACAATTAAAACATAACTTCTTCATGAACAAAAAATAAAATTATATGATAATTCTGATACATAGGACTTATGACCAATGACAAGTGAAAATGTACAATTCCGCTATGTGTTTTTTTTTTTTTTTTTAAATTAAGTGATATTCACCCTCACGACGTTCTCAAATAGTAAATATCCAATACTACGACTTGTTAGATGAGTTACACCCAATATTCTATTTCTATAGATGAAAAACTATTAAGTATCATTATTTTGTTAAACAATTATGAGGGTGAATGATTTTAATTAAGGAATTTAAAATATAATTTGTGTAAGAACTGTTAGGCGAGCCCTGGGCGTTGGGCGTTAGGCGTGTAAGAACTGTTAGGCGAGCCTTGGGCGTTAGGCGTGTTTAGGACGTACGGTTGGGCGCTTAAGGCGTAAGCCTCATAGGAACTAAGCCCCGCACGTTAGCCCCAGGGCGTTTTGCCACTGCCCTGCCCCGAGGCGAGCCCCGGGGCGAGTCCTAACACTGCCTTTTAAAACAATGCTTCTATAACGCAGTATTTTACTGCGTTATAGAAGTACCAAAAAAAAAAAAATCTATAACGCAGTAAAATACTGCGCTATGGGTACTTTGGTAACTTTTTTTTTGTTGGGTATTTTAGTTCAAAATGTTTTTTTTGGGGCAGTTTGGTTCCGGACTCTTTTCCGTCTTATTCACAAATCCAAAAGCCACTTCTTAATTACATCTCCTCTCTTCCCTTTTATTTCTCCTACTATTTCTCCCATCATTCACGAACAACCCAAAAGTCATGGTAACGTTACAAGTTTCCAAAGACAGTTATAACTCTTGTACTTTCACCACTGCTTGCTTTACATTTATAGAGCAGTTATCTTTAAACATTTATTAATCTGCATATTCTCTTTCTTCCATTTTTATAGCCCTGCATTCTATAGTGGGATGACAAAGAAAATCAATATTCATGTCGAAATAGAGAAGTTCTACGTGCAGCGTCCCAATGACAGAGAAGTTGTAATTTTTAAGTCATATATATGTTGGCAAACATAAGTTAATCAAGAAGAAGGAAGTTCACTGGCAGTGGAAGATTCACCGTGAGATGGTCATATCACATATCACATATGAGTTTGATAAGTGTAAGTATTGCATTGAGTAAGTTTCCAGTTTTTATGATTTACAATTATATAGTCTATTTTTTTGTTGTTGCTTATTTAAGTGTTTATCCAAATAGAAGGTATGCACCCTCCAAGAACAATAATCCAGCGCTAAAAGGTTAGAGTTTGTTCTTCAAGGAAATCGGAAGTCGTCTTCTAATGATAATTTAGTTTCTAATAAAAATTACTATTTCATGATATAAATTCTTATTCTCAAGTAATAACATATTAAGTGTTTTTAGTTGGGTATTACTCCGTAGTAGTTTTAAGATGACATTTATGCATTTTTTACTTTTACTCTTCGGATCTTTCTTAGTTAGATAGAATTTAAGTAAGCTTTGTTAGTAATATGTAATTTATTTGAACAAAAAGAATATGTCACTTATGTGATTCTTTATCATATAAAAGAGGGAATATATGTCCTTTGTCTAAATTAATATTATTTACAACAACAATTACTCTTAAATTTCCTTTCAAGTAAGCTTGTAAATTGCTTGTAATTAACTTTTAATTGAGAGGACTACTCCTTAAGAGGTGTCATTTCAAAACTACAAATAGGTAGGCAGTGCTTTATTTATTTGAATTATTTTCTTATACATTAGTTTTTTTCTAAAAAAATCCACATGTTTGTCGAAGTTTATATATTTATTATTTTATATTTAGTACTGTAGAACAGTTAACTTTGATATCAATTGAATTACAAAATAAATTAAAATATAAACTAAATGATTTTTAAAAAATTTCGTCAGCGAAAAAGGGTGTATGTGCACCATTTGTGTAACGGCAGAGATATATTTGCACTATTTTGTAACGATAAGGACATATATACATCACTTTTTAGCGAGAGGTATACCTTATCTAAATCGCAAAGTTAAAGGGTATATTTTCACCTTTGCCCTCCAAACTTTGATGGAAATGAATTTCGTCCAAACTTTTAGGGACGCGGCTCCTCTCCAGTAGAGGTTGCCTCCATTTCGCCCAGTTTGCTGTCAGATGATAGACACGTGTCCTTTAGTAAATCCTATGGACCAAATTTATTGTTTTCTTAAATGCAAAAGAACCAAAATAACTAAGAGAGGCACACAGACTTTTCACTCCTTTTGATTTCTCTTTTCATCCATGAATTAGTGTCATAATCATTCTAACCTTTATTTTAATTAGTCTGTTTGCTAAATGGATGGATGGAACTGGTTAAAAAGGATCTGATATAGCTATGATTAGAGAGGGAGAGAGAGATTATAATTTGAAGAACACGGATCATTCATCCTTAGAAAAAGAGGAAGAGAGTACTGTGAATATGACTATCCAATTGAAATGACCAGATTATAGCGGCTATGACGTGAATGGCTGGAAAGAAATTATAATTATAACTCATTTTGCCACCATATCTATTAAAGGTTCCAAAACCCAGCCATAAGAAGAACAAACCCAACTGCAACCCAAGTACCAAATTCTTGGTTTTTTTAATTCTGCGCACCCAAGCATATGGTATTTGAATTTTATGTCTTTTTCTCTTTCCGCATGGTGCTTAGCCAAGAGTTGAAAGGAATGAAAAAAAATTAAACAAAGAAGATAAAAGAATATGCTGATAATGATTATATTTTGGTTCTTTTGCATTTTTAAGAAAACAATAAATCTAGTCCATAGGGTTTAATAAAGGACACGTGTCTATCATCTGACAGCGAACTGGACGAAATGAAGGTAAATTCTACTGGAGAGGAGCCGCGTCCCCCAAAGTTCACGGGGGGAAACTCTGCCTTAGAGGTTTGCATTAAAGTAATTTTTTTTTATTCAATTGAAATTTTGCAAAACTCTGTCTTAAGGCCTAAGTTTTGCCTGAATAGGCCTAATTTTGCTACGAAACTCTGTCTTGTGATTTTTTTATTTTTTTATTATTGAGCCGGGATTTAAACCCAGAACTTTGGGTATTAAGTGAAGGACAAAAATTAAAGACAACCAATTTGAGGGACAAAGATTAAAGACCAGTGCCTTTGAAGGCCAATCGTGCAAATGACCCATTCTCAATTACTAATCCTAGCCCATTCTACTAATAAGCTAGACCAAGCCCACCCCCACTTTAGCAAATCCATAAAGGGTCTTAAAAAAATAATTACAAAATAACTCATATTTATCCAATGTAGCAGGGGATTTCCGTTTACCAAACATAGTAGGAAATTTCTTTCAAAACATATACGAAATCACACTTCGAATCTCGCTTAAGACTTAGAATTTCACTCATAATTTCGTGTATAAAATCTATATGAAATGTGTATATAACTATCTTTGTATAAAGTTCATGTTGGTTTTCTAGAAAAAAATCACGCTCAAGTTTCGAATCCCTCTCACGATTTCATGTATAAAAATTGTATAAATTATGTATGAAATATGTATCTAATTGTATAAATTTTGGGGGAAAGTGTTCAAAGCACACTCAAACTATGGCCAAAGTTGCCATAACACACCTAAACTTTGCGGGGGTCCTATGACCCCTCTGGACTTATTTTTTGTGTATTTTGTACGCTTTTATATGGTGACCTGTACAAGCGATTGAACCTACTCTCTTTGAGTGCCTAAGATTCCATATAAAAGCGTAAATAATACACAAAAAATAAGTCGGGGGGGGGGGGGGGGTTCATAGGACCTCTGCAAAGTTTAGGTGTGTTATGGCAACTTTGGCAAAATCTGGGCAGCAAATTACTGTTCATCTTCTTCATAGAGAACTGGACTGAAATTTGATCCTAATGCACTTCAAATCTCAACCAAACATCACCAAATTTCAAATTCGAATTCCTCTCGACGTTCCGGTTCTTTTGATATATCACCCACTTGAAATGGAGCTCATTTACGGCAACCCAAAAATTTGAGTTCGAAGCTTTAAGCTTTGTTCATGACAGTCATGAAATCGTTCAGTTCTTCTTCACGTTCAGACGTCTTATTAGCTCGAGTTCAGCTTCAAACAATCAGCAACCAAGAATTTTATTCATCAAATCCCGAATTTGAAAACCCAACTTCAAGCTTTGTTCATGGAGTCATGGAGTTTTTGTTTACTGGTTCTATAATCTTAATCCACTATTGATAATCATGTTTTCAATGACGACAATGTCACAAATCTTATATAATATCGAAAAAGACCCGTTTGATTTGGTCATTACAATGGAGTTTTTTCGGGTTTTCAAACTTGGAAAGTTCATAAATGAAAAAGGCCCCTCTAATTTTAACATTTTAGGGGGCGCGTGCATACATTCATTTGAGTTTGGGTGACTTTGTCCATATAAAAGCGTAAATAATACACAAAAAATAAGTTCAGGGGGATCATAGAACCCCCGCAAAGTTTAGGTGTTATGGTAACTTTGGCTATAGTTTAAGTGTATTTTGAACACTTTTCCCTAAATTTTATATAAAGTTCATGTTGGTTCTGAAAATTTAATACAACTACAACAACATTATATACAAATTTAATACAATTACAACAACATACAAAATTAATACAATTTTTATACAACTCAACATTTTGGTAAATAAACTTTTCCCTTTTTATGTTTGGTAAATAAAGAAAAGAACTTTCATGTTTTCTACTATACTATAAAGGGGGAGAAGCTCACAGGTCGTCGACACGCCTGCCTGGCATTTAAAAAAAGGGAATTGCAGTCCTCCTATATTTCATAAATATTCAGAGCGCAGCGCATGGATTTTTCACACCTATTACATCACAGCTTAATTCCTCTTTTCATCCAAGACTATCTCATTCTTCCACCCTCCTTTCTTGCAATTCTCTCTCTTTTCATTTTCTACTTCTCAGTTTTCTCTTTAGTGGTTCAGCTTCCGGCCGCAACAAATATTACAGGTGAACATGTTTTGTTATTTTAATGGCGAAGAATTTTTGTTTTGTGCCTTTGTGTGCAGCTCTGGATTTTCCGTTTTCCTCTTTATGGTCTGGTTGTTTTCTGTCCTTGCTGATGTGTTTCGTTTTACCTTTTCCCCTTTACTGTCTTGGGTGACTGCTTGAGAATCGACCTTCAGCTCTCCAACTGCTTGATTGAATCTAACTTGTGGTTCTGAACGTTGTCTTCCATCTCTCTGTTTGCGCCTGATCACTTTTGACTGAGTTAAATATTACCTCCACTTTTCCCAAATATCCGGAATAAGCTTTCACGCAACACGGACTTCACAAAAACACATTACCACCTTAAATATCTACCTCTTTCGATACAATGAAATAGTTCAACTTTGTCGGAAATAGATTGAATTATTTTTGCACGACCGAAAAATTAGTAGCCTTTCGGTTGGCAAACATTCTTCTGGCTCTCAAACTGAATTGTGGTAAATAATATGAATATTCCATGCCCTATTTGTAGTACAAGATTTGTACAGAGTTTGCATGTCCTATTTGTATTAAATGAATTGTATTCTTATGCGTGCATATAGGCTTTTCTTTGATAACAAGGCCTCCTTTGTAACTACTACTATTGATATTCCATGTCTTATCTATACTAAAGGAATTGCATTTTATATTATATGTATGCGCATATATTACATTATTATTCCTGAAAATAACATGTACACTTGCCTTTTCGTCAGTCTTCTAAACATAAATTACTACTAGCGCCTCTTTTGAATATTTCATGCCAAATTTCGGCTTTAAACATCTACAGGTATAAAAAGACTTGAACTTCTATAGCTGATGGATTCCAACAAACCAAACAACTATTCATATGCAGAAAAACGGAAGGCTACAAGACAGCTGAAACTACGCGATACATATAGCCAAATATCTGCTCATAGAAAGGGAGCATTGCTGCTGTCACGCCGTTTGACAACACAAAATCCCACTGTTGGCACTCCAGAGCAGCCAACGTCATCCTGGTACAACGCCGGTTTTCCAAAACAAGCTGCTCTTACGATACAAGAACCTCCACCCTTTCCTGAAAAAGGTTCGCGCGGTTATGAATTTAGTGATGCTTATTTATTTCCTTGGACTATGTGTAAAATACCTGGCTTATCTTAACTGCTTGCATAACTTGTTTACTTTGACCAAGCTGCCAGCTATCAACTTTGTGTGACTAAACCCCACGACAATTTAGACAAAGGAAAACAGATATGTAATCCTGTTGCCGCTCATGAAACACGTAAGCCTACTCTTTACATTATGTTTTCAATTTATAATACCTTAGTTAAGTGCTTGCATAAACTGAAATACACAAATAATTTGTGCTCTTTCAGATGCTTTATTTTAACCTTCTCGCACTTTACCAGGTGGCTTTAAGTGTCTTATGTATTTTGTTTACCAGTTAGTGTTGGCGCTCCAGAGCAGGCAACATCATCTTGGTACAACACCTGTTTTCCAAAACAAGCTGCTGTTACGATACGAGGACCTTCAACTCTTCCTGAAAAAGGTTCGCGCGGTTATTAATAAAATACCTTACTAATCTTAACTGCTTGCATAACTTGTTTATTTTTCCTACCAACTGCCAGTCATCAACTTTGTGTGACTAAACCCCACGACAATTTTAACAAAGGAAAACAGATATGCAATCCCGTTGCCGCTCATGAAACACGTAAGCCTACTCTTTACATTATGTTTTCAATTATGATATGTTACTTATCTTAAATTCTTGCCTAAACTGAAATACACAAACAATTTGTGCTATTCGATATGCTTTATTTCACACCTGCTCGCACTTTACCAAGTGGCTTAAGCGTCTTACCTATTTTGTTTATCAGTTGCCACTCACCAACTTTCTGCGACTAAACCCACAGAACTTTAGACAAAGGAAAACAAATATGCAATCCCTTCAACGCTTATGAAACAGGTAAGCCTACTCTTTACATTATGTTTTCCAGTATGGCATATTATGTCTTACATTATTGTAAACTAGCATTGTTTGCATATAAGGGTGCGCATCGGGTACGTGTCGTCTACCCAGCATCTTCCGACCTTAAACACTGTTCCAACCAAAGGTTTGCACTTATTCGGTACTACAATAATGAACTACATTACTGTGTGACACCATTCTCTTCTCTTCTTATGATACTTCTTAAATACTCAGGTCATAGACGGACCAAAAAGGTGTGCCCAGCTATTATAGAACAACGAAGTACGTATGTTGCTCTAAAAAAAAGTTCCAAGCTGTCAATATTGCAATGCAAAAAAGCTTGAATATGAATCTCCGGGATTTTGTTGTAACAATGGTTCAATACGGCTAACATCACATGAAATGCCACCTGATTTAGCTAAGCTGTACTTTGAAAAGACAGAAGAATCTGAACATTTTCGAACTTATATTAGAACATACAACAATATGTTCGCATTCACCTCGCTTGGTGTGAAGTATGATAAAGAACTAGCGCGAAGAAACTGTGGTATTTACACATTTAGGGTCCAAGGACAAATGTATCATTTCATAGATGATCTGATTGCTTCCAATAAAGATCCCAGGAACTTACAGTTATACTTTTACGACCATGACAATGAACTAACCAATAGGATGGCTTGTTCAACAAGAGTCAACGAATCGATCGTGCAAAAATTGATGGACATATTGAAAGTCAATCCATACACTATATTCCTGAAATCTCTCTTGAATGTTCCACAATTACCAGATTTCTATATTGCGCTTAAATGTGACTCATCCTTAGATCAGCGAACATATAACTTACCCCGCTCATCAGAGGTTGCAGCAATATGGCCCGAGGAAAATTCTATAGAGACTATCTCTGCACCACATATTCGGATTTATACTCACAGTAATAGATCTCAGATAGTAAATTATTATTACGGATGTTATGATGATCCCTTGCGGTATCTGTTATTATTTCCATATGGTCAAAATGGATGGCACTGTGGAATTAAAAAAATTATTCAATCAAATAGTGTGACAAGGAATAGAGCTTATTGTGAACATGAAGAGCTACCCAGTATATCAAACATGTGTTCAGTTGATGGATTTCTTGACATGGAAGCCGAATCACAACAAAGAGGAAAACGAAAAAGAGATACGGTCTCTTGTCGAGAGTATTATTGTTACAAATTTCAAATAAGAGATAACGAGACAAACGAAGTATTACATTGCGGAAGAATATTCAAATAATTTATAGTGGACGTGTATATCAAGCTTGAAACACAAAGACTAGACTTTTTCTCATTTAATCAAGATTTATTTAGAATTGAATTCCTACAAGGAATTCCAGACATTTTGAGATGTGGTGAAAGAGAAGCTGCAAAAGTTGGAAAAAAATCATTCCTACCTGTTACATTTATAGGAGGGCCAAGGGACATGCGTCGGCGATATATGGATGCTATCGCATTGGCTCAGCATTTTGGAAAACCTGACTTATTTATAGCAATGACATGAAATCCATCTTGGCCAGAAATAAAAGAACATCTACTACTCACTGATGAAGTACAAAATAGACCTGATTTAGTTAGTAGAGTATTCAAAGCAAAGATAGAAGAATTGAAAAATGATATATCGAAGAGACAAATTTTTGGGAAAGTTGCGGGTTTTATGTATACGATAGAATTCCAAAAGCGTGGTCTTCCGCATGCTCATTTTCTTATTTATACTTACTAATGAACAAAAATTATTAACTCCTGAATCCTATGACAGATTTGTTTGTGCTGAATTGCCTGATTCTAACAAAGATCCTTATTTGTATTCACTTGTTACTCAACATATGATGCATGGTCCTTGTGGAAAGTTAAAGCCGACAAATATTTGCATGAGCAAGCTAGGTAAATGCAAGTTCAAATATCCAAAAGATTTTGCTGATCAGACATCAAAAGGAAAAAATTCATATCCAATATATAGAAGGCGAAAAACTGGTGAGACTGTGAAAATAAGACGTCATTTTTTAGACAATTCATGGGTTGTTCCATATAATTCATTTTTGTTATGCAAGTATAATTGCCATATGAATGTTGAAGTTTGTTCTGATATCAAAGTAGTTAAATATATTTACAAATATATTTGCAAAGGCCATGATAAAATTGCATTTCGTATACATAATAGTGATACAGATACAGACACAGATGAAATAAAAGAATATCAATCTGCTAGATGGGTTTCACCTCCTGAGACTGCTTGGCGTTTATTTAGTTTCCATATTAGTGAAATGGTTCCAGCTGTGTATCACCTTCAGTTACATCTAGAGGGACAACAATGTGTCTCCTTTAAAAGTACTCAAAATATAGAAAGAATATTAGCTAATCCAATGATTAGAAACACAATGTTGACTGAATTTTTTGTTATGAACAACACAAACGAAGATGCTAAGCAACTTATGTTACTATATAAAGAATTTCCCCAATACTTTGTATGGTCACCTGCATACAAAACATGGACACGCCGGAAAAAAGGTACCGTTATTGGTCGTGTTGTAACATGTCATCTGACAGAAGGAGAAAGATATTACCTTAGATTATTGTTGATGAATGTAAGAGGTCCAAAATCATATCAAGATCTACTTATGGTCGATGGGGTATGTTGTGAAACATTCAGAGAAATCCGCGGAAAAAAGAGGATTATTACACTCTGATAGCAGTTTGGTTGAATGTATGTGTGAAGCTGTGAGTTATCAAATGCCATATAGTTTAAGACGTTTGTTCGCAACATTATTGGTGTATTGTAATCCCAGTAATTCATCAGAGCTTTGGAAGAAATTTGAATATTCGTTATCTGAAGACTTTAATATTCTGCCTAATCTGAATGCAAAAAATGTACGTGATCTGACCTTAAGTCACATCAATGACATTTTACATTTGATGGGACATGATATTAATGAATATAAGCTTGTGCCCGAAAGAATTAGAATTACATTGCCACCAGCTATTAGAGAGGCGAAAGATTGTCATTTTGAAAGACATATTATTGTCAGTGAGGAGGATTTGTTATTAGAGGCAAAGTTGACTACTGAACAACGAAAAGCATACGATACAATTCTTAATAGAATATATTCTAATCAATCAGGTGCATTTTTTATAGATGGACCTGGTGGAACCGGGAAAACATTTTTATACCGTGTTTTATTGGCGACTGTGCGATCAAAAGGTTTTGTCGCTTTGGCAACAGCAACCTCTGGTGTTGCGGCTTCAATTCTCCCTGGAGGCCGAACAGCTCACTCCCGATTTAAATTTCCTATTGAAATAGATGAACAATGTTCCTGCAACATCAGTAAGCAAAGTTCACTTGTAGCCTTGATACGTGATGCCAAACTAATCGTGTGGGATGAAGTGACCATGGCTAAGAAAAAAGTGATAGAAGCTTTTAATCTTCTGTTGAAAAATTTAATGGATACAAATGAACCATTTGGTGGAAAGGTTGTTGTCTTTGGTGGTGATTTTAGACAAACTATGTCAGTTGTTCGAAGTGGAAGAAAAGAAGATTTTATTCGAGAAAGCTTATTATATTCTGAAATTTGGAATCCATTTGGTGGAAAGGTTGTTGTCTTTGGTGGTGATTTTAGACAAACTATGTCAGTTGTTCGAAGTGGAAGAAAAGAAGATTTTATTCGAGAAAGCTTATTATATTCTGAAATTTGGAATCAACTCGAGAAATTGAGATTATTAGAGAATATGCGAGCCAAAAAAAATCCTACATTTTGTGAATATTTGATGAGAATAGGAAATGGAAAAGAAAAAATCGATAGCCATGATAAAATTAAACTTCTTGATTGTTTTATCATTCCTTTCATTTCAGAAAATGAATCATTAAATCACCTGTTTAGAATAATCTATCCAGATCTACATACATGCTTTTCTGATATATCTTCGATGACTTCACGTGTAATTCTAACAACCAAAAATGACTTTGTTGATGAAATGAATGATTTGCTCATAGCTCAGTTTCCTGGTGATCCTAAAACTTATGTCTCATTTGATGAAACAACTGAAGTGAATGACCAAAGTCAATATGAAGATTATTTGCATACATTACATCCTGCTGGCTTACCTCCACACAGATTGATATTGAAAAAAAATTGTCCCGTTATGTTACTATGAAATTTAAATCCATGTGAAGGCTTATGCAATGGTACACGACTGATATGTTCTGATTTTCAAAAACATGTTATTAGTGCTAAAATTGCAAGTGGAGATTTTAAAAATACACATGTATTTATACCAAGAATACCATTATTATCATCAGCATATGAAAAATTGCTTGTTCCTTTCAAAAGAACACAATTTCCTCTGCGATTATGTTTTGCTATGACGATAAATAAAGCTCAAGGTCAGACATTAGACTTCGTTGGAATTTATTTACGCGAACCTGTTTTTTCACATGGTCAACTCTATGTTGCCCTATCAAGAGCAAAAAGTTCTCATTGTGTAAAAGTATTAATTCGGCCAGCCACAACAGATAGTGATGATCATTCAACATACAATATAGTTTATGATGAAATCATTCAGAAAGCCTTTGCATGAATAGATTTCTTGCATAGCTCTACATCTTGTTGATATACTATGCTTTTACCCTTTGTGGGCTCAATTTATTTCTACTAAAAAAGCAACTTTCTGAAGACATGATTGCTTACAATAATCAAAATGTACGTCGCCGTCTATTTGGTGTTCTATTGTAACTTTTCCTTCCAGTTAATCATGTTGGCTCCACTTATGTTATACTTCACCTATTAATTAAACTTGCTCAAATGTTCTCAAACCTCATTACTTTGATGGTTTGCAGTTATATGCTACTATTGTGGCATTGAGGTCAGCTTCGTTACTTGATCTGACAGGTGGTGGTATTCTTCGGTTCACACACCTGTCAATGAAGAGATAAACATTTACAGGCCAGTAAAGATCATCATCTTCACTGCTGTTATGACAACTCTTAGTATGTTCTGCTGCACCTGCCATTTTTCTAATTGATTTTGATTATTTCATCTTTCTCATCAAATATGGAGTTGAATTGTTAATTATTGCACTAATCTTCACACCCGCCCTCTCCCTCACCCCCCCCCCCCCCCTTCCTTTTAATTTTCGGTAACTGTATTTCGTATATATGTCTATTCTCTGGCACAAAAATTAAATTTTGCAGTTAACTTTCAGAACTTACATGTTGCTTCATTTGCGGGTTTTAATTTAGAAAATTTGAGTCCTTTTGCAGGTTTCTGTCTAGATGTATTAAAATGTTAGTAACCATGTTTCTGCCCATACTTATATATTGTCAATACTTGGGCTAAATGAATCATATTATTCTGGTTATGCTCTTTTTTCGCCTCTTACACTTGAACTTCTTCTATGTGGAAGGGTGAGTTCTTCTTCAGCACTTGCGTCAGCGCATATGAAAAACAACAATTGATCTTCCCCGTTTATTAAAATGAGCGAACTTATATTCTTCTTGAGTCTGCACCATTGATTCCACTATTATTCATGAGGAACTAAGTATTACTGTGTTGTAGTTGTTTCTATATACTTTGAATATGCTCGCTCTATAAGCAGTGCTGGTTGCATTCTGCAAATTTTTCGCCGCTTACTTGATTTTACTTTTGTATGATAACGAGATGATGAGTTTGTTGTTAAGTAACGTGGCATGATGGTAAGTAACATTGTTTTCCATTTTATGATCCAAAAAACATTGCTTGTGCGAAGAACAAAAGCTATTCTGTGAGGTTACAAGCCATTTACAAAGTATGCTTTCGACAATCCCATTTTAAGCATTCTATCACAGTAATTAAGTTATTTGGCATTACATACGCTTTGACGTTTTAGGGCAGACTATAGAACTGATAATAGCTACATGTTCGGACAAGATGACTAACGTATTCATGCTACCAGCCACTGAAGTGAGGCTTCTCTTATGGATTTATTGCAGCAATTCAGAGAACAAGATAATTACAGCCTATGCAAAGCTCTATGTTCACTTGCTATGCAAAGCTCTCTCTGTTCACTTGCGGTAATCATTTTCAAATATGATATATTTCTTCTTTCTGACTTGTTTGTAATTTTGCTTCCCTTTTTTGCTAATGCCAGCTAAACACATCATGTGTAGATTCAACATCCAAGATTCACAATTGCTATGTCATCCCACAGGAAGTAAAGGTGAAATAGTTCTTTCAAGCCTATAAAATAAAGTTGAAATTTTGATCCATTTTGTAATTTAAATCTAAACATTTGACAAGACTCAGACAAAGCTGTCCTCTGATTTTCTTTTTTGCTCTCTTTTACCTTAGGTTTATGGTCATCTTGCATCTGCAATCTCCACTGATCCAACTTCTTGAGTATCTCTTTCCGAGCTTTCCCCATCAGCATATTCCGGTTTTCGAGCGACATCAGCTCCCTGGTACTATTAAACTTGCTAGAAGAGAAACCGTAAGTCCTTTCTACATATTGAGGTGCATTGGATCCAAAACGAATTCCCTCTTCATCCAGCCTTCTCTGTTTAAGAAGTGCCTCTCTATGGCTCCCCCCCATGAATTATCACGTTCTCTCTTCATTCTCTCATGTGCCTACTGGACAACATTTGCTGCAATTGAAGGATCCAAGCTACCAACACCAACCTGCCGAAAGTTCGAGTAATTTGCAGTATTAGAATTTGCGGCTGCTGTCTTACCAGCACTAGCATTTCTTCCCATACGGATCTAAACTGTATTTTCTAACTTAATATATTGAACAGATTACGGCACATACCCGTTGCATACATAACCACGTAAAACCACATATACACCAGCATCTCACTTGAACTCAGCATGCTTTCAGTCAAAGAATTAGTAAGATTCAGACAGTCTTAAAGGCTGTGTTTGTACTTTTTCTCTGTCCACACAGGACTGAAATTCATTTCAAGTTATTATAGTATATGATCTTTCCTTTTGTCCAAACTGATAAAAATTCTTTTTAACATTATAACATACACCAAAAGTATAGACAAACATTGTATATCACACAACCAACAACTATTCAGTATTTTCAGTATAATGATCTGTTACTCTCTGGTTTTAAAATCCTCATGGCAGCAAGTCCATTTATGAATTATTAGTGAGGATAAACTTAGTAGGCGTTTGACCATGACAACCAAAAATATTTCACTTTATTTGGAATTCTGAAGTTGGAGTTGAAACCGGAGATGAAGAGTTATAGTTTTGGCAAACAATATTTGATTGTTTGAATGTATTGAAAGTGAAAAAAAAGTGAAAACAAGGTTTTAATTGTTTTTCAAATTTTAAATACAACTTCAATTAAGTTAGTTGAGATTTTCATAACCAAATGTTGTTGCTTTTCAAATAAAGTGAAATAATTTTTCTGGAAAAAGTGAAAAATTCTCATGACCAAACGGGCCCTTAAATTTAAGACAACAAATAGTAGCAAATTCCCATGTCAAATACCAAGTGAGCTATTTGGTTATGATTAAAGCACATTTTTTTGCGCGGATTGCCCTTCTTTTGGAGTGGTCTTTAAATTTTGCCCCTCATATTTGTGGTCTTTAAATTATGCCCCTCATATTGCTGGTCTTTAATTTTTGCCCTTTGCGTTGCAACCCTGGGCGTTCACGCAGAAATCATAAGGTTCTGGGTTCGAACCCCCGCTAAAGCATAAATTAAAAAAAAAATTGCAAGGCAAGATTTGGATCGCGTGTATGCCGGACCCGGCATACATTTGTTAAGGAATTACCAAAGTTATGCCGGACCCGGCATACTCTGCCTTATGGGCAGACTTGGCATAAGTATGCCGAGTCCAGCATAACTTTGGTAATTACTTAACAAGTTTATGCCGGCTCTGGCATAACTTTGATAATTCCTTAACAAGTTTATGCCGGTTCGACATAACTTTGATAATTCCTTAACAAGTTTATGCCGGGTCAGCCATATTTATGGACAAACTTTTAATGGGACCAGACCAGTAAATCATAACAAACCAATAAAGAATGTGGATGTTCTGTTCTACCTAAATGTATCTTAATGCATATTCAGGTCTTAAAATTTTGCAAATGTACCTCAGTCTGTTAGTATTTGCACTTACCAAGTTGTGTAAATTGACACATCCGACGATGCACCAGTAGATAAAATATAAAAATAATATCAGTCTTTTATAAGCATGCTTTGTTTCTGCCAATGTATGATCTGTTTCTTTCCCAGCGTTACTACTTTGCTGATGTTAAGTTCAATTTGGTTGCCAATATGCGGAGTTTGAACAAACCAAATTTGGCTTATAAAATAAAGTCTATGTCTTAAGGAAAAGTTATGCCTTATGGGGCATAGTTTTAGTTATGCCTTAACTAAAAGTCTGCCCCATAAGGCATAACTAGGAAAAAACTTTTAGTTAAGGCTTAACTAAAAGTTTGCCCATAAGTATGCCGGATCCGGCATAAACTTGTGAAGGAATTACCAAAGTTATGCCGGATCCGGCATACTTATGCCAAGTCTGCCCATAAGGCATAAGTATGCCGGGTCCGGCATAATTTTGGTAATTCCTTAACAAGTGTATGCCGGTGGGGGCATAGAGAAATTTAAACTATGCCTTGCTATTTTTTTTTTAAAATTTTTGAGTTTTGACTGAGTGGGGGTTCGAACCTGGAACCCATGGGTTTTAGCCGAAGGGCAAAATTTAAAGATTTCAAATATGAGGGGCAAAATTTAAAGACCACCCCAAAAGAAGTGCGAATTGCCCATTAAAGCAACTTCAAATCAACTTCAATTGGGCCCGGGCTTATCCCCTCTAGTAGTAACATATGGCCTTATATATATACTAGTTATGTGAGGCCCGTGCTCTAAACTCAAAATATAAAAGTAGATATTTTAATTAAAAAAATATAATTTGTGTTAGTACAAGTGTACAACAATAACAACCATATACCCCTTGTAGTCCCACAAGTGGGTAATTACGTTAGTAATAATTAAATTTCATATAAGTATATTTTCAATATATGAAAGCAAAACTTTCATTCTACTCCTTTTGTCACAACCCAACCCCGTGGGCAGTGACTAGGGCCCGAATTGGGCACCCGAACACAATCACAAATCCGAGTGGCAAACAGATGACTTATACCGACACAAATATCTAACGCTGCCTCAGATTATATCAAACACATCCAGGTATAGAACAGAAGCCGACAAGGCTATATTTCAAATTTAGATAATTTCCAGAAAAATTTCGGCAGAGTTTCCTTTGTTTTACAGACTATCCAAATTAACCCTGCGCACAGATAATACCAACAAAGACCACCCAGGGCCAACAAAGCAACATTTAAACATATGCAGACCGGCCGCCGCGGCGAATGGGATCGCCCAAACACAACATATACACGCATCCGTACAGAAAGACCCCAACCCACAAACATGTCTACAGACCTCTAAACAGACCGACAGAATCATATGACGGGACAGGGCCCCGTCGTACCCCTGAGTGACGTACATTTATACAATAGCAGGAGACTG
Organism: Lycium barbarum; assembly: GCF_019175385.1. NCBI lineage: Eukaryota > Viridiplantae > Streptophyta > Magnoliopsida > Solanales > Solanaceae > Lycium > Lycium barbarum. The sequence continues at coordinate 20,940,974 of NC_083345.1, read as the reverse complement.
TACCAAAAATATAGGCTCCGAATAAGAGAGCGCCTCAGAATAGCAGAATAAGATCCTAAGCGGGCGGATCAGCGAACCTATCGTATGTACCTGCGCGGCATAAAAACGCAGCCCCCGAAGAAAGGGGGTCAGTACGGAATATGTACTGAGCATGTAAAGCATGAAATGTAGTAATAGACTCATAAGGAGACAAAGTATGTAGGACCCAATGCAACAATCAGAAATTCATAAAACTTGCCTTTGGACATATTTGATCTATATCATTCTCATATCAATGTCAATACAGTGTTTTGTAATCAAAGCTGCATAATCATTCTGTATATAACATATATAACGTGTCCTGGCCCTCTAGTGAGGGGCTCGGTAATTAAAATCATAGTATCATAAACATGCATATAGACGTGTCCCGGCCCTTTAGTAAGGGACTCGGTAATAAGGAATATGCCCTCCTGGCCACCATCTCCATATCATCATGTCATCATATCATCACATCATCATATCATCATATATATATATAACGTGTCCCGGCCCTCTAGTGAGGGACTCGGTGATTAATATAGTAAATATGCGCACGAGAACGTGTCCTGGCCCGGGACTCAGTGAAGGATATAGCGATAAGCACGAGCAGAATAATGAGCAACCACATATATGCAATTCATCTTTTGAGACTCAATGGACAAGCACTAACCAGCTCTAAAGTGTCAAAATAATATTCATATTCAGTTCTTTTTAAGTCTCATAACAAACTATAACAAGAAACGTTTCAGATTTCGTGTACATGTATCAACTTAGCATGGTGTAGCTTTTGAAAGTCAAGTATGTCTCTACTTGTGCAATTCTTTAAGAGTAGGAACTTCTATACATCATTCATTAGTCAATCATATAGTAGGCACATGACAATAGCCTTAATGAAATATAGAATCATAAGTCATGCATGGAACTAGAGAATAGAATTTACCCCGAGGTTCATATCGTTTCATACTTATGTTTAGGACATGCCAAAAGAAAGAAGGAATAGGCTTTACATACCTTTAGCGTTTAGTTGTATTCTAACTTGTACTTGCTGCCCACAAACACTTATCCTATATCAAGATATGAAGAACTACAATTAGTCTACAAGGGAATTCAATACGTATTTTGACGCTCACAATTCCTTTCTAACATTTAAACGACGTTTCATTCGCATTCAAACCCACTAGCGTTACAAGCTAACATTGCTAATCGTTCTTTCATATATTGATCAAAACTTGTTTAAACATGACTTAGGGAACTTGGGCAGTCCATACACCATTCAAAACTGTTTCATACACATGGCTAAACAACACACATAGCATTTCCATTCTCACTTAGCAATTTTCCAGTTTTAACTTGCAACAACAACAACACGTTTAATGACATTACTTTCATGATTTTTGGAACTGTTTTAGCATCATTTTCATTCTTACAACAGCCCACCATCATTTCAGTTTCAACTTGAATCAATGCACTTTACTTTCACTAAACGTTTGCAACAAGAATCAACATTCAACACACACAAATTCACTTCTAACATCAAAACTGTCCACAGTTTTGGACTGCCTATACACTTCATCATAATTCATTTCTTTAACACCTCAATTCACATATTCAACATGCATACAATACACCACAATGTCTATAACAATAACAATCCAAATGTGACACAAAACAGTCCCTAAATCTCCCCTAAAACAGTCCCTTTTTACACGGCTACAACACCCTTCCCACAATTTCGTGATTTTCATCCGTTTATCCAACTACAATACATTCAATCCATTCCAATACATGTTCAAGAAGATAAAGCATGACTTCATTAGAACCTTCAACACACGGATCATTTTCATTTCAAGAAAAACAGTCCAATATCCAACATACAACATCACAACCAAACTTCTACAAATCTTTGTTCGTTTGCTTATGTTGATACATATTCAATTCATCAACAATACATGCAAAATGAAATCAATCATGACTTCACCTCACTCACGGCTAACTCTTTACTTCAACTACAACAACAATCCAACAACAACATGCATGAACTATACATTCAAATCGTCATACAACACATGAAAAAAATTATCAACTCTTACCTTGTATCTACACTTCAATCGGCTAGCCTTCACTTTCACTTCTTGGATTTTTTTTTTAATACTTGTTCTTGCTATATCAATGGATGCTACACGTTAATATACTTTCAATGGAGTTAAATTGCTTGAGAAACTGAAATTTTTGGATCAATTTTTTGTTCACCATTTTCGGCTAGCTCTAGCCGTGAGTCTCTCTTTCTCTCTCTAAGTGTTCTACACTTTGGAATGTTGTAATGAGTTGTGAAAATGTGGAGTGAACAGATTTTTTTTTGTCTCTTTGTCCCCTCCATGCCTTGGACATGTGGATCACACTAAATTGGGTCAAGATTCCTTGACCAAGGCACTATAGTGCACGGCTACACATGGAGAAAAATGTGGGCAGATTTTTTTTTTGTTCCCAATCCCACTTATAGTTAGTTTAATCCCAATTTTTTCCATTAATATATCAATGCCAAACGAAATTGTAGTTAAATTATGACTTGAAACGAAACCGGAAGTTAAAATCTCTATTTCGTATCTTAAAATAGTCTTGTCTTTAACTTGTCACTTTTAGTTTAAAACGTCCCAATGTATGAAAATATGGGATATAACACCTTTAATATTTTAACTTTCATTTTGATGAAATTATTTACTTCAAATCAAATGCGGAGCCAGAATTTGACATTTATAAGTTATGTATCCTAATTTTTTGAAGTTATTTAGTTCTAAATAAATAATCTATACATAGTTAATGAACTTTTAAGACAAATACATAATTTAACTTGTGCAGCAGATGGAGCTGCTCCTCCCTTAATAATGGATTAGGGGTTCGAACATGGATATGAAAAAAATGTTTGGAGGGAGCGGTTCCCCCGAATGGGCGCGATACAGTGCGAATTATCTGAATTAATTGGGCTCAAATGCGAATATCGAGCACCAAATAGAAAATCAAAGAACATGAAAAATGAGGCAGGAGGTTCGATAGCTTTTGAAAAGTAAACCTTAAAAACAAAAAACAAAAAAAATTGACTTAAATAAATAAGATTAGGACCTAAAAGTAATTAATTAAAAAATTTAAAAAAAAATTAAAATTCTCGTGAGAACTACAAAAGTCCCTAAGTTTGCCCTTATATATAGTAGTAATATAGGCGGAACTCCATCCCGATCTCTTTCCCCGTCGCACTTGTAATCGACGAGCTTAGCAAGACTTTCCCCTTTCTTTGTTAATTTTGTCATTTATTCATTTTCTAATTTCTTTCCTTGAGTTTTCTACGCTAGGATTTCGTTTTGATTTCATTGTCTCAAGTAGAATGTTCCTCAAAATGGTAAGATCTAAAATGGCGCAAGTAAAGTTGTCGATTTCAGAAAAAAAATTATGTATATATATATATGTATATAACTTGATAAATTAGTATATATTTAATTGTGCGCTCTAACCAATAAAATTGTCTTTGAGGCACGTTGGTTGCAACTGTTGCTTCCTTTACATGTCACTCCAGATCGAACCTGAATGTCACTTTTAATTATTTTTTTGAGCCTATTTTTAGGAAAACAATAAGCGTTAAATGAGCTCACCCAGATTTGAACCTGCACTGTCACCACATATTGCAAAGCCTTAGCCACTGAGCTATCTCTTTCATTTGCTTCAGTGTATTAAATTTTATTTATTACACATATTTGACCTATATACTTGTATTTTCACCACTGCGACGCTATTAATGACCAGTCCGATACGGTATTATCCCTCAGTCGTCATTAAACTTTTTGTTGGAGGTTATGTCAAGATAATGGTGCCCCCGCTGTCTTAAAATCCTGGGTCGCCTCTGAATTTTCATTTTCTGCTGAGGGATGCATTACTGATTCCTTTGCCTATGTTCTTAATCCTATGTCAACAAATCAGTTACATTTACTTCATATGAGTTATGGATGGGTAGAAAGTCTGACCTAAGTATCTTTTAGATATTAGGCATGTGATATTGATAGCAAATTAGGTTAAGAGGAAATAAAAATGTCCATATGAGATTTAAGTTTGAAGTTAGGCTTGAGAGTTTGCAAGTTCAGCCATTCAGACATGTACATTTGAAATATTTTGAACTACCCAATCTAATTAACTTTAGACCCAAAAATTTTGAGCTGGCATAGCCCAAGATTAAAGTTGAAAGATATTCCCTGAGCATGCTGGAAGCATTTTCCCCCTTATGCATATCTATGCTCAGTACTTACTTTGGCTCAAATTTGTTCCTTTTTAAATAGTTTATGAACTGGTATTATAATGTCAAGACAAAATTAGAGTGCATTTTCATTCATGATTTAACTACACCTTTGGGACGGTACTTTTGGTTCCTTTCTGAAACTCCCTGTGCTCTGAGATTCACAAACAATATAGTCGGAAGACTGGAGACGGTCGGCAACTCAATTGTTTCAACGATTTGTTGGTGAAATATCAACTCATTCTCATAAAATCTGGAGAGAAACAAAGTGGATTTATTATGAACTCCCGTATTTTTATTTTTATTTTGAATTCTAGGTGAATACCCACATAGATAGGCAATCATTTTGATTAATGTTGACGAAGAAAAGGACAAAGTGTGTTGGTGTGAGGGTGGAGCTGGGTAGAGGAAAGTGAAGTAAATGGTGGATGAGTTGCCGACAGTCCACACCGTTTAGTGGATACTAATCTTTAGTTTTTTTCCAGCTTAATACCCAGATGAACCCTTAAACTTGGCATGTTTTGTAAGATAGACATATAACTTTACAAGGTGACCAGATAGACACTTAAACTTACTCAAAGTGTATTTTTCAAGTTTTCCAGTTATTTTGAAAACAAAAACTATATTTTTCAAACACTCACAATTTTCATGGCCAAACAAGCCCTAAATATATCACAAAATATTTTTTTTAAAATGCAAAAATAATGCAAACGCATATACATGAGACTATAAATGTGCACTTAAACCAATAAATACTCGCTAATCGCAATTTTGCAGCTTTCAATTAACTCGGGTTTTTTTTTTACACTTGAATAATTAAAAAATAATAACTTTAACCAATAAAAATCCTTAAAAAAAGAAATTTCAAATTAAGAAATTTCTAAGTTCAGTATTTCAAGTGTAAAAGAAATTTCAAATTAAGAAAACTGTAAAGCCGAGAAGAAAATCCTTAAAAAAAAAATCTTAATTTGAAATTTCTTTTTTTAAGGATTTTTATTGGTTAAAGTTATTGTTTTTTAATTATTCAAGTGTAAAAAAAAAACCGAGTTAATTGAAAGCTGCAAAATTGCGATTAGCGAGTATTTATTGGTTTAAGTGCACATTTATAGTCTCATGTATATGCGATTGCCTTATTTTTGCATTTTAAAAAAAAATATTTTGTGATATATTTAGGGCTTGTTTGGCCATGAAAATTGTGAGTGTTTGAAAAATATAGTTTTTGTTTTCAAAATAACTGGAAAACTTGAAAAATACACTTTGAGTAAGTTTAAGTGTCTATCTGGTCACCTTGTAAGTTTATATGCCTATCTTACAAAACATGTCAAGTTTAAGGGTCCATCTAGGTATTAAGCCTTTTTTTCCTATTAAAATCATTTAGTGGATAAAAATTTAAAAAGTTAACTCTTACGCATGTCTTCCATCAAATGTACTATTGAGCAATACTGGACACTTTGTTATTAGAGGGGATCCATTTACGTGGCTCTTGTTTCTTTCATTTCATTTTTACAAATGTGACATTCATCTATTAGTGCACTAGACGAATAATCCGAAGACAGATTCACTAATTTAGAGATGAATTCAGAATTTAAACTTTATGAAATTACATTCGAAATCTAACCACACTTCATTTAATTTGCTAGGCTCCAAATTTATTGAAATACTTGAAGCTAGAATTAGTGAGTTCTAATACTACAAACGAGAGTTCCACTAAATGCTGGTAAGCCTTCTCTTTTCTTCCTCAGTTCTTGCATGCCTTTCCGTGAAAGATTCCTGGAGATGTTTTAACACAACCTTTGTAGCGCTTAGAAATGGTTTATAACTACACTTGAAGAAATGTGGTTCATACTATTAGGAAGCATATTTTCAATAATATTTGACTATGAAAATTCTAAATGCAACTTCAATACATTTAAATAAATCAAATATTCTTTGCAAAAATTATAACTAAACACAATTTATCTTCAATTCCAACTTCAAAATTCCAAATAAAGTGAAAAATATTTGGTTTTAATGGCCAAACGCCTATTAAAATGTGGAATCCAATTGTTTGTCTAACACTTGTTCTAGGTAGGTAATTTTATTCTATACGGCAGAATACAGAAGGACAAACAAATCTAAGGTGTTGTAGGATTAATTAATGGAACAATAATAATAAGAATAAAACAACCATTTTCTGATTCGACATCAGACAATTCTGTGTACAACTGTATTCTAACGTATACAAAAGAAGGCGTGGCTTTGTCTCATTGAAATTTATCTGCCACCGTAGCTTCCATTGACCTTCCTAGCAAAACGTGCCACCCATATTCAAAGTGTGACGCTTGGGAACTTGCACGATCCGTAACCTGCAAAAATACAAGAACTCATGTTATAAAACAATAATGACAGATAGATATTATTAAAATTATACAACAACATCTATGACAGATAGGGCCCAAATGCTCCAAAAAATGACAGATAGATATTATTAAAATTATACAACAACATCAATTTTAATATGTTTATTTTGTTTACATGTCTGTGTGTGGGGACATAACTTGATCTTCAAGAAAATGGATTTGATTGGTTGATAACAATTGTCTATTTCCACGTGTCAATGCATTTGACTATTTCAAACCTGATCAGTTTTTTAACAAGTGACTTTACAAGGCTGATGGAAAGCGCGAGGAAGGAGGAAAACCCTGACTAGCACCAACTTTCAACAATTCAAGATTAGAATATTGCTTCAACTTTCGTCCCCAATCTTATTTTAAGTGCTTCTGCTGAAGCAGTAGGAGGATGAAGTGAAATTAGTGAATATTGAAACAGTAACTAGTATGGTGGGGAAGCTAATGCGTGCGGTTCAGTACGACTCTTATGGAGGAGGTGCTGCTGGCTTGAAGGTACTTTCTCTCCAGTCATAATATTGGATGGAAACTCTCTATATATGATGATGGAAATAACTAGTATATTTCTGTTAAGCTATCAGTCTTTTTTCTTTTCCTATGTAAGCAGGTGACCTGTTTTATTTTCTATGTTATTAGTCTCCCTTTATATGGTCTATTACTTGTAGTTATCTTACAGTATAAATATTCTCTTGCTCTTTGTTGATTGTCGCAGTATGTTGAAGTTCCAGTGCCTACTCCAAATAAGGATGAGGTCTTGTTAAAGTTGGAGGCCACAAGCTTAAATCCATTAGACTTGAGGTTTCAGAAAGGTGTCAATCGTCCTTTTGTTACTCGCAAATGTCCTGTCATACCTGGTAAGTTCAATTAATCTGTCACATCTAGTCCTTTCTTCAGAATCCAAAATAAGGAGACATCAAGAGGCCCTAATTAACCCCTTCTAGCTCATCATTTATAGTTTTCTATTTAGTATGTTATACACTTCTAATACTGCAAATTTTTGTGAGGAGTAGGTACTGATGTAGCAGGAGAGGTTGTAGAGGTTGGATCTAGTGTTGTAAAATTTAAGGCTGGTGACAAAGTTGTGGCAGTTCTTAATCTTCTTGTAAGTCTGATTCACCTTTCATTTGACTTGCTTTCAGTATGTTATTCTTGCATTTTTCTTCAGTCGGTATGTTCTAAAATTACACTTTAAGTCACAGAAACCTTTGTCTCTGTATCTTATTTAATTTGGTCTCTGTTGTATTAGAAAGTATCCTCATCAACTTGATCTTTTTGCCTTAATATAATGTATTAAGGTTATATACGCTGGTAGTGTAAACAAATGTTATAGTATATCCATCCAATTTCTTTAGATTACAATTTAAGTGTTGATTTGGAGAGTTACATGTAGACCAACTTAAATTGTATGTATAAGAGTAAAAATTCATTGAATTGCAGATGCACAGAATATGAACTCTATTATCATAGTTGTAAGGTAACAATATTCATGTGCTTGATAACAGATAGGAGGTGGATTGGCCGAGTATGTCGTTGCAAAGGAGAGCTTGACTGTTCCAAGACCAGAAGAAGTATCAGCTGCTGAAGGTTCAGGGCTTCCAATTGCTGCTCTTACAGCACACAAGGCCCTTGTTGATATTATCGGGATCAAATTAGATGGAAGTGGACCGCATTTGAACATTCTTGTCACCGCTGCCTCAGGTGGTGTCGGACATTATGCTGTTCAATTGGCAAAGTTAGGTAACACTCACGTTACAGGTACATGTGGAGCTCGTAATATTGAATTCGTAAAGAGCTTAGGAGGAGATGAGGTTCTTGACTACAAGACGCCAGAAGGAGCAGCTCTTAAGAGTCCATCAGGAAAGAAATATGATGCAGTGATTCATTGTGCTAGAGGGGTTCCTTGGTCAACATTTGAGCCTAATTTGAGTGAAAATGGTAAAGTCATTGATCTGACTCCTGGGCTAAGTGCAATGTACACATATGTACTGAAGAAACTGACATTCTCCAAAAAGCAGTTGCTTCCATTTATTTTGATTCCTAATGGAGATGAGGAATTAAACTTGCTTGTTAGGTTGGTGAAGGAAGGGAAGTTAAAGACTGTTGTTGACTCCAAACATCCTCTAAGCAAGGCTCAAGATGCTTGGGCTAAGATGATTGATGGACATGCCATAGGGAAAATTATTGTGGAGCCATAAAAAAATTTGTTGCAATTGATTTAAATGTGAAAATGTTGCTGTTGAGCATTGATAATATACGAGGATTGAAATCTCAAACCGCTCAAATTTTCATGTAAATGGAGGAAATAACTATTTTTTACTTCACTCAACTAGCTTGCATATATAAATGATATGATATTCAGGTACTTATAGAAGACTTCTAATATTTACTTACTAAGAACTTGCTCGCGCTTCGCGCAATTATGAAACACAATATAAATTTAAATAATTTTTTTTATTTATATCTTCTACTAATAATTATAGCAAGATGAACAACATATTCTTTAAATTAGAAAAATTCATCACTTCTAAAAAATAAACTCAAATATCTATTTCTTCTCCTATTCCTTTTCCTTTTTCAATTTTTCAATTTTTTTTTTTCTTTTCATTCCAATTCTGTAATCCCCCTCTTAATTCTACGCCTTAATAAAAGAGGAGATGTCAATAAAATGTTCACAAAGTCTTCAAAAACATTAGCTAGAAAATCAGAAAGAGATGTTTAACAAAACTTTGCCAACTCCAAGATAAACACTACTAGCAAAAATTTGGTGCGGTCATAAATCAAACTGACCAAATCAGGAGGAGCTTAGCCACTGATCCCTTCAATAATAAAATCAAGAGGCAAGGTCAGCAAATTTTTGAAGGAATTAATCATATTTAACCGATAGAATAAAAGAATTCACATAACTTGGCAACAAACCTAGGAAATGAAGAAGATAATATGATAAATGATATCCACGTTAGATACATGATTATACTTCGACACAATAGCCCCGTTATATTTATCACTAATACAATAGTCAACATATCTACTTGATCAAAGAATTCCCGACCAATTAAATCAAGTTCTCGAAATTAGAAAACAAAATAAGTTGTTTAAGAACAAAATAATTCTCATCCAGAGTTCTGATTTGGAAATTGGATAGTTCCCTTAAAGAAAGTTATTTAAGAACATGCTAATCGAGGAACTAATAATAATATTGCGTAGATTAATGATATTTTAGAATGATAATATACATCAAAATATTTGTCCCAATGCTTTTGTCCAATTGAGTCACAGACAGTTTAACCTCCTTATTACAAACAAAATTCAACCAAGAAGTGATTTACAATAAATCTTAAATCTCTATGAGTAAAGGTTGGAATACCAGATACCCGGATTATCATATCCTTTGAGCCAAAATGAATATCAGATGGGAGAATGCTCCTCAATAAGATATAAAGAGCCCGTTTGGATTGGCTTATAAGTTGGCTTATAAGCTGTTTTTAGCTTTTTTGAGTGTTTGGCTGACCAGCTTAAAGTCATTTTGTGTTTAAAATAAGCTCAAAAAAATAATTGAGTCAATTTGACTTAACTTATCTAAAGCAGCTTATAAGCTGAAAACAACTTATAAGCCAAAAAAAATAAGTTGGGCTACCCCAACTTATTTTTTTTGACTTATAAGCTGTTTTCAGCTTAAAGCCATAAGCCCATCCAAACAGGCTCAAAGTCTGTTTGGATGGGCTTATGCCTATAAGCTGCAAACAGCTTATAAGCTAAAAAAAATAAGTTGGGTAGTCTAACTTTTTTTTTTGGCTTCTAAGCTGTTTTCAGCTTATAAGCTGTTTTAGATAAGCTAAGTCAAATGGGTCCAATTATATTTTTGAGCTTATTTTAAGCACAAAATGACTTTAAGCTGGCCAGCTAAACACTCAAAAAAGCTGAAAACAGTTTATAAGTCAATCCAAACGGGCTTATAGAAGTAACAACGTAGAGAACTAAGTGTATTTAATTGGATTAGTGAAATTTCTAGGCAACTGTTACAAGGGGAGGGGCGTAATTATTTTTGAATTAATGACGCAACTGTTGGACTCTTTAACATATGACCATTGACATATCACATAAATGACATAATATTAGGGAAAAAAACTAAAGAAAGTGATATATTAGTTACTAATTATTCATTATTAATATTAATACCAATGAACGTTTCTTATATGTAGTGACCTTTGGATTTTCAAATAAAAAACATTGAGACAGTCTAGTACATGCAAATCTGAGGCAGCTTTGGGACGTTACAAATAAAAGAAAAACGGCTCTGTTAAATTATATTTTTTTCCATCTTTAAAATTAAGTCTAATTTAATTGAATGAGTAGAAAGAGGGGGAAAATGACAAAAAAAAAAAAAAAAAAAAAAAAAAAGAGGAAAAAGATAAATAGAATTTTTGGCCAAAGAGAGGTGCCTCATCACTCTCCTAATTCTTAGCTTCATATTTATATATAATATAAAGCTAGAAAAAAAAAAGAGTGATGTGGCATCTCTCTTTGGCCTAGGATCCTATTTATCTTTTTTCTCATTTATTTGATAGTTTCCCCGATTTTTCTTCTTTTATTGTACAAGAATAAATGTGTCATCAATTGTTACTCCTCCATTCATTCATATTCTTAAATGTAAAGAACTTAATGATATTTATTTCCATTACTCACACAACCTTTTATTATCATAACCCCTAAATAACTAATAGCCATGTCCATGGCATCATTTGGTATTCCATATTGTAGTCCTATAAATAGATTATTCATTCATATTCATATTCATATTGTATTAATCACGTTTGTTTGGAATTTTAGTGTGTTTATACAATTAATTGCTAAGTAAAACCTACCTTTTTATGTTGAGGTTTTTATTGTTAAAATCAGTTTGACAGATTGGTGAGTCGTTGTACAGTTTATGTGCGTTGTTGGGATATATTTCAATGTATTTGTACAGTTAAATGCCAAGTAAAAATCATCGATCGCTGATCTCTTCTCCATTGTCATTTTTTTTTAGCTTTTGGTATTTATTTGGTTTGATTAGAGGTAAAGGCGAGGAAGAGGCAGAGATGGATGGATAATAAGAAGTTAGGCAAAATATATCAAATCACCCTTAAACTATACTCAAAATGTCGATATCACACTTAAACTATACGAACGACCTATTACACACCTGAACATCTAAAAACTGAAATTATTTGCCCCCTGCAAACTGATGACCACTTGCACAATGGAAAGTGTAATACACTCGCCTGCCACGTCAGCGCCAAATCAGATTTCTTTTAAATTTTAAATTTTAAATTTTAAATTATTTTTCTTTTCTTTTAGTTAAAAAATTAAATTTCCACCTTCTTCTTCATTTCACCCGCCCCCGCCCCCGCCCCCACACCCCCCTGGTTTCTTCTCCACCTTCACGCCACCCCCACTCCCCAACTCCATCACGGGTGGGGGGAGGGGTGGGGAAATGAAGAAGAGAGTCCAAAACTATAATACCCTTACAAAAAACATTTTGAACCAAAATACCCCAATAAAAAAAGTTACAAAATTACCTATAGCGCAATATTTTACTGCGCTATAGCACTAACGGAGACGGAGTCGTTAACTGCTATAGCGCAGTAAATTACTGCGCTATAATGTCTACACGAACATGCTATAGCGCAGTAAATTACTGCGCTATAGTGCGTTTTTTTTTCCAGCCCTTTTAGTTAACCCTTCTTCCATTACACTTTTTAACGTATTTTGACCATAGATTAATCATGCTTCGCAACCCCGAAACATCAATATTTTATATAGAACCCAAGGTAGGATCAATACATCAAGGATACGCAAAATTTCGGATGACCATTTTAGTGGCTGAAAAGTGCTCGAGCGCCATTTTCATTTGAAGGTTCGGCGACATTATCTTGAAGTTCTTTGCGAATATTTAAACTTGTTCATCAATAATTAATCAAAAGTTTCTCAAAATGACAGCATTCATACAAAAAAAAAAACTTAATTAAATTGCACCATTCATTCATAACCTTGAGTAGATGAAAATACTTAACATACTAATATTCTTCAAAATAACAGCATAATCATAAAATCATCAAAGTAAGAAAAAATCTTTAAAAAAATTCATCAATTAATGTCCTTGAGTTGATCTTCCCCCACCACCGCTAGACGTACCACCACCGCTAGACGTACCACCACCACTAGAGGTACTTCCACCGCGAGATGTAGTTTGACCACCATGTCGTAAGGGACACTTGCACTTATCATGACCAACATAATTGCAAAATGAGCATTTTCGAGTGTATCTCCCCAGTGGAACATCCATTTCATTATGAATACGCGAGTATGCATTCTTTCTGAATTTACGGATAAATGCTTTATTTGCGACCATTGAAAATGGATCCGGTGGCCAATAACTCTCATTGCCAAGTGGGTAGAACTTCCAGCATATGTTCTTGCATAATTTTCAACTGTATATTCCTCAGCCATGTACGAGGAGGCGTTCTTTCCCATTGTGATGAAACACTTGAAGGCATGAGAGCATGGCATGTGATATGATTGCCACTTGCCGCATGTGCATGTTCTTGGAATCTCACAAATTGTGTGGACGTTACCTCCTTTACCTTGGTGTACACTTGTTGTGAGTTCAAATATGCGCTCTGCAGGGTTGTACTCCATCCGATCATGTTTCTGAGCCTTATATTTGTGGTGCTCGAACAGTTTTGACGATTTTGGCAACCATTTTAGACCTTCTGTTGTATATGCTTTGGCCTCTTTTGATCTAGTGACGAACCGCTCCACAACCTGCTTAAATGTCATTCTCACCATTGCGGTGACAGGTAGTCCGCGTGCAGATTTTAACAAACCATTGAATGACTCAGAGCTATTTGTTGTCAGCATACCCCATCGCCTACCTTCATCCTGGTGTAATATCCATTTGTCTTTATCAATTGCATTCAACCAGTGGAAGGCTTCCTCAGTCGCCCGCCTAATAATGTCCATCTACAGGTTAAACTTTTTCTCCTGATGCTCTGTTGCAGCCACCCACATCCAATTGCAAAGTGCTGGGATTCGATATGCCTTTTGGAAGTTTTCCTTCAAATGCCTTAAACAATAACGATGGTAGGAAAAGGGTGGTTGCCACCCCTGCAAATTGAACATATTGTGCAATATGCCAGCATTTCTGTCTGATATCGCACAGATTCTCATGCGATCCTTAATAACGTGTTGCGTTAAGTAGTCCAAAAACATACCCCGCGTACTAATGCTCTCATTAGCTGCAATTGTAAAAGCTAGAGGGAATATAGCTCTATTTACATCCATTCCAACTGCTATTAGCAGCTTTATGTCATACTTCCCATACACATGTGTTCCATCTATTGATATTACAGGCCGACAATGAGCAAAACCATCAATGCATGGTTTGAATGCCCAAAACACAAAATCAAAAATATTACCGGGCACACTAGGTTTCGATTTGAGCTTCCATTCAACAACAGTACCATGATTGAAACGTTGTAGAGCCGCCATGTATCTCGACAACTTCTTGAAAGAGCCCTCCCAATTGCCGTAGACTATCTCATGTACACGCTTACGCCCAAGATACGCCTTCCTCCTAGTAACAGTTTTGCTATATACTTTCAGGACGGCTATAATACAATATTTAATAGGGTACCTGAAAAAGTTGAAATATCAGCATGTAACAACGACGAACATTATATTAACACCAAAAATAAAATAAACTTAGGCGAAGGGGATACCTTGGGTTTTTTCCAATGTCGGCAACTAATACACGCACAATCAAATTAGTATCTAGATTGCAATGATCATCTGGGAGGTCACCCATATCACAAGTGTGCTTTATGTAGAACTTTGAAATAGTCCACATCTTTTCAGCAGTTTCCTTACCACGAAGCATCCATTCGCAGCCTTGATATTTTCGCTTACAGACCAATCACCAAAATTTTCGTGTGGAATCGTCAACTTTAAACTCCCTCATCCCCTGGATGCAATAAATCTTAACAGCCCTTTGCAATGATTTTTTTGAGCTGAAAATCATCCCTTTTTCAATATGAACCTTATGTTTTAAAAGATCCACTAGCTCTTTCCACAAACTTCGCCGAATATGATCATCATCCCAAGTAAAGACAAAGGCATCTGGGCGATCTTGAAGATGATCAAGATAGGGGATCTCATCGGAATGCCACTGAATCGGCGTCGACTCTTGATGTTGAAATTGGCTTTGTGGCTGAATCGGAGTCGACTCTTGCTGTTCAAATGGTTGCTGTGAATTCAGTTCCTCCTCAAGTGTCGGACTGTCCATCATATCTTGAAATAGTTCTAATTGATGTTGAGGATTAATTCCAACCTCAATCTCATCGTCACTTTCCTCCGCATTAGGTATTTCCTCACTATCGCTGGGTGATGTCACTATATAATTCGGATAATCCGGACCATCCATAGCAGTCCTTTGCTTATAATTTGGTGCAACCACCACATTCTCCCTACATTAGAAATTACAATGTTTTAACTACTACACATCAAATAACACTATTGATGTTAAAAAAAAATAGACGTACCGATAGTAATCAACTGCACCGAAACTTGAGGAAGGTCCATCGCTTTGAGTTGTTAAATAGGCTGAGGATGTTCCAACCTGATTCGTCCATCCCGATTGAGGAGACCGTCCGATATGATCCATATCAGGTGTATAACCCCTAAATAATATAATCGACATTATTAGCAGCATTCAAGTGCCACTACACATAATAATGTAAAAAATGAATATTTACCACTGCCCGTCAAATTGCTGACTTAATCTATCCGGAGGCATTTGGCTAGTCAAGATGCTTTCATAGGTACTCATGTCAAGGTAATTGTGTTGATAAGTAGGTTCCGCTTGAGTGACTTCGGCCTGAATTATAGACGGAGCTTCCCGACGAGGTCTATTTCGGGCTTCTTGAGGAGCCCTAGCCATGAATTCAATTCGATTAATGGGCACCTTTTCTATATACATTTCAAGGACGTTTAAAGTTATGCATCGCCTATAATCATACGGCGCCTCAAATAATCAGTCAAAGAATCATCGTCTTGAATATACCACTGTCCATAACTAGCTACACCTTGCGGCGTAAATGACACTGGATATTTTCCAATTATACTTAGATCAAAATCACTTCTACTAACTTATAGTCTATTATACAAGGCTTGGAGTAGTTTTGAGAATTTTAAGTCAAGCGGAAACTTAACATGGTATTTTGGGGGAGAATCGTTCGTGGAAGTCCCCGGCAGAGGAAAGGGTTGTAGGTGATGGCGCGTTCTGCTTCTTATCTAGAGAGGGGCGTCGAAATCCTTTCTATTGGTTCTTGCGTGGCAGCTAGTATAGATGATGAAAGGCGGGCCAAGGAATTTTCTTTACCGTAGCTTTTAGACAGCTAACAGCTAAGCCACTAATCATACAGCTAATAAAATCAAGTATAATTTGTCTATCCCAGAATAAAGAAAATTTAATTCTTGGAACATCTGTCATATTTTCAATAACTGAGGAGGAATACAAAATGATAAAACTAGTTGAAACTTAGAATTTTATGCTTTTTTTGCCTTATACAAACTCGGTATTAATAGGACTAAGCATGCATGCAATTACAGTGTTTTGCAGTGTTACGTCAAATCAAATAATGGATGGAGAACAGCATAACGCATTAATTTACTGCGTTATACTAGTATAACGCAGTAAATTAATGCGTTATTGGGGCATTGAGTCAGAATAACGCAGTAAAATCATGCGTTATACTCTACAACGCATGACTTTACTGCGCTATGCGGCTGCACCAACATCATCTCACTTGCCAAAATAATTCGAATCAAACTTTATGTAACGTAATTTGATGAATAACTGTTACAAACACAACATTCCACACAAAATTGAGTTAAGATGTCATTTTTTGACCAATTTAGAGATATTAATCGTATTATATCGTTCATTCCAGCAAACATCTTTGAAGCAATGGGTAGGGCCTGGGAACTAGGTGATGATTTTCATTACTCAAATAACCCTAACGACAAATTCAATCGAGAATACAATAATAAAATGAGAGAGGAGTGGGATTGGCGTGTTAGGGAAGCTGAAGCACTGGAGCACAAGTTAGTGTCAGTAGGGCTTAAACGCCCAAAAAAGCGTGCTATGTCAATGCCTCGCGAAACTCCAAAAGAGTATAATTTGGCTCTTAATCATTTTCGCGAAGAGAACAATCGAATGCAAAAACGTTACCATAGGGTAGAATATGGTATATATGATAGCACAAGATTTAGATCCAAGTGGGATTCGGACTTTGAAATGTCCGATGAAGATTAATATTTTTCTTACAACAAGGTAAGTAGGTAGGGTCATTAAGACCCTCCCCCCCCCCCCCCCCGGAGGGTTCTTGGGGGTTTGCAACTATATAAGTAGCCCTTTCTTTTGTTAATAGACTACACCATATTATTCAATGTCAAGCAGTAGAAACTCACTTTGGTCTTTACTCCTTCCAAAAGAACCAAATAGCTCATGGCAGTCATGGAATCGTTCAGTTCTTCTTCACGTTCAGACGTCTTATTAGCTCGAGTTCAGCTTCAAACAATCATCAACCAAGAATTTTATTCATCAAATTCAGAATTTGAAGACCCAACTTCAAGCTTTGTTCATGGAGTCATGGAGTTTTTGTTTACTGGTTCTATAATCTTATCCACTATTGATAATCATGTTTTCAATGACGACAATGTCACAAATCTTATATAATAGCGAAAAAGACCCGTTTGATTTGGTCATTACAATGGAGTTTGATTTGGTCATTACAATGGAGTTTTTTCGGGTTTTCAAACTTGGAAAGTTCATAAATCAAAAAGGCCCCTCTGATTATAACATTTTAGGGGGTGCATGCATACACTCATTTGAGTTTGGGTAACACATAAAAAATAAGTTTAGGGGGGTCATAGGACCCCACAAAGCATAGGTGTTATGGCATAGTTTAAAGTGTATTTTGAATACTTTTCCCTAAATTTTATATAAAGTTCATGTTGGTTCTGAAAATTTAATACAACTCTAACAACATTATATACAAATTTAATACAACTACAACAACATACAAAATTAATACAATTTTCATACAGCTAAACATACAATTATAATACAACTTTAATACAAATTTTGATGCAATTTCAGCTGTAACTTCGAACTCCAATGAGCTAGGTCTGAAATTCAGTCCAAAACTATCTAATCTTACTCAAATAGCACCAAATTTTAGATTATAACTCACCTCGACGTTTCAGTTCTTTTGAGATATCACGCAATCGATTTTTTGAACTTGAGCTTTGAACTCCTTTAATGGATGACGTTCGTGTGGTCTGGAATTGTGGTGTTGGGCTCAAACTTCTCCTCACTGCTCTGCTGTTTCTCTATTCTCTCATCACTCTTCTTCACTTCATCCTGTCTCGCTTCTCTTTCTCCCCTTCTGATCTTGGCTATTGTATTTCTACTCTCGCCGCCCCACTTCTCTCTTTTTCCCACGTCAACGTTATTATCAACCCAGTCTATCTCACCAATGACGATTGGAGAAAATTGGGAAAGAAAATCGTTAATTGAGGTAAAAGCTTCGGTGAGGTTTCTGGTCTGCTCTGAAACCCAGAAACAAGAGCGTGAAGAAGAAGGGTAAGGTGGCTACGCAAAAAGGGGATGGGATGTACACACCGACGTTTTACCAAATATGCTGCAAAATGTATAACCTTGTTATGTTAAATAAAGAAAAGTACCTTCATGTTTAGCAATATATGGCCTTATTTAGTTATGAGGGCGATTTTCATATATATATATATTACTTTACTACTATTAAGAAGCACCGGTTGGTGCTCCTTTTTCGTCGTCCGTTGTGGACCCCCTTAAAAAAATTTGGGCCCCATATTAAACAGACCCTAAAAAAATTGTAAAAAAAAAAATTATGGGCTCCATATATATTAAACAACAATTAATATTTTAAAAAAATTATGGGCCTCATATTAAACAACATCCAGTATTTAAAAAAAAAAGTGAAACCCATCACATCCAAACTCACGGGAAAAAAAAGTGGACCCCATATTAACAGAATCAAGCAATATTGAAAAATAAAAGTGAACCCCATATTTGAAAAACAAACAATGTTAAAAAAATGTGGGCCCCATATTAAACACGATGCGTATTCATAGCAAACACTAATATAATAAAGTTTTAAATACGGAGCACAAACTACAATGTTATATTAATCGTGTTTTGAACATAGTATCCCATATTGACTAAATCAAGCAATATATATATAAAAAAAAAGAATCCCATATTAAAAAAATAAAAAATGTCAAAAAAAAAGTGCAGACTTTGTATTCTTAGCAAACACTAATATAATAAAGTTTTAAATACGGAGCACAAATTACAATGTTATATCAATGGTGTTTTGAACATACTATATATTAAAAAAATGGGCCTCATATTAAACAGGCCCAAAAAAAAATTATAAAAAAGAAAATTGTGGGCCCCATATATATTGGCCCCATACTAAACAACATCAAGCAATATATATATAAAAAAAAAAAAAAGTGGAACCCACTATCTCCAAACTCACGATAAAAAGGGTGGACCCCATATTAACAAAATCAAGCAATATCAAAAAAAAAGTGAACCCATATTAAAAAAAATAATGTCAAAAAAGACTTTGTATTCGTAGTAAACACTAATGTAATAAAGTTTTAGATACGGAGTACAAACTACAATGTTATATTAATCGTGTTTTGAACATAGTATATATATATATATATATGCATAAAAATAATGCAAATTAATAATGTCAAAAAAAAAAGTGCACCCCATATTAAAAAATCAAACAATATTCATGTAATTTCCAAAGTATCTCATTAAGTCAATAATGATGGATTCATTACCGCGTGCGTAACAATCCATTAGTGGGAGCAAATGAAATTATTGTATAGTAACATACTTAAAATACTTATATATTAAAATAAGATAGAATTTAATTACTTTTTCATTCTTTCCTTACTCTAATAAATGTGAAAATAATTGTAGGCCCCATATTAAACACCATGCGTATTTGTAGCAAACACTAATATAATAAAGTTTTAAATACGGAGCACAAACTACAATTATATATTAATCGTGTTTTGAATATAGTATCCCATATTGACAAAATCAAGCAATATATATATATATATATATATATATAAAAAGTGAATCCCATATTAAAAAAATAAATAATGTCAAAAAAAAAGTGCAAACTTTGTATTCTTAACAAACACTAATATAATAAAGTTTTAGATACGGAGCACAAATTACAATTTTATATCAATCGTGTTTTGAACATAATATATATATATATAAAGGGCCAAAATTACCCCTCAACTTTGAAATAGTTCATTCATACCCTTCGTTATACTTTAGGGCCAATTATACCCTTTCCGTTATACTATGGGGTCAATTATACCCTTATGCCTAACAGTTGCCACGTGGCATCATCCCAGCCCTTCAAAATTATTTTCCCCTCAAATAATTTTTTACCCACTAAAATAAACCAACCCGACCCAATTTTTTTTTCTTTCCGGCCAAGGGGTATTGGGTTGGGTCTGTATCAATTTGGCTGGAAAAACAAATTCAGGTCGGGTTGGGTTATTTTAGTGGGTAAAAAATTATTTGAGGGGAAAATAATTTTGAAGGGCTGGGATGATGCCACGTGGCACCTGTTAGACATAAGGGTATAATTGACCCCATAGTATAACGGTAAGGGTATAATTGGCCCTAAAGTATAACGAATGGTATAGATGAACTATTTTTCAAAGTTCAGGGGCAATTTTGGCCCTTTTCCGTATATATATATATATATATATATATATATATATATATATATATATATATATTATATACATAAAAATAATGCAAACTAATAATGTCCAAAAGGGTGGGCCCCATACTAAACGACACCAAGCGATATAAAAATAAAATAAAAAAGAAGAAACTATATAAAGCATGGGTTTAGACCCATGCTTCATCTCCGTTGTCCCTTAAAAAAAAGGGTGAGCCCCATACTAAATAACACCAAGCAATAAAAAAAAAGGAAGAAAAAAAAAGTGAAACTCACCACATCCAAATTCACGGGAAAAAAAAGTGGACCCCATATTAACAGAATCAAGCAATATTAAAAAAAAAGTGAATCTCATATTAATAAAACAAACAATGTTAAAAAACAAATGCTTAGAAAATCAAACAATTAAATCAATAATGATGGACTCTTTAGAATAAGGAAAAAAATCAATTTCTACTTTGTTTCGTTTTAATCATGTAAAATTAATTTAATAATTTGAATTAGAATTATCTAAATCATAATTTGATAAAAAATAGTAAGTATTTTACACCGTTAAATTAATCGAATTAATATTGAAAGTATCAACTGATGCTTAAATATTGCTATTGTTTTATCTCAAAGAGAGGAAAATAGTTTCTTTTTAAACAAGTCTTCTCTTTTAAAAAGTATTAATAAATTTTCGTAATAAACACGAATAAAATAAAGTTCTAGATACGGAGCACAAACTACAATGTTATATTAATCGTATTTTGAACATAGTATATATATATATATATATATATATTATACTAAAAGTAGGAAGCTATCGCCTTTAAAGTTATTTTACCTTTTTACCCTTTCACTAAATTAAAATCCAATTAGAAAACAGTAAATTTAATTAAATAGTCATATTTTATTTACCTAATAATTTGTTAATTACATTAGAAGTGAACTGGTAAATTAGGAATGAAGCAGTCAGTATCACTTTAATGCTTCAGACCATGAAAATTCAATGAGTTTAATTAGAGGATTGAGGGCATTCACTCTTCTTTATTTACTTCAGAAAACGTTACCAATCTTAATTATTATAGAAAATGTTTCTCCCTCTTTTTCCTTTTTCTTGAATTTTGAATTCACAATAGACTTAGCAACAAAGACTTTGGTCTTTCAGGGTTATTTTTAGTTTACTTAGGGATAAATTATATAATCATGTTTTCTTTTTAATTTAGTGAAATTAATGTTATATAATCATATTATTATATTAATTCCTCAAACCACCAATTCGTTAATCATTATGTTCAAAATATGAAAAGGCTGAGGAGTTGCAAAAAGTAGTTTAATGTAGACCAAATTGATCTAATTGCAATATGAATGATCATTCTTCATTTATGTTCTTCAATAATGCATTAAAAATACTCTAAAGAAACGTGCAGAACTCATTATGCAAAGAGGGTGTATTAATTTTTCTCAGTTGCCTCTGTATGCCAACAGAAATATTGAATGTCCACCTAATAAAGATTTTTTTTTTTTAAATTAAAGGCCACTAGGTTTTGTGCCACCTAGTGGCTATTTTATTAATAAAGTAAAGGTGTTTGAAAACATGAAACACAACAGAAAGCAAATAGACTTAAGCTAAGTGAAAAGGGAAAGTGCAGCCATTGAAGTCAATCTGAGCGGCCCGTTGCTGCTGGTTCCTTGACGTTGCTGGTGATGATTTGGCCTTCGTCCCTCCACAAAATTCCATCTTTGAAGCTCCTTGAACACAGGTTTGTTGCTTGATCTCCCTACTGGTTTCTCCCATTTGTACTTCAGTATTTGTGTCGATTTGGGTTGAAATTGCTCCGAATCTGATCTAATATGGTGTGTTGTTTGTTGATGTGTCTTCATTGTTTCCAATTTTGTGGTGAGTTCGGACTTTCTGACTTTCTCCGCAACTTCGATTTTTATTTGAAATTGCTTAGAAATCTGCTCCGATGTTATGTGTTGTTTGTTGATGCGCCTTCATTGCTTCTAATCTTGTGGTGAATTCATGATCTCTGACTTTCTCCGCATCTCTGTGGTTTGTGTTTGCGTGTCTGGTATACATTTCTAGACGCCTCTTCGATCTGCTCCTGCTTGTGAACAATTGGGGTTTCTGAGTTGCAATTGTCATTGTGTGTCGTTGCTCTGTGGTATTGTTGTCTGTATTTTTCTCTGCACATTTCTTCAGCCTTATCATGGTGTATTTTCTATTTTAAATACACCATGACTAGAGTACCAGTACCTGCACATGAAACAACTATGTTAGTGAGAAAAGGGATCTCCATTCTCATCTTCCAAGGAATTTGAGAATTTTGGTCCCTAAGTTGTTTGATTCCCTTTCTTCCTATCTCTGCCCATTGGATCCTTTCATCTCCCCTCCACTCCATCATCTTCGACAATTCCTCACCCTTAGGTAGGGTATATTACTCTTGTCACTGTTTATGAGCTTACTTCCCCATGTGTCCATTTCTTGAAAGCTGTTAGCAGTATAATCACCTCTGTCTAGAGCTAGATTTGTAAGGAAATCTGCAAGTTTATTCCCCTCTCTGAATATATGATTAACCACCACAGTTCTTTCACCCATGATCCTCCAAATTTCCTCCATGACATTGATGATTTGCCAAGGAACTTGCCACTTCCTTTCCATGACATTTTTCATGATCATAGAATCAGTTTCCACTATCATTTGCTGAATATTCATCCTCTTCGTGTACTTTAGTGCCTGCATTATAGCTTCTGCTTCCGCCTGGGTATTTGTGTAGTTGCCATACCTCATCTCATGAGACTGAGCAAACACCAAATCTCCACTTGTATTTCTGAGACAAAAACCCCAAGAACTTCTACCTGGATTTCCTCTAGAAGCCCCATCAGTATTGCATTTTATCCAACCTGAATCTGGTGGCCTCCAACATACTTGGTATATCTTCACTTTAGGGGAATAAGACTGCAAAGACTTCAATAACTCTTGCCAGCTATAAGGAGCATACTTAAAATTACTTCTTCTTGTCTTCATAAATAAAATTACAGTATGCATGATCTTGTACTTCAGCTTGTTAACAGAAACCTTCCCTCCATGTTGTATAGTGTTTCTCCTTTTCCAAAGCTCCCACACTATGACTACTGGTATAATCTGATAAATCATCTTAGTGTGCTGGTTTTCTGCTAACTCCCACCATGTTGTTATG
The DNA here is from genome assembly GCF_019175385.1 of Lycium barbarum. Taxonomy (NCBI): domain Eukaryota; kingdom Viridiplantae; phylum Streptophyta; class Magnoliopsida; order Solanales; family Solanaceae; genus Lycium; species Lycium barbarum. The sequence continues at coordinate 20,917,234 of NC_083345.1, read as the reverse complement.
ACTTGTGTAAGCTGCATTCCTAAAATACTGATACCAACAGGTCCACAAAAGTATTTCCAAGTAATCTGAGCTACATTAGAATTTAGAAACACATGAGCTATGGTTTCCTCCTGTGGAACTAGACAGCATCTACACTTAGAAGCAAATTGAAAGCCCCATTTCTTTAAAGTATCATCCAATGGCAACTTTCTTTGCCATAGTCTCCATGTGAAAAAACTAATTTTTATAGGAAGACCCTTCACCCACATGTATTCATAGATTTTGCTAGTTTCTTTTCTTTGTCTCATCACCTGGAAAGCAGAACTAACTGAGAAAATACCCTTAGAATCTAGCTTCCAATATAGTCTGTCCAAGGTATCCCCTCCTGTAGGTGGTTTTACCTTTTGAATGATATGATTAGCCATCTCCACAGGTAACAACTCCCTTATCTGCCCCTCCTTCCATCTTCCATCCTCCTGTACTTCTTTGACCTGCACTACTGTATAGTCACATTGAAAATTGGGTGGGACCATCTGATATAAAGCTCCTATACCAGTCCAGTTGTCTAACCAAAATTGACAATTCCCTTGCTTTAGTTGCCACCAAATTTCATGGTCTATAACATCTCTACACTGTAGCATCTTCTCCCAAACATAAGTTCCCCCTTTCCACTGTGCTAAAATAGCATTATGCTTTTTCAAGTACTTGTTGCTCATGTAAGTCCTCCATAGAGACTGTTTAGTTCTGAAGTTCCACCATAATTTAGCAAATAGGGCCTTGGACATATCTTGCAAGCATCTGAAGCCCATTCCACCCTCCTCCTTGGGATGACAAAGGGTAGTCCAAGATGTCCAGTGTTTGCTAGAGTTTCCAACACTATTACTCCAGAAATTTTTTGCAAATAATCTCTGAATCTGAGCTAGAACTCCCGAAGGTGGGTCACAAGCTGAAAGTAAATGAACTGGCATACTCTGTAAAACATGGTTAATAAGTGTAGTTCTTCCACCCATTGAAAGTAATTTGCCAGTCCATAAACTTAGCCTGTTTTGTATCTTATTAGTGATCTCCTTGAAATGTGCTATTCTTCTTCTTTCATAGTAGATTGGCACCCCTAAATATGTAAAAGGAAAGTCTTTCCTAGGGATGTTTGTCTCTTCCACCACACTATTAGCCACTGTCTGAGATACTGATTGGTGCAAGTATACAACACTCTTCTCCTTATTAATCTTCTGTCCACTAACCTTCTCATATTTTGCCAAAGTCTCCATCACAAGCTTCAAAGTTTGTGGTTGAGCAGAAGTAAAAATGATAGTATCATCTGCATATGCCAAATGATTAATATAGGGGCTCCACTTTGGCATACCATATCCAACATAGCCTTCCTTGTAGTGTAAGTGATTTAAGGCTCTGGTCATACATTCTGAAGTAATGATAAATAAAGTAGGTGATAGAGGATCACCTTGCTTTACTCCTCTAGATGATTTAAAGAAACCCTGTGCTTGCCCATTTATCAGAATAGAATACCAGTTGTTTGAGATGATTCTGTAAACCATATTTATAAGCATCTCCCCAAAACCCATTTTCCTGAGCACTTTTGTTAAAAATAGCCAAGAAACCCGGTCATAAGCCTTTGCCATATCCAATTTAATAACTGTGTTAGCAGGCTTACCCCTTATTCTTATCTCATGTACAATTTCTTGAACTAAAAGGATATTTTCCACAATACTTCTACCTTTCACAAAACCTGTTTGCTGAGGGGATATCAATTGAGGAAGCAGCTTTACAAGTCTTTTATGTATGATTCTGGAAAATACTTTACTAATAAAATTGCTCAAACTGATTAGCCTTAGGTCTGAACAAGTAATCACCTCTTTCCTCTTAGGTAATAACACCAGATTAGTGCACGTAATATACCTTGGGAGTTCATGTCCACAAAAGAAAGAGTGTACCATATTGACGATATCCTTAGCAATGATGTCCCATGCTGCTTGAAAGAACTTCCCCGTGTATCCATCAGGCCCACCTGCACTATTAGCATTTAATCCAAACACAACCTCCTTAATTTCTTCCTCTTCTGGAAATTCATGAATCACTCTGTTCTGCTCTCTTGAAATCAGCTTAGGAATATGTTCTAGCAACTCAAAATCAGTAGCTTCAGGTTCTGCAGTGAACTATTGCTGGAAAAAATTAATAGCTTCCATTGCAATGTCTTCTTCACTTTCAAACCAAACTCCATTTTGATTTTGAATTTTATTCAACTGCAACTTCTTCCTTTTGCCTTGTACATGGGCATGAAAAAATTTAGTGTTTCTATCTCCATCCTTGAACCATTGCATCCCAGATTTCTGTTTCCAAAACTGTTCTTCTACAGCATAGAATGTAATCAGCTCAGCTTGAACCTTTTGTAATCTTGCTCTATTTTCTCCTGTGGTTTTTTTTTTCAAATTCTTGTTCATGAATCTTGACCACCTCTTCCAAAGTATCTATCTGTCTGAATATGTCTCCAAAAGCATCTCTACTCCATTTAGACAATACTTTACTCAGCTTCTTCAGTTTACTATGAAAGATGAAAAAAGGGTCATATCCATGATAACCTGTCCAGTTATCTTTCACCACATCCTTGAAGGTAGGGTGCTTAATCCAAAAATTAAGAAATCTAAATGATTTCTTAATTACCCTACTATCCACTTTGTAAGTAAGCAACATAGGTGAATGATCTGATCCTTGCTTAATAAGATGCTCCACTTCAATGTTGGGATAGAGATCCTGAAGCTTCTGATTGGCCAGACACCTATCCAATCTCTTGAAAATGCAATGTTCATCTGACCTGCCATTCCACCAAGTATACATGCTACCCTTGAAGCCCAAATCCATAAGCTGGCAGAGATTAATGCATTGGTTGAAATCCTCTACTTCTACAAAAGGCACCTCCAAACCTCCATATTTCTCAATTTCATCTACTATAACATTAAAGTCACCCCCAACTAGCCAAGGTGAATCTATGGTACAAGAAATATGAAATAAATCATTCCATAGTGCCACTCTAGTTGTTCTATCAGTGTTAGCATAAACCATGGTGATCACCACCTCTTGTCCTCCAACTAAATGAGTCAACTTCAAAGAGAGAAGTTGTTCTGTGTCCATCTGAGTCTCTACCTGATACTCTTCCTCCACAAATACCCAAATTTTTCCATTATTATTATGCCAAGCAGTAGACATCCCCAACCATAGCTTGTACATTTCAATGTGTCTTCGATGTTAAAATGGCTCCATTAATGCAATAAAATTGAATTTTTTCTGTATGTTTAACATCACTACTCTTTCAAAAGCTTGCTGGGTGTTAACAGATCTAATGTTCCATATCAGTGCACTATTCATTGCGAAACTTTAGATTTCGAAGCTGTTTTCCTTGTTTGCACACCTCCAGCAATTGATGGGGGTACACTTTTATCTCTGACAGTCTTCTTGATGTTCTCCTTTTTATTTTTTGTGAAATGTCTTGGTGAAATGCCTCCCTTGACCATGGCCTTTTGTATGCTTTGTGCTTTGTTCTGCTCATCCATCTCATCATCATCACCAATGTCAATTTCCTTCTCTTCACCATCTTCTGCTTGTTGTTGCCCTCTTTTATCAAAATTTTTTGCTACCAACTGAGAATTTTTCCTCTACATGTCTTCCTCTTTGTTCAAAGTATCATCTTTGTTGTTGGTAGTGTGCTCAGTCATGTTTTCCTCTATAATTTCCACTGATTGTGTTTCTGGAGGAATTATTGCATCTTGTTGATCCATGGTCGTTCCTTCATTACCTACTGATGATGATTGAGAATCCTCAAACGATTCTTTATAAGTCCCCTCTCCTTCATCTTCAGTGGTTCTGTTCAAGCTTTTATCAGGTGGTTTGTCAGGCACTTTGTTTAAATCTACATCTTGCATTACCTTTACTTTCTCCTGTTCCTTCTCAGTCGCCCCTGATTTATTCACCTCCTCCTCTACTGTCTTGCTTGGCCCCTCTTCATTGTGATTTTCTTTTTCCGCGTACTTTTGAGTATTGTTGATTTCTTTTCTTTTACTTTCATCTTGGTTTGGTATCTCTGCCTGCTTGTCTGTGTCAGTCTTGCTTTGCATTAACTGCTTATCCTTGTTGCTAACTGGTTCATTTGACATGTTGCACTCTTCTTGAATTTCTTTGTTCCCAGTTTTCCCCTTTGGGCTGCACTCCACTACAGTCTGGATCATTTTCTCCCTATCCTTTGATGTGCCAAAAGATGATTCCACCCATGGTTTGGATGTTTCGGAGGTTTCAGCCTTCTTCTTTCGTTGTTTTGCAACAATCTCCACAGAGTTCTCTTCCTCCTCATTGGTAAGTGCTTGAAACGAGTTCACATTATTCTTCTGTTGCCCATTTTCCTTTTTTTGCTGCCTATTTTCCTCATCATTATCCTTTGCAAGCTTACCCCTTTGTCCTTCCTCCATGTTATTTTGCTTCTTCTTCTTATTTGTCACTGCATTCCACTCCATTTTTGTGTTATTCCAATTGTATCTCCCATAATTGTTTGCTCATTTCCCTTTCGTTTCTACTGGTTTCGCAGGCTGAGACTTGGTAGTCTCACTGGTTGTTGCAATTGATTTACTAGTCGGATGATCTTTCATACTTTCATTGACTTGTTTCTGTTTTGGTTTTCCAGGTGCTCCACCTCCCTCCAGTTTTGGTTCTTCTTTCTTGGGCCTGTATTCAGGGTGAACAACCCAGCAATCTTGTAAATCATGGCCTTGTAATTTACATTGAGTGCAATATTTAGGCAAGTAATCATATTGTATTTTTTGCCATTTTGCCTTTACTTCTCCTGTCTCCTCATCAATACAACTGATGTGAATTCTTTTTGGCAATTCCTTCAGTAAATCAACTTCCACCTTCACACGCGCACAACTTGGTCTAGTCTGATTTTTTGTAGCTTTATCAATCACCAATGGAGTGCCCACTGTTTGGGCCATAGAGAACAATGATTCTTTGTCAAATAAATTTGTGGGTAAACCAGGGAATGAGATCCACGCAACTGCAATCGTGGTTTCTTCCTCCGGGTTAAACCAAGGATCCCATATTAAACATCTTAGCGGATAGATCCTTCCTCTAAACTGTAATTCAAAAGCACTTGATGTAAGTGCAGCATAATCCTCCAGCAAAGATAGTCGTAATAAGATGTGTCTCTCTTCTAAAAAGCCAATGTCACAACGCCCTTTGATCTCCAATTGAATTGGCAAAATCTTCTTCAATTCTTGTAAATCTGGCCGGCCATACGAGAATTTCGCAATAACAACATATTTCAAATTTTGGCGACGTGATAGTTCCTCAAATTCTTTCTTTGTCCATGCAATAGTAGGTTCTCCATGCAAATACGTAATAGATTTAAGGTCTAGATTTTCCACTTCTTTTGGTGGTTGTAAGGCTGTGATATAATTTAGTTTTGGGGTATTGTTGTTTGTGATGGTTGACGGCAGACCAACCACTGGTGGAGGCTGGCCGCCGGCCGCCGTGGCCATGAAAATAGGTGTTAGGGTTTTTAGTCGGGTATTTTTGAAAGAGATAGAGAAGAGAGGTTTTTTTCGGTAATGTAGAACAAAATTAATGTTAAACTCACCTAATAAAGATGGAAAGAAGCATGCTAGGTCTTTTTTTCTATCTGCACTAATTAAGTTCTTCTTCTTATATATATCCATGTAGAGGATGATGCATGGAGAATGGAGATAATTGAGCAATTAGAAGATTGTCAATTTTGACAAATAAAATCAGGCAATCAGGTTCCTACTTTTTTGACAGGAAAACGATTTCACTTTTTTTTAATAGCCTGGTAATCTAAAGCTAACTACCAAGCTATGCTTGCTTTTTAACTCCACAAACATTTATGCCAGTTTTCTTAATTAACTGACACTCATCATTTGAGATGCTAATGTAAAAAAGCTACGAGGTGGAGCATTAGTGTCTTATGTGATGACGTTTTCGAATTTTGATTAAAATTTCCAATTCTTTTTGTTCACGCATAAAGAAAAGGGGAATGGCAAAAAGAATGAAGCTTTAGCTATGACACATAATATGATAATTATGTCAAAGCAACAATCATAAAAAAAATATCTTTTTGGAGGAAATGTAAAATTGAATTTATACCTTCAACAAAAATACTTTTCCCAAACTATTTTTGCAGCACAATTTTATGGTACAACTACAAACTGTGATGGGAAGCAAAGTAGAAAAAAGTACTATTAAATAAAATTTCTTTCTCCCTAAAATTCAACTTCCATGGACCCGAAAATAAAGGATATTCTTTCACATTCATTTGAAAGTAACTTCCGATATGTTTTTCTTTGGAATGTCAAATAGACATCTAATAGGTTCACCATTCATCAGTTTGAGCTTTGATTTTTCGTTCAAATTTCATGTAACTCACCATATACATATTCGATTAATGATCGTTTATACTGATTAGCATGGGATACACGTGCAATGCACGTGTCCAGATACTAGTATATATATGCAGAACTCCATCCCAATCTCTTTCCCCGTCGCACTTGTAATCGACGAGCTTAGCAAGACTTTCCCCTTTCTTTGTTAATTTTGTCATTTATTCATTTTCTAATTTCTTTCCTTGAATTTTCTACGCTGGGATTTCGTTTTGATTTCATTGTCTCAAATTTAATGTTCCTCAAAATGGTAAGATCTATAATGGCGCAAGTAAAGTTGTCGATTTTCTGCTGGGGGATGCATTACTGATTCCTTTGCCTATGTTCTTAATCCTATGTCCACAAATCAGTTACAGTTACTTCATATGAGTTATGGATGGGTAGAAAGTCTGACCTAAGTATCTTTGAGCTATTAGGCATGTGATACTGATAGCAAATTAGGTTAAGAGGAAACAAAAATGTCTATATGAGATTTAAGTTTGAAGTCAGGCTTGAGAGTTTGCAAGTTCAGCCATTCAGACATGTACATTTGAAATATTTTGAACTACCCAATCTAATTAACTTTAGACCCAAAAATTTTGAGCTGCCATAACCCAAGATTAAAGTTGAAAGATATTCCCTGAGCATGCTGGAAGCATTTTCCCCCTTATGCATATCTATGCTCAGTACTTACTTTGGCTCAAATTTGTTCCTTTTTAAATAGTTTATGAACTGGTATTATAATGTCAAGACAAAATTAGAGTGCATTTTCATTCAAGATTTAACTACACCTTTGGGACGGTACTTTTGGTTCCTTTCTGAAAATCCCTGTGCTCTGAGATTGACAAACAATATAGTCGGAAGACTGGAGACGGTCGGCAACTCAATTGTTTCAACGATTTGTTGGTGAAATATCAACTCATTCTCATAAAATCTGGAGAGAAACAAAGTGAATTTATTATGAACTCCGGTATTTTTTATTTTTTTTGAATTCTAGGTGAATACCCACATAGATAGGCAATCATTTTGATTAATGTTGACGAAGAAAAGGACAAAGTGTGTTGATGTGAGGGTGGAGCTGGTTTGAGGAAAGTGAAGTAAATGGTGGATGAGTTGCCGACAGTCCACACCGTTTAGTGGATACTAATCTTTAGTTTTTTTCCTATTAAAATCATTTAGTGGATAAAAATTTAAAAAGTTATTAAAATGAATCCAAGCATTCAGATTTTAACTCTTACGCATGTCTTCCATCAAATGTACTATTGAGCAATACTGGACACTTTGTTACTAGAGGGGATCCATTTACGTGGCTCTTGTTTCTTCCATTTCATTTTCACAAATGTGACATTCATCTATAATAAGTGCACTAGACAAATAATCCGAAGACAGATTCACTAAGTTAGAGATGAATTCAGAATTTAAACTTTATGAATTTGCATTCGAGATCTTGCCACACTTATTTAATTTACGAGGTTCCAAATTTATTGAAATACTTGAAGCTAAAATTACTGAGTTCGAATACTACATTCCGTCCCTCCAAACGAGAGTTCCACTAAATGCTGGTAAGCCTTCTCTTTTCTTCCTCAGTTCTTGCATGCCTTTCCGTGAAAGATTCCTGGAGATGTTTTAACACAACCTTTGTAGCGCTTAGAAATGGTTTATAACTACGCTTGAAGAAATGTGGTCCATACTATTAGGAAGCATATTTTCTACTATTTGCTATTGGTCCACTAGAACTAGAAAAGTAAAAGATTCCCCAACAAAGTAATATAAAAGTGAAAAAGACCGAAGAAAAGATAGCCGTTACAGAGAGTGGGGTGAGATTCTCCTTTCTATTGATTGCAGCAAATATTTGCATGTCCCAGCCACATTTTCCCAAAAAACATCATATAGCCGTTGCCTAGCGTCAAGGAAAATTATGCAAAAAGTACACCAAGATATGTAGTGTAAAGATATGAAATGCCAAGGTACAACAAATATATGCCAAGTGGATTTAGGGTCCAGTGAAATAAATAACAGCACTATATGACAAGTGGATTTAGGGTCCAGTGAAATAAATAACAGCACTATATGACAAGTGGATTTAGGGTCCAGTGAAATAAATAACAGCACTTGTATATTGGACTCCCTACACACTACACACAATTAATGCCTGTTATTAAGGACCCATTTGGCCACCAGAAATTTTTACTTTTTTCGAAAAATTAGTTCATTTTAATTGAAAGTCAATATTTGACTATGAAAATTCTAAATACAACTTCAATGCATTCAAATAAATTAAATATTCTTTGCAAAAACTATAACTAAACACTATTTATCTTCAATTTCAACTTCAAAATTTCAAATAAAATAAAAAATATTTGGTTTTAATGGTCAAACGCCTATTAAAATGTGGAATCCAATTGTTTGTCTAACACTTGTTCTAGGTAGGTAATTTTCTTCTATACGGCAGAATACAGTAGGACAAACAAATCTAAGGTGTTGTAGGATTAATTAATAGAACAATAATAATAAGAATAAAACAACCATTTTCTGATTCGACATCAGACAATTCTGTGTACAACTGTATTCTAACGTATACAAAAGAAGGCGTGGCTTTGTCTCATTGAAATAAATGTATCTGCCACCGTAGCTTCCATTGACCTTCCTAGCAAAACGTGCCACCCATTTTCAAAGTGTGACGCTTGGGAACTTGCACGATCCGTAACCTGCAAAAATACAAGAACTCATATTATAAAATAATAATGACAGATAGATATTATTAAAATTATACAACAACATCTATAAACAAGAATTTAAAAACTCAACTTCTTTGGAAGTAAGTAACGGTAATGGCTCTAGCCTCTATGTTGGCATTTTCTATGCCAATTAGCTCACTCCCTAGTTTCTAGCAAATTTTAATTACTATTTAACTTGGAAATACGTGAGGTCATAAAAATAAAAAAAGAGTACTTACTTGGATCTCTTTTGGTTGGAATGGTAAGCCCACTGAAAGAACAGGTTCCTCCCAATGACTTAAACTGAGCCCAATAAGAACTGAATGCATAATTCGCATGTAACACCAAAGAATCTGGTTTATAACATTTCCCACCGGGTTGGATCTCATCACAGGTCCGATTACCCTGCCCACATGCATATGTCAATGCTCCAACAATCTCTGATGCATTGGCTTTTCTCCCAACAACACACCATAATTTCCCCTTATACGGCTCATTGTTCCTCGGCCTAGGCAAAGGCGTGTATTCAGACTCAGACGTCTTTCCTGACAAGTCTATACCATATACATTCGTTCCATTCGGGTATAATAACCCGAAATGCCGCTCCGTACCCGGACCCGGTTTATTGTTCTCATTATACAAAGCAAATAATAATGTAGGCACAACAACTCCTGGTTTTGTTGGTGTCCCCACAGGTGGCTTAGCTGTAAATTTCTTGACAACATTTCGGTTGTACGTTGCTGCATTGAATATGTTCGCTCCAATTTGATCCATCCCACCAGCATTGGGCCAACCCGTTTCTGCAATAAATAACCGAACATCCGGGTAGCCCACTCTCTTCATAGCAAAATAAACAGCATCAATCATTTGGTCCAATAAATTTGTATATATCAAACCCGAACCCGGATCCTTTACAGTAACATTCTTGGACTCTAATAAAGCATAGTCAAGATTAATTACATTGGGTTGAGCTGCCCAAGCAAAATAAGGATAAACATCAATAAAAAAGAAAGATTTGGTTTTATTCAAGAAATGTAACAATGGTACCATGACTTTTTCCGAAATTTCAGACCTAAATGTACCATTAGAAGGTGGAAAAGAAGATTCAAGCATATCAATAGCTAATGGTGTACCAACTTTAATTTTTCCTAGACCAAATTTTTTAACAGAACATCTAATTTTACGTATGGCAGGTACAAGGTTGAACCAAGTGGTGTTAGGTGGGCTGCTAAGGATTTCGTTACCAACAAGGAGGTAACGAATCAAAGTGTCTGGATAAAATGGTACAACATTTGTTTTAACCCATTGGTCAGCTAAGGTTTGATTTGTAGAGATGTTGTTGATGAGTTCATTTGGTACCATGACTGAAATTTGAAGGTCGGTGTTTTTAAGAGCTTTAAGGATTTCAGGATTTGTGTCATAGATCTTGACTCTTTTGGCTTTGAGACTTTTGATTAAGTCAACTGATTTTGTTGGAATAGGGAGGTTGTTTCCAAGTTGTCCATAGCATATTCCTACTTGAGATGAGATTTCTGCACCTGAAAATTTACGACAAGTAGAACAGAGTAAGCTAAGCTACTGTAATTAAAAGAATGTTTAGATAGAATTAACATTAATACTAGTAAGTGTTTGAAACTTACTGGAGAAAGAAGAAAAGGCAAGAAAAGATAGCAAAAGCAAAGTAGATAAACAACCCATTTTACAGAAGAAGTGATGATGTCTTTTAAGTGCAAAACGTGTTTATATATAGGGGTAAGTGAAAGACTGAAGCAGCGAAGAAAAAGGCAGAAGTGTGTGTTGTACATTACTTGCCCTTTTTCTTTTACACCCCTCTTAAAAGAAATATCCTTTCCGTCCCAAATCAGTGTCACCTCAGTACAACTCAAACTGATTAGGAAATCAAGACATACAATGTGAGTTTAATAAATTATCCAATTTGTTCCTATATCTATATTTTTTTTTAATCTATCCCAAAAAATGATATATTCTTATATTTAAAAAATAATTTAACTTAAAACTTCTCTTTTACGTTAATGAAATGATTTACAGCCATATAAATATTTATGATTTGTTTTAGATCACAAGTTTCAAAAATCTTCTTTTCTTTTTTAAATTTAGTGTCTAGTCAAACTATGTCATCGGAATTGGGACTGATGGAGTGGATTTTTTTTTAGAATTGGGCAATATTAAATAGGACTATATTTTAATTCTAAGGGCATATTTGAAAACACGTGCCAATTTTTATCTTAAATTTCTAAGATGACATTTATTTCGGGACAATTTTTTTTGGTAAGGTGACACATATTTTGAGACGGAGTGAGTATTAAGAAAAAGAGTAATTTAACTAAATTATTGTTATATATTTTTTTATCTCAATTTAATATTACTTATTTTTCACCACATTAATCTCTCTTTCTATTTATCGAGTAAGGATAAAGATGAAAACTAATATTCCCTCCGTTCCAATCATGTATCACCATTTGACTTGACACTAAATTTAAGAAGAAATAAAAAAGAAATCTCTTTTAAAAAAATTTGTCTAAAACAAATCGGAAATATTTGTATGGCGACAAATTATTTTATTGAAGTTAAACGAGAAACTTTAAAGTTAAGTCGTTTTTAATTATAAAAAAGTGACATTCTTTTTGGGACGAACTAAAAAGTAAAGTTTGCAATATAAATTGGGACAGATGAAGTAGACTATATTTGGCCTTTTTAAATAGTTATTATTTGATTCAATATTTTTAATAAACACGACAACATGAATTGAACTGAGGGGAGCACTAGCTCTGTCCATTTTTACTTGTCCTGTATTGATTTGACACACCCTTTAAGGAGCCATAAATAAATCACAATTTTATTATACCACCTCTAATTATTACTAAGTCATTTAATGATGAAAATCAATCAAACGTACATTAATAGTTGTGCAAATTCTAACAAATTCCTAAAGATTTCCAACTCAATAATTAACACTCTCTCCGTCTCAAAATATTTGTCGTCCTTACTGAAAATACTTGTCTCAAAATATTTATAATTTTATTTACCCAAGATAAAATTAAGTAATTTTTTTTCCATTTTACCCTTGTATTAATTACATCAATGGGCTGATTTTGTGAGTCACATACCAACATTTAAGAGGTTTCATCATAAATGGAGTAAATATTTATTGAGAAGAGAGAACATGATGAAATATGTTAAGATGGTAAAATAGTCAAAATAACGCCCTTATAAATGTTTTCTTAATGGGCGTGTAAATGAAAAATGCGCAAATATTTTGAGAACTTTAAACTTTACCTTTTACGCTTAACGAAATAATTAATAACACACAAATATCTTTGATTTGTTTTAGATTACAAGATTCAAAAGTCTTTTTTTTTTTAGATTTCATGCCCTGCTAAATTATACCCCCTCTGTTTCAATTTATGTGAACCTATTTCTTTTTTAGTCCGTGCCAAAATGAATGACCTATTTTTTAATTTGTAAATAAATTCACTTTATGAAATGATTTACAGTCACACAAATATTCAAGACTTATTTTGAACCATAAGTTTCAAAAGCCTTCACTATTTCTTAAATGTCTATTCAGTCAAATGAGTTTACATAAATTGAAACGGAGGAAATATCACATAAATTGAGACGGAGGAAGTATATTTTATTTTGGAGTTGCTATAAATGTCGCTTTTAAAATTTTAATAGGTGAGTGACCACTCCGTCTTTACCTTTTGGTAAAAGAAAAGGTAAAAATGGGTGGAAAAGAGCATTTATAGCAGATGCTGTTAAAGGAGAAGAATCAATTCTTTGGGATGAAGCAATGAGAGAAAATACTAAGGAAAGCTGGAAAGGGAAAAGGATTGGACAAAAGAGTAAACGTGATGGTCAGGCCCACATGAACACTTGAGGTCACTTCACTTTGTGATGACCAATTTCGAGGAAGCTCAGGAAAAGCGATTGTGACCTACTTTTGGAACCCAAAAGCTAAAGACATTTACAATGGCAAGTAGCCGTTTATTGTCCTATCAAAGATTTAAAAGATCTATTTTGAGGTAGTTTGTTACCGCTAGACTAGACTTTGTTTTAGAATCTGATTGGAAAGCCCCTGGTAATTACTATGGTAGTAATTATAAAGTTTAATAATTATGAGAATCTGTTTGGTTGTATTAACGTAATTACAATATAATTATTAGCATATTGTTTGATTGCACATGTATAATTATCACAATTAGGTTAGTTTTAAAATAAAAATTAATAATTGACAAATATGTGCCTTTATAAATGATATATTAAATTAGGTATTTAACATACATTTCCTTTTTTTGAAAATATATTAATTAATAATTATTTGTAAATAATATTGTACAAGTAATTTTATATATTTTTCAAATTAATAATTTTTTAATTTAATTAATTATAAAAATTAAAAGCGCACATTTTGTAAGAACATCATTGGCGGGATGTTTGACAAAAAGATTAATATTTATACATATAATGTCATAACATTATTCAAATATTTGACAAGATAATAATCTATCAATTGTAAGTGGAAAATGAACAACATGCAATGTAAACTAACAAGTGAATAATATACTAAGACATATAAATTCAAAAAAATAAAAGTTTAACATGATATTTTTATGTCACATTCTAACTTAACATAAAATAAGTTCCAACATGACTTAAGTGAATATAATTCAAAAGAAAATGAAAATCAGGGCCTGCTCAAGGCCAAAGCCACTAAGGCAATGGCTTTAGGCCCCCATTTTTTTTTGGGCCCCATTTTGATTAAGTTTTATGACTAATTTGTTTTAAAATTAATGTGAGTAATAGTACTTTTATGTAGTTTCTATATATGTAAATTATTTTTTTAAAAAAACTTAAAGATTGTATGTCCGCATTCAAGATAAAAATAAAGAAATTTGATTTTTGAAATCCAAATTGTGTCACATAAGTTGAGACAGAGGGAGTACACAATTTTTATAAATAAATAAATAAAATACTATTCACATGATTGATTAGTTATATTGTCAGTTGAACTTTGTTTAGAATAAATTGATTTGAAAAACTTGGTAACAACTTTGCGTTGTTCTTAACGATTATAAAACTTAACTAATGACGTCGCATCTTAAAAAACTTAGAATAGTAGACTTTAAATAAAAATATATATGATGATCTTTTTAAAAATAAAAAAAAAAAAAAGAAATTACAGCGTCTCTTGAAGTTTGGCTTCAGGGCCCCCGATCTTGTTGAGACGTCCCTGTAGAAAACATATATAAGTCTATGACCCCATTCAACTACGGAATTCTACATTAATAACATCACCCATTATATGTCAAGTTTATTAATGACTTATTCTTTATAATATTAGGAAGTGTAATTTTAAAAACTAGAATAATTACGTAATTACGCTAAATGAAGAAAAAAGAAAAAAAAATTTAAAAAAATATAATTACATGAAATCACAATAAGTAAAGGTTGGAAAATGAGAATAAAGACAATGAAAGATAAAATAAAAAAAATTAAAAAAAAAAGTAAAATTAAAATATATATATATATATATATATATATATATATATATATAAAAGTAACCTTATAATTACAGAGTGTAATTACACCCAATTCTCAACTCCCTTTGAGAATTTGAGAGTGTAATTACCCCCTCCCAATTACATGTTGACGATGCAATTACTTTGCCTGACAAACATGCTAAATTGTGTAATTACACTCAATTCCAATTACATGGGTGACTTTCCAAACAGGCACTTAGGGGTCATTTGGTAGCTGGTTAGGATTATGCAGGTATTAGTAATGCAGGTATTAGTTATGCAGGCATTAGTTACGCAAGATTTAGTTACGCAGGGTTTAGTTATGCAGGTATTAGTTATGCAGGGTTTACATATGCATAAATTATTTTTTTGAATGTTGATTTGTTATATTAAAAGTTAATAAATATTATATACTTTTTTAAAATTAAAATCTTATATATTTTTTACAAAATATTAAAAATTATACAAAAATATTTGTTTAGGAAAGAAATGTATTTAAGTGGGAAGTGATAAGGGTAATATTGTCATTTAACATTTTATTCATGTAGTATTAGTTATTCCATCTTCTACCCAACATAAAATAATACATAGATTCCCTCGTAACTTATACATGTATTAGTTATGCGGGTTTCTAAATTGCAAACCAAACGTCGTACTGATTTTATACTTGAATAACTTACTTCCTAACTAGCTACCAAACACGGTATAAGTATGCAGAAATTAATACGTGAATAAGGTATCTCTTTACTAACTACCAAACGTTGTATTAATTATGCAGAGAATAATACATGAATAAGTGATCTCGTAACCAACTACCAAACGACCCCTTAGTACTTCTTATGTTTCGCAATAAGTGATGTTTTAGTTTGGGCACACTCTTTAAGAAAATTACTCACTCCTAAAAAGTAAGAGATATTTTTACTTACTCTTATTCAAATGCCTTGAAAAAGAAGTAGCTCTTTAATAATTTTCGGTTATGTAAAACTTCATTTATTTAAATAAGGGTAAAATTGGAAGAAAAATTTGCAATGCCTTCTTGATTTGTGAAACAGCTTTAATTTTGAAAAAAAATGAAAAGGTAAAAACACCACTTATTATGAAACGGAGGAAATACTATATACTAACTTTTCTCGGTTTCATATTATACGAGCATTGTTTTATTTAACATAGGGTTTAAAGAGAGAAATACTTTTAGCACATATCAACATATTCTTATAATTTGCAATATAAACATATCACTGACATTTTTATGGTTTTAACAGCACGACGTTTAGGTAAAATAAATGAGTTTCAAGTTTAAAAAAAAAAAATCAGATATAAAAAATCATTAATTGTAGAACAAATTAAAAAGCAAAACAATGTTAAAAAATTTAGAAGGAGTATAGATATTCTGGTTAGTCAAAGTGGGAATGGCGGAGAAAAGTTAAATGTTGGAAAATGGAAACTTTGCTTATTGATATATGATCCAAATTAACCTTTATTAAGCGCAAGTAACAATACTCGATTTCCAAGGCCTAAATTGTACTACTCCTTTTCCTTTGGCATCCTAGGCCGAATTCCGACAAGTTCCTTTTAAGGCTGAATGATTTGGGACCCTCCCGAATTTATTATCTTTTATTTAATACATATTTAAATTATGCATTGACTTAATTATTTCCTGAACCTAGTAATATGATAGTCTCGATCTTTCTAGATGGTGATATAACAAAGAGCGTGGATAAATTCTCTTTTAGGCGTATGGAGGGGTGAAAAATAAAAAAATCAGCTTCCAAATTAAGTATTTTTCAACTAATAATTGTCTCATAATCAATAAAATGATTAATTTGATCCAATTGTATTTCTTTTTGTTTTTTCTTAATATACATTGTATATTTTATCCCAATTGTGTTTTTTTCTTTTTCGATATGATGATTACTTATTATAGCTATGTATTTTTTTTTGTTTTTTCGGATCCAAATCTAAATAACTTAGTTGAAAGTTTCAACTTGAAAATCTATTTATTTGAGCCAAACAAAAATAAGGTTTAGCAAAAGTAATGAAGTTTAGACAGTGTATTTTCTACAAAATATTGTGTATTTTTCTTTTCATGCAATTACTATTTATTTCAACTGTGCATTATTTTTTCGGGGTCAAATTCGTAAAATATTTGGTTAATATTTTATTTGATTTCCTTTTTAGATGCAATGATGATTTGTTTTAACTGTGTATTTCTTCTTTTCCTGGCCAAATATATAAAAATAACTTGATTAGAATATCATTATCTTTAGGCGAATAAAAAACTTATAGTCAAGATATTTTCAAGTTCTTTTACGGATTTGGCCTGAAGAAGATGATTTAAATAATTGCTGAACTTAAAATGGTAAAAAATACATATTTTATCCTTTAAAAAATGCCACATGCACAAAAAAATCTATGTGGCAGCGCGTTTGTCATATTTTCATGGGTTGTCAGCGTCCAGGGAGGTCGTGCCTATCATATTTTTAAATTGAGAGGGATAATTAAGCCAACATAAAATTTAGATGTACACTGCATAGCATCGACAAGTTCAGGAGGTCCCGATCTATTCTGCCTTCCTCCTAACCTAATGCTCCCTATTGCTGCATTATAACGTATACATTTCATGGTTTTTTAATTGTTGTCAGCGTCAGATTTTGTGCAAGACTTGTTCTAGATCTGGAACGTGTAGAGTATAATAATTAATAATAATCCCATTAGGTAGTGATAGACTTCACTGTTTTTTTCTTCCGTTGGCTTCTTATTGGGTGAGGATGCCGGAGCCTAGGGAACAGAAAATGAAAGAATTTGATAAAAATTGGAGGTTTACACTTCTAAAGTAATATAAATTCTGCCACTTATGTAAAAAGAAAGGGCTTCTTCTTGAGAATAGGGGAGGTAATAGCAGGGCAGAGGCGGAGCTACATCTTCATCTATGGGTTCATCAGAATTTAGTAACTTTGATTTAAATTCTTTATTTGTGTTTACAAATTCACTTGATATATGTAAATTATAATTTGTCGAGAACGGTTTAAGCTGTTTTTTCTAGAATTTAAAATTATAAATTTAAAATCCTACTTTTGCATGTGGCTCAAAGAACATGAGTTGACCTTCCTGTTGATGTGCGAACCAGAGTTATTTATGCACATGTTTCATGCAGAAGAATTTAAGGAAAAATAATCAATAAAATGGATGATTGTCTTATTGAGCAAACGAAGTCTTCGGTTGATCCAACTTACCTTATTTTAGTCGAAAACTATATCATATGGCCTGCCAGACTGGTAACGTCCTTTGAAGCTCCGTTAATTTTATTTTATTTGGATTAGATAGACTGATAGGAGATCTAGAAGAGACAATCGACAAAAATATACTATATGTATATATCACTCCATACATTAAACAACAAACTTTCTAGTACTTTATTTAAATAATACAGTAGGTGGTCCATGCTTATCGTTTTAGGTAGCAGAAGAAGTGTCACTAGTACTTTATCAATTTATTTATTTGGATCTCATCTATTTGGGAGGAAGTTCCAAGTTAAGGAAATGGGAATCAATTAGGTAGTGGGAAACTTTTGTTTTTCCTTTTTACAGTAATTCTTTTGGAGGTACGTCGGCTTGGTTTAAGAGAAGGAGGAAAGAAAAAAAACAAATTAAAGAATCAAACTTTTGCACGTTCTAGGATGCAAAATATACGTTATCGAAAAGAAGCCCCCTTAATTTAGAGGGTCTATGCCGAGCCCGGAACTTTTTTAACCCAAAAATAATTTTTTGAACCAAACTAACCTTTTTTAAAAAAAAAAAAAGCAAACTAGGCTTCACGCACAAAATCTGTGCGTGAAAGAGGGTATTTTTTTTTCTTTTTTTCTTTTTTAAGCTATCAAAATCACGTGTTTTTCATACTTTGGCTAAAGATTAGTCATGTTTCAAAATCTCGAAATATTAATATTTTATATAGAACTTAATATATATATTTTTTGCGTACAATAACGTCGGTTCATTACATCAAGTATACCTAAACGTTTGGATCGTCGTTTTAGGGGTTGTAAAGTACCCGAAGTAAGTTTTGTTTGCTTAGAAACTTGTCATCTTTAGATCTAAGTGTCATGTTTTATAGGATTTTGATTTAAGTGTTTTGAAATAAAAACATTATATTAAAAAATAATTCATCCAATTCAAGAGGTGATCAAGGTATAATATATCTCATTCAATGCTCCCACCAAGGTTTGATCCCATGTTGTTAGCATAAAAAAGAAGTAAGTAAAAAAGAGAGGCTAAACCACCAAGCCAAATTGGGGAAAACAACAAAGTAGACACTTTTTATTTTTTATAATGTTCACTAATGCTATCTAACTCGTTTTCATAAATTGAATTTTGAACCTCGAAATTGACATTCAAAACATCATTACCGCGGGATTAGCATCTCGAAATAGATTTTTTATTATTAGATTTTTACTAAAGAAGAATGAAATTTTTGCACAAATTTGGGGCAAAATTCAAATTGAATCGGATAACGGGCATTTTTTTGGAAAATCAACTCTGCCAAACCACCTTGCGTAGATCTCGAAAAAATAACCCAGGTAAAAAAAAAATCGCGTAAATTGGACATCCAAGCGCAAAGTTATGACCATTTAAAGTTTCGACAATTTACAACTAGTTTTCTACCTATGTTGTCCTTATTTTTTATTTACGTGAGTGAAGAGGCATATGTATACTTGATGTAATGAATGAGCCGATATTATTGTACACTAAAAAAAATTAAGTTTTATATAAAATATTTATATTCTGACGTTTTGAAACGTGATTAATCTTCTGTCAAAGTACGAAAAAAAACTTAAAGATAACAAGTTTTCAAACTTACTTCGAGACACTTTACAACCCCTAAAACGGCGATCCAAACATATATGTATACTTGATGTAATGAGCCGACATTATTTTACGCTAAAAAAAATATGAAGTTCTATATAAAGTATTTATATTTCGGTGTTTTGAAACGTGACTAATCTTCGGTCAAAGTACGGATAAAAGCTTAATTTTGAGTTTGATTTCCAAAGAACAAATATGACAAGTTTCCAAGCAAACAAAACTTACTTCGGGGCACTATACAACCCCTAAAACGACGATCCAAACGTTTAGGTATACTTGATGTAATGAGCCGATGTTATTGTACGCAAAAAAATATATTAAGTTCTATATAAAATATTGATATTTCGAAGTTTTGAAACATGACTAATCTTTGCCTAAAGTATTAAAAAAACGTGATTTTGATATCTTAAAAAAAGGGGGGAAAAAAAGTACCCCCTTTCATGCACAGAATCTGTGCGTGAAAGGAGAAATGAAAAAGTTAGAGTTTGTTCCTTTTATGCACAGATTATGTGCGTGAAGCCTAGTTTGGTTCCAAAAATTATTTTTTGGGCTAAAAAAGCTCCTCGGCGTAAGGGCAGGGGCTCAATGAGAAAATCAAGGTGACCTTCCGATGAGTTTCCTACAAAATGAATTGTCCACTGCACATGTCTACTTGCAGGAGAAACTAAGAAAAATATATTTGTAACATGATGATTATATGACCAGATAAAGTGGTATTAAGAGAAAATGCATAAATATCTCTCGTGGGTCTTATTATCCTCCTGAATAAGTTTTAAATAAAATTAATTTCACCCTAAAACACCGCATCCAAATCTGGAATAAGTTGTGAAATACGGGTGTCTGATAGACACGTGTATTTTACACTTTTTTTTTCAATTGCTTTTTTCCATCCTTTTCTTTCCACAATTAAAGTAGTGTAAAGTTTCTTCTCTTCATTCCTTATGCATACGTTATAGATTTGGCAATGAGGTGTTTTTTTTTTTAAACAAATGTGATGTGTGATGAGATGGAGACTAAATGAATGGGAAATAAAAAAGAGGTGGAGGTGTCGAGGTGGTGGTGCAGCGTCAAGGTAGTGGTGTGAGAGAGGGGAAGAAGATTAGAAGAAAAAAGGGTAGAGAGTAAAACATTCGCCCCGTAAAAAGTCACATGTGTTCATCTTTCATCGCAAACCTTAATGTCGTTCATGTTCTTGTCGGAAGGTGAAGTAAAAGATGAAGTAAAGAAAAGAAGAAAAAGAAAAAGAAAAACTAGGGGAAAAATTAGAAATATATATTTAAGAATTGTAATATTATGATTACTTATAGGTTTTTTGCTTCTCCCTCAAGAGAGTGAAACACACTCTCTATACCGAAGGTAAATAATTCTAATTTTAAGTAGTCCAGGATGATAATAGGATTTCCGCAAAATATAAGTGTGGTTGAAACTTTAATTATAATGTGGGAGATATTTATGCCTTTTCCCTTTTCTTTAACTAATAAACTCAAGAGAGTGAAACACACTCTTTATATCGAAGGTAAATAATTCTAGTTTTAAGTAGTCCATGTGGATGATAGGATTTCCGCAAAATATAAGTGTGTAGTTGAAAACCTAATGGTAATGTGGGAGATATTTATGCCTTTTCCGTTTTCTTTAACTAATACTACTATCTTGCCAAACTGGTGGTAAGTTGCTTTTGTTGGAATACTAACAATATTAATCAGTAAAATGGAACAAAAGGATAGAATTAACTTATCGGCTGAACATTGCGACGGGGCAAGTCACTGCCTTGAAAGCGATTTCGGACCGACGATGCAAATCGTTTAGCCCGGTCGCTCCCCAAGGTTTCACAGTACTTCCAATTGGCTGGAAGTTTGGAGTTTGTACAAACACAATTGTCCAAGAAGAGAAGGAGAAGAAGAAGAAAAGATTTTACTTTATCTTTTTTGAAAGGATTTTACTTTATCTTTTTTACTTTACCTTTTTTGAAAAGCTTTTTTGCTATGTCCAAATATGATCCCATAAGATCATATATGTAGCCAAGTATTTAGGCTTTTTCTGAAAATATTTTTCATGAAATTATACGTGTAATTAAGTTCATAAAGACAATTGTAATGAAGGCCATAAAGACAATGTCCATAAAGACAATTCAAAACATTTTCCTTCATTATGAGGCCTACCATTAAGACTCATAAAACATATAATCAATTCTTCTTTTGATCAAAATTAATAGTAAATATTATATAAATTTCAAAGATGTTTCTTGTTTTTCATTTGAGATATTATTAATATAAGTATATATATTTTACAGCTTTCACATTCTATTCATTTTGTTTTATTTAGATATGATCCAATATGCGATATAGAAGAGACAAGAGATTACTACTATATATAAGAGCAAACTTAGGGACTTTTGTAGTCCTCACAAGAATTTTCATTTTTTTTGTAAACTTTTTAATTAATTACTTTTAGGTTTTAATCTTATTTATTTAAGTCAATTTTTTTGTTTTTTGTTTTTAAGGTCTACTTTTCAAAAGTTATGAACCTCCTACCTCATTTTTCATGTTCTTTGGTTTTCTGTTTGGTGCTCGATATCCGCATTTGAGCCCAATTAATCCAGATAATTCGCACTGTATCGTGTCCAATCGGGGGAAGCGCTCCCTCCAAAGATTTTTTCCATATCCATGTTCGAACCCCTAATCCCTAATTAAGGGAGGAACAACTCCATCCGCTGCACAAGTTAAATTATGTATTTGTCTTAAAAGTTCATTAACTATGTATAGATTATTTATTTAGAACTAAGTAACTTTAGAAAATTAGGATACATAACTTATAAATGTCAAATTCTGGCTCCGCATTTGATTTGAAATAAATAATTTCATTAAAATGGAAGTTAAAATATTAAAGGAGTGGAATGAAGTTTTGCTTTCATATATTGAAAATATACTTATATGAAATTTAATTATTACCAACGTAATTACCCATTTGTGGGACTCAATGGGTGTATGGTTGTTGTTATTGTTGTTGTACACTTGTATTAACACAAATTATATTTCTTTAATTAAAATATCTATTTTTATATCTTGAGTAAGCCCGGGCCTCACATAACTAGTTAATATGATAATTGCAATGATAACCTCATGAATTTTAATTTCTAGCGCATCGTGATTTATAATTTTCTTTAATCTGGGAAGAAAACGAAAGGAAAAGCACGATAGAAGTTGGTTCTCATGTCACATCATTGTGCAATGATAATGAAAGATATTCAGAATTGTCGAGCCAAAATGGAATAATTCATTCGTTCACACTCGGATGACTAGACTTCTTCTTAACTAAAATATACATAATTCTGTTATTTAATTGTTATAAATAAACATGCTTCTTGCTTGAATTTTAATCTTATCCCTTGTAAACTTTGTACATCCTCATATTCAATACGACCGAGTCTGTTCAAAACTTATCTCGCAGATTCTTTGCAATGGAGTTTACTGGAAGCCCAAGTTTGGACTTTGGACTAGACTTCTTAGGACCCGTTAGCTACATGCTTAATGATTGTTAAACTTGTTTTTTATGCAAATTGAGAAATATAAAATTAGTTGCATGCAAAACGACACCTGAAAGTTCCTACACATGAAAGAATATGATTATCCAGCACAAAATTTTAATGTAATGGGTGGAGTGGCTAACGACATTATAACTCTCTTTAAAAATCTTTACGCAACCAAGGGAGAACAATTGTATTCTTTAAAGATTCTTTTTCCATATTATTATTATTATTATTATTATTATTATTTTATCAGATATATAGAGAGAAGACTCAATATGAGGGTGTTTCGAGTAGAGGAAGACATAATAGGAATAGCAAGTCTAGTAGGAAATCCTATTTTATGAGGGTGTTTTGAGTAGAGGAAGACATAATAGGAACAGAAAGTCTAGTAGGAAATCCTATTTTTGCTGATGAGTGCACAGCCAAACAATCTCGAATTTCCTTTGCTAGAATGTTGATTGAAGTAAACATCACCAAGGAGCTACCATCTGTGATAAATATTCAAGACCCATCGGGGGAAATATTTGAGCAAGACGTCTTTTATGATTGGAAACCCCAGAAATGAATGTCTTACTATTGGACATAAATGTGAGCCTAAAGCAACTACTAACGTCCAACAACAAAGACCCCAACAAAGGAGAAAGGGTAAGAAACCAATTACTCAAACATGGAAATCAAAGTGGCCAGGTCCTTGTGTCGTAGTAACAGAACCTGCCATGATACCCCAGAATCAAATCCTTCCAGCCATCATCCCTATAAATTTGAACCAACAATCACCTACTCTGAGTGAGAGTTCAGTGGTCAGTCAACAGGGGGCTGTTTGCACATAAATAAACCTGGTCCTAGTAGAACAACCTCTCCAAGTAAAGGGACTCCTCCGGTCAGTGGTACCATCCATTCCTCCAGTTCTGTTTTTAACTTAGCTGATTTTCCTGTGTTGGGAAGCAGGGGAAGAAATAACATATTTGAGGCTATAGCTAAAATCTCGAGTGATATACAAATTCCTCCTGTGGATAAAGGGGGTGGCCTCTCAAATCATTAATGTCATGGTTATTTTGGAACATAAAAGGGGTAAATAAGAGGCATAAACAAAAGGAGCTGCAAAATTACTTAAGAATAAACAACATCACTTTAGCTGGTATTGTAGAGACTAAAGTTAAGAAACAAAATGCAAATAAGGTGGCAAGTTCTCTGGTCCCTAGGTGGGAGGCTTTGCATAACTATCAAGATGCAGCTAATGATAGAGTATGGGTAATGTGGGATACTGATCACTATGTTGTTAAGCCAGTACTGATGGGTGCTCAATTTATTCACTGTCATGTTAAGGGATTGAGAATCAATATGGGCTGCCTACTTACTGTATTTTATGGCTTCAATGCACTAGAACAAAGGAAATCTCTCTGGAAGCATTGCAAAATATTTCTCAGGGTATTTCACAACCATGGCTTCTTATGGGTGACTTCAATGCTGTTTTATACCCTGCTGATAGGTTAGTGGGAAATCCTGTCAGTTTTCCTGATATTCAAGACTTCTCAGACTGTATGAATCATCTTGCTATGAATGAGCTGCCTTGGACTGGTGATTATTACACTTGGTCCAACAAACAACAAGGGGATGACAAAATATGGAGTAGAATAGATAGGGCTTTTGGAAATTATGAATGGATGATGGACTGGGGACAAGTAGAAACAAAATATGGCCTACCTTTCATCTCTGACCATGCTCCAATAGTGTTGACTTTGTGCTCACACATATGGAAAGGTAAGGTCCCATTTAGGTTCTTCAACGTATGGGCTGACTATCAGAGTTTTTCAAGATCACTGGAAGCAAGATATTAAGAAATGGAAGATGGAAAATATATAGTGCAAGCTCAAATCTCTTCAACCTAAATTGAAACTGTTGAACACCCAAGAATTCAGAGGTATTAGCCAGAAAATAGAGATTGCTAGAGCTGAACTTGCACAAGTCCCAAGAGCCATAACTACTTCTTATTCTAATGCACTACTTGAAACAGAGAAAATTTTACTTCAGAATTTGGAACAGTGGTCACTCATTGAGGAAAGTGTTCTCCAGCAGAAAGCAAGGGCTAAATGGATCAGACTTGGTGACTCAAATAACAAGTATTTCTCAGCTATTATGAAGGAGAGAGCCTTGGGGAAGCAAATCACACAACTCACTGCTTTGAATGGAACTATACTAACCGATCCTGAGGAAATTAACTTGGAAATCATTACTTTCTATAAATCCCTTATGGGCTCTTCAGCAAGAGTGTTACCTGCTATTGATAAGAGAAAAATGTTACATGGACCAACCTTGACACATCAGCAGAAATTAGACTTATGTGCCCCTATTCTCGATCAGGAGATTCTTGATAGTCTAAGTGTTGTTGGTGATGACAAAGCTCCTGGTATTGATGGTTACAATGCTGTCTTTTTCAAAAGAGCCTGGCCCATTATCCGAGATGATGTACTAGCAGCAGTCAAAGAGTTCTTCATTTCGGGAAAACTATACAAACCTATCAACTGTTCCACCGTCACTCTCATTCCTAAGACAGATAAACCTACTACAATCAAAGAATTTAGGCCCATCGCTTGTTGTACCATGCTCTACAAACTGATATCAAAGTTACTTGCAAACAGATTATAGAAGATTATGAGTGGAATTATTTGTGAGGCGTAGGCAGGATTCATTCATGGGAGGAAGATTGGCGATAATATTATTCTTGCTCATGAACTTGTGCAATCCTACTCTAGAAAACACATTTCACATCGATGCATGATTAAAATAGATCTTCAGAAGGCTTATGATTCCATGGAGTGGGTCTTTTTACAACAAGTTCTGGAGGAAATTGGGTTCCCAAATCAGTTCATTTCTTGGATCATGGAATGTGTCAAAACAGTAAACTACACTATCTTTATTAATAGTGAGTCCACTGTTCCTTTTGAGGCTGTTAAAGGTTTACGACAAGGGGACCCACTCCCCCCCTTCTTATTTTCCATCTCTATGGAATACCTGAGCAGATGTCTAGCTGGATTGGTGGAGAACAAAGAGTTTCATTTTCATCCCGAATGTGCAAAGGTGAGGATCACTCATATCAGCTTTGCTGACGACCTCTTACTCTTCACTAGAGGAGAATTGGCATCAGTTAAGGCTCTGTATGCTTGTTTTACTGAACTTTCCAAGTCCTCTGGCCTACAAGCAAACCTTGGGAAAAGTTCAGTATATTTTGGTGGAATCTCCCAATCAATACAACATGATATTCTGCAACACTTAGGCTTTGGTAAAGGGGATCTGCCTTTCAAATACCTCGGCATCCCACTATCAACTAAGAATGTATCGATTATGCAATGGAAGCCTTTCATCGATAAGATCACTGCTAGGATTTCATCATGGACAGCCAAAAAACTTTCCTACGCTGGCAAGGTTCAACTAGTCCAGACTGTCATATTTGGAATTCAAGCTTATTGGTACAATTATTCGTCATACCAGCAAAAATACTTAAGTTGATTGACGGTTATTATAGAAGCTATGTTTGGGCAGGAGTAAATGAGATCACCAAGAAATCCTTGGTTGCTTGGGCGAGAGTTTGCATGCCAAAATCCACTGGTGGGCTAAATCTGGTGAACCTCCAGTTGTGGAATAAAGCTGCCATTGCAAAAACATGTTGTGACTTAGCTCGTAAACAAGATAAACTTTGGATAAGGTGGATACATGCCTACTACACAAAAGGTGCTATTATTCAAGATATCCCAATTCCTAAGCAAGCGTGTTGGATGGTGAGAATGATTTTTGCTGCCAGAGACACTCTCGCTCACTTAATAGACCACATCAATCCCGAGAAGAGCATCATTCGACAGATTTATCTTCAGCTGCTAGGAGATAATCCTACTATGAGATGGAAGAGTTTAATGTTCAAAAACTATGCACGGCCAAAGGCAATCTTTACTATGTGGTTTCACCTTCATGGTAATCTGCTAACTTCAAATACGCTAACGAAATGGGGCATCAAAGTAGATCCTATGTGTATCTTGTGCCAACAGGCTCATGAAAACAAAGTTCATCTATTCACCGACTGTTCGTATACAAAGCATGTGTGGAAGAAAGTTTTAGACTGGATGCATAGTGACATTGTCAACTGTACCAATTGGGATCAATATCAACACTGGGCTGTTTCGCGGGCCAAAGGAAGAACTCAGAAAGCTAATATTTTTAGACTGGTTTTTGCTAGTTTGGACAGAAAGAAACTTGAGATTCTTTGAGCAACGTTTTCGGGATTGGGATAGCATTGCAAGAGAGGTGGCCCATGTTTCAAGTGTAAGGGCTCCACCAGGACTACAACAAATGATACATAGCTATAGGCTTTAAAGTGCTGGATAGTTACTTTATAGGTTTTCTCCTTTGTGGGTAATAGTAGAGATAGCAAGCTGAGTCAGCTACGCTATGGCTTTGTAACGATTTGCTTGGTCATTAATATACATGGTTAGTTACCAAAAAAAAAAAAAACATAATAGGCTCAACAGTTCAGCGAGTAGGCGCGGAGCAATATTAGTGACTTGATCGGCTGAATTTTGAAAGATAAGACAGAAAATGCAGAGAAAACGATTGTGTAAAGGGCCCAAAAAAAGTTTGGTTTTGATACCATGCAGGAGAATCCGATCATTTAACTCAAAATTTACAGTCAGGGGATAGGCCTAGGACATTATAAACTCCAGTGAAAACCTCACACAATTAATTAGCGACAAGAGTATTTTCTAACACTACAAGGATGAATCTTCTGTCAATGATCTTACCTCTGCCAATACCTAATAAATGCTTTGAGTTGTCCCCTTTTTTGCTCCTTGTAAGTTTTACTTGTGGTTCCTTAACAACAAGAGCATCGCGATCCTTTTCTTGGAATTTTGGGCAAAAGGATTGAAACTAGGAACCAAGCTCAAAGAAAAAGTAGTAAACTCTTTAATTACAACTCCTATAAACTAGAGAACTAGTATAAAGCATAAAGGATTGCTACCTAAGTTTTCATTTCAGAAAATTATCTTAGAATACTTTGTTCTTAAATGCATAGGAGAAAAACCAGCACTGATAATAGGAGTAAACTCAAAACTAAGAATCTATGTTGCGCATGGGCACTTACATCTTGTCTAGATTTAATGGAAGAGAATTAAATATTATTTTGGTCAGATATACATAGTTTATAATATATATCTAATCGATTTTACTTTCTCTTGTAAAGACACATTTGAACACTTGTACAGATGCAGTGAAGGATATTTAAAGGAATGTAGTTGCCTAGTCGTTAGCCTTGTTTTCATTTAGAAGGAAATCAAATACTCTATGCGGACAATTCGTAATTCAGTTTATGCTCACAGAGTAAGTATATATAAATTTGAGAAATTATTTCTTCCCAGTGGTCGCCTAATAATCCCAGTCATGATAATATGCAACTTTTTGGTTCCTCCTTCCCAACATCATTTTTTTTTACTAGTCAGAGAACTAAAATCTACAACCGAAATCTCTACCTGATCCATAATTGATACTTATAAAGCATAAAGCAGAAAATAAATTTTATGAGCAGTAAGAACAATTAGAGAAGAAAAAAAAAAAAGGAAAACCTGAGACAGAAAGGTGCATCTCTATGTTATCGGTTCTGTGGCATTAATATACACGTCCTTTCTTCACAATTTAAGTATATCTTTACATTACTCACTGGTGTTCCTTTGTATAACTAGATGTGCTTTTGTCTCGCTTTGTATAGTCACCATATGTGTCTTCAGAAAGCATGGAATCATCGTTAGCTCTCCATCTTTGCAGGGCTTGAGGAAGACTCATATTGAAATCAATATTGAAACTACCATCACCAGTAGCAGCAGAGGGAGTCCATTGCTCTACAAGAGGAGCTAAGACATTTACTGCGTGTCCCATATCTGGTCTCTGTGATGGTTCCCTAGCCGTGCAATGTCCTGCTAGCTCTGCTACTTTGCAAATGCTCTGGTAAGTTTCCTCGTCCGGATCCAGGGTCGGGTCTAGAACTTCTAGAATCTTCTCTTTGTTGACAACCATTTTTTTAAACCAGGGGACTAAATGACTTCTGTCTTCTGGTAAGTTCTCATCAAGTGCTTTTCTGCCAGTGAGTATCTCCATCAAGATCACTCCAAAGGCGAAGACGTCAATTTTCGTGGTAACTCTTCCAGTGGCTAGTTCCAACAAACAGAGATCCCATGAGAATTATTGCAGATTTATGAACATATATCATCATATTCCTAATCTAATATGAAATTCTAAAAGAATAAATTCGTTTCATTTGGGATAGTCAAGCTAGTAACTTTTTGTTACTACCTGTTGTTACTTGTACTAAGGTGGTCCCATTATTTTGTTGTTGCTACTATTCCTTTTTTGCTAAATGCTATGTAATGTTTTCCTATTATTTGCTATGTCTTCTTTACTTTTGTATTTGCTTTTTCAAACTGCTTTGATATGCTTTACTTGAACTGAGGGTCTATCGGAAACAACCTCGTGAACCTCAGGGTAAGATCTGAGTACACTCTACCCTTTCCAGACCCCACCTATCACCGGATATGTTGTTGTTGTGGTTAAGCTAATAACTGTGTTGGCCAAATATACATTATGTTCAGCAAAGTTCTTTTCCAGGAAGAGAACGTGTCAAGGTGCATTTTAACCATTAAATTCTTTAGCTTAATTTTCAAATTAAATCCTTTGTTTGTTCTATGGTTAGTTAGAGGCTTAAATTGAACTAATTCATGCAATAGAAAAGGAGTGTTATACATACAAGCATACTCTGGAGCAAGATACCCAAAAGTTCCTGCCAGCCTTGTTTCCACGGAATACTTCCCATCAGGTGCACTTTTAACTAATCCAAAATCAGAGACCTTAGCCCTCATGTCATCATCAAGAAGTACGTTAGAAGGCTTTAGATCTCTATGTATGAAGCTTTGTTGTGCCAAACCATGCAGATACTCTACTCCTCTGGCAACATCTAGTGCTATTATTAATCTTTGCTTCCAAGTAAGAGGTAGAAATCCCAATCGATCATGCTCGAACAAATGCTGGCCTAATGTCCCTTGTGGCATGTACTCGTAAACTAAAAGCCTCTCATTTCCATTGACACAAAATCCATGAAGTGCCACTAAGTGTCTGTGTCTAACCTTTGTGAGTACTTCAATTTCAGCTCTGAACTCGTTCAGGCCTTTGTTACTTGCTATAGTAGCTTCCATTCTCTTCACAGCAATCTCTGTCCCATCATGGAGTTTACCTTTGTAAACGATGCCAAACCCGCCACGTCCCAATATATTTTCTTCATTGAAATTGTCTGTCGCCTCTCGCAGAAGTTCCACCGGGATGGTTACATGCCCACCTTCATATACATAGATTTCGCTGTTTGCTGCACTACTTTGACTAGCCGTGCTTGGAATTGCACCATAACCATTCACATTTTTAGGGGAACCATTCTTCGATTTTTGCTCCTTGCCTCTGCTCAATTTTGATTTTTTCCCGTTACGCTTGTATTTATATATCACCAAGCACAAAATTACTAGGATTACGAAAACAGCAGCAATAACAATAGCAACAATGACCCCTGTAGAGACGGAAGATTTATGTTCGTCTTTTGCAGCAGAAGGTGATAAATTATCTCTCCCACCAGACGAACTTGGAGTACTTGATCTTCCAGGTGGAGGACTTAGGGGCACATCTTTCCCTATAAACGGATTACCAGACGTTTTCACTATGACATCCGAACGAAATTTTGGGACCTTCCCAGAAATGTTGTTGTTGGAAATATCGACAAGCACCAGGTCTGCTAAACTCGTCAGGCTATCTGGAATTGGACCAGTGAGATTATTATCACTCATGATCAATTGTTTCAAACCGGTGAGATTAGCAGTTGCAGGAGATATAGTACCAACCCAATTCTGTTTTGCAAAATTGATTACAGTGACACTGCCTTTAGGATCACATGTAATATAGTTCCAATCTTTACAAGGATTATTCCCTGACCAAGACTCGGCAATTGCCGTCGGACAACCCACTGCTCCAGCAATCTCAATCAATATAGTTACTTGTGGATCACACGGTCCTGGACCAGGATTACAAAAATGATTTGTGTTACCAAGACTCACTTGGACATTTGGTTTGAACCCTGGCATTGGTCCTAAAAATATGTTATTTTGCAAAGACACGTTAGCCAGCTTAGGAAGTGAAGTTAGAGAAGGAGGAATCGCTCCAGTTAAGCTATTATCACGAAGCTGAAGATCGATCAAATTACTACAACCAGAAAGATCAGGAATTGGCCCTGAAAACTTATTAACATGGATCCAAACCTGAATTAACTGTTCCATAGAACCAAGAATATCAATCCTGCCTGAAAGCCCAAACTTTTGATTATTAAGCACCAAGTTTTGGATCCCAGACTTAGCAAAACTCGATGGCAAGAACCCCGTTATATTATTATACGAAAGCCTAAGATTCTCCAAACTAGGTAACGACCCAAAAAAGTCCGGAATCTGACCAATAATATTAGCATTAGACGCTGAAAAATCAGTCAAGGATGGTGAATCTGTTAAACTATCAGGAATCGTCCATGGAGGAAGACTAGGATTTTCATCAATGCTAAAATGCTGTAAATTCGTTAACCCTTTAAGAAAATCAGGAGGAACGGATGTAAAATTATTGGAATCAAGATGAACATCCTGAATATTAGCAAGGCCTGATAAAGAAGGTAAAGAACCGGAAAGACGATTCTTTTGTAGATTAAGAGATTGAAGATTAGCAAGTTGATTAAGATCTGGTGGTAATTGACCTCCTAAAGATTTTCCTATAAGACTAATAGAATCAACCCTGCCTGAAGAGTCACATGACACACCTGGCCATTTACATACATTGTTACCTGACCAACCAGGAGGTGTGGGTATTAGAGACTTAGCCAATTTAGCCATGATGGATGCATCATCACCCGAACCATCACGTACAACGGCAGACACCTTAACGTCGGATAAAACGTTAGCGGAGGCATTGGTTATGAGGAGGAAGAAGAGGAGGTAGCATGTGATTATTTTTTCATAGAATTTGTACTTTTTTTTGCCCATTGTTATGGCTATACCTTTCTCTTTTTCTTCTCTCACCTCATTGTTCGGAAAGATTAGGGTTTGTGTGAGAGAGGAGAAAGAAGGCTAAGGGTTTGGCTTTGTGTTGAATGCTTGAATTAAGGAAAGAAAGCTGAGAATGTATGGAATGGCGAAAGAACGTTTATGGCAAGTTTCTAAAACTTACCATATTAGCTTTTGGCAGAAAACATTTTCGAATTCTCCTACACGTGACATGAAACGACGCTATATTGTTGATTCTTTTTCCCAAAGGCTTAATAGCATATTCGGTCCCTCAATTATTAGTGGATTTTAATTCTGATATCCGATTAAGCACATTTAATGTTCAATTAATTTAAATGTGCATTTTTATCCATTTGCTTGTGAAATATTCACAAATTTACCATAATTATTGTCGTTCCACTACTTATAATTACATATATGTTATGTTAAACTTGCATTGTTACTCTATATTTGACGGCGATATAGTTCTAAAAGTAGTTCAAATATAACATTTTTTCTCTTGCTAATTTCAAAATTCCAACCGTACTACATGTACTAGTGAATTTGCCCGCGCTACGCGCGGTCGTTAAAATATAGCTAAGTAATTATTGTTAATTTTTTTAATTGAAAAGATCAATCATTGATCAATTTGATCTTTTTCTCTGTTCTTCAACCAAAAGAATCCGTTGTTCTAGCCACATTTTCAAGGTTGATACCAAATACGAACAGATCCTCGACAAATTCAATGTCAAACAAATGACCCTCCTTAATTTTGACCCTCCCATCTCCTATGTCACAAGAATCATGTGCCACTGGTGTGGCAAAAACACTTAATTTTAAGCCCGCGGTCTTAATTTTTTCTTTAAGTACTTCTTGTAAATATTTTAAGTCAAAAATTTTGTTTCGCAATTTTACGAATTTAATTGAAAAAAAGCAAAATAATAAAAAAAAAAAAATTGATGATATATATTCTCATTACCTTACATTTTTAAGATTGTCTTTTCCATTCTTTGTTATTTTTCTTGATTATCTGCCCTTCTTTTTTATATGTTTTCCCCTTATTGTTTTCATCTTAATAATTTTTCCTCGCGTAATCCTACTCTTATTTGTATTCATCCCAACATTTTTTTCGCTTCTCCCTTTTTCCCACTCTCTTTTTTATGTTCTTACCTTTGCTTGTTTAATTCCTCCATAAAATCAGTAAGTATTATCATCCTTCTTTTAAATAATCAAGTCAAACTCGTCCTTCTCTTTTTACTAATTTAATGAAATGATTAAAAAAATTCATATCCTAATCATTATTTATGTCCAATATGAAACATTCAAAAATAATCTTGGTTATATTCTGTTTCTATCTTCTACATTTGGTTTATAAAGATCACATGTCAATAAAGTTCATCAATGTACACATGTCGATAAAGTTCATCAATGTACTCCAATATTTATCAAGAATTATTCATTCTTGATGAGTATTTTTACGAATGATCTTGCTTTTGTAATTTTATACAAATTTTTAAATCTTCCATGCGTATTGCAGTAATATATGAAAATGTGAAAATTTGAGGGCTGCATTAATTTTACATACCAATAAACAACTTTCTTATGAATTGAAATGTAGTTTGAAAATTACAAACTAATTTTGCATTCTCATATTCCATCACTAAGTTTGTTAAGTTGATTCACATGATTGCGGAAGGATATATAGATACTTCCTTAAGCAGCACACAAATATATGTTGGCTTCCTCACCATGCTTCTACTTTGGAAAACACTCTGGACACACAAAGAATGAACCTCACCAATGAAAAGAAAAAACAGAAGAATAGTTAACTAAGCAAATAAAACCTTTAGAGAATACTATAATTATGAGTTGAAAAGGAAAGAAGAACCACCTCATACATAGAAATAATTTCTCTCAAAAGAATTTCGAACAATGATAGTTAGAGCATTACCATCTCAATAGCATACTATATTTGTATGTCGGTTCGGTCTTAAGAGCAAACCAATTTTTTTTTTTTTTTGCATGAAATGGGAAAAAAGAAAAAGGAGAAAAAATTGTTGACAAAAAGAATGCTAGAATTGTTAAAGAAAAAATTTGTAATTCTATAAATTAACAAATAGAAAATACCAAAAATGACATTGAAATTTGATCCGTATCTTGGGCAAGATCCTTTTCTATTGCTATATGGTATGTCCTCGTAGCCATAGTGAGATTAGGACAAGGAAAATTATATAGTGTTAATCTTCATCATCTGCTACAAAAGTTCTAATGAGATTAGGACAAGAAAAATACAAGATTACAAAGAATCTACTAATCATAGACAAATTTCTAATGAGATTAGAACAAGATTACAAGGAATCTACTAAATGTAGACTACACATAGCATAAAAGAAAACTACTCCAAGTCTCCAACAAAGTATTACAGAGCCCAGGTAGAAGAGAAGCTTTCAATTATGGCTTCTCTGAATGGTATCTCAATTTTTCCATGTTACACCAATAAGACTTGCTCATAAGGAAAGTAAAAGGTTCTTGAAAGAGATTGAATCACGACTTCTCCTTGTCTGGTCTCTCAATTCTCCTATATTAGCATACCATTAAGAGGATCATCTAATGCAAAATTATATAATTGGGGGTTATGAACATCAAAGGTTTGAGAGTTATGGATATTAAAATATCAATTAAGAGTAAAATTTATGGAGATGACTTTTTAAAATAAAATAATTGAGAAAAAAGTCCAAAAAAAAAAGAGAAAAAAGATAAATAGAATCCTTGGCCAAATAGAGGTGTCACATCACCTTATCTATGCCTAGCTTTATTATATATATAGATATAAAAGATTGGATAGAGGGAGTACTTCTCACATAAAAGGACAAAAAATACATATTTCAATTAATTAATGGTTAAATATGCTTCGTTAGATATCACAAATTGGTAAATAAGAATACACCTATAATCCACGGACCAAAATTGCTATTACCCCTTGCCCAAAGTTTAATTGGGTCATTATTGGTGACGTGGACGACGTTGTAGAGTTCGTCCACGTGGAATTTATGATTGCTAACGTGTAAAAAAATGATTGGCCCTTACTACGTTGCAGATCCGTGATGGCTTATTTTGGATCTATTCTTATATTTTTTTTACTACCTAGAAAGAAACAAGGGAAGAAGAGGAGATTCATATTAGTGTGAAGAAAACAAAATCGAAAATGGAATTAGGCCGAGCATTCAATGCCACTTCAATTTTCCTTGTTTTGCTTCTTGTTACCATAGGTAAGAGCTATTTTTGTATGAGATCTCTTAATGCTATATTTAATGCGCTAACTTTTTTTTTTTTCTCTTGAGCTAGAAATCAAATACTAAGTCAATAGAAATTACCTTTTGATTTGTATTTTACAGTTACGGCTAAGAAGTCCAGTGATGTGACAGAGTTGCAGATCGGTGTGAAGGTAAGGTTTTTGTGAAAATTACGGTCTATGTCTACTTTTGTAAATATTTACGCCACGTAGCCCATACTTTGTGTATGAACACTCGATTTGGACCATATTTGTGTATAAACACCTTTTAGGATCTCTTGCTTTTAGCACAGTTTTAGGTTGTAGGCATTTAAATGAAAAATGAATAAAGAGCATAGTTTTATGTTGCAAATGTCATTTGGCTCAACATTCTGCTTTAGACTAATGATTCGATGAAAATTGAATCGAAAGTGCTCTATACTTGTTACCTTTAGCAGAATTGTATAGAGGGAATATGCATACGGAGAGAGGGGGAAGTTTTGTTTCTATAAATGGTTCAAGTTAATTCCTCATTGAGTGTGAATACACATCAACAGTATACTCACTTTGCTGAGTGGTTTGAGAGCACGAATGGAGAATGAAAAGCTAGTCTCTTATAGTGGTTTATAGCTATGATGACGGGGTGTATTTTTTTTTTTTTTTGATGACATGGGAACCCGCAGCCGCTACCCTTCGGGTGCGCACAGAGTAAACCCAGCTCCTGTGCAATAGCTCGCAAACCACACAGGTACGGTAACCCGCACTAGGCAAGCCCGGTGCGACGAGGTCGACCCAGAAGGCAAATCCCCTGCTGTTGTAGGCAGGGGGTTTCGAACTTGAGACCTCCATTATGAAAGCCTCATGCTCAACCAACTGAGCCACCCTTGCGGGTATGATGACGAGGTGTATTTGACAGAGAATAATCGGTGAATAGGAGCGAATAGATAATGTTTGTTTCTTTCTGTTCCACGTGTCTTATGAAATCATACTTGTCCCTCGTATAAATAAGTATACGAGGCATGCTATGGCATTCACAAGAATCACAACTATGTATTGTGCCTCGCAGAGTATTTGTCAATTGCATGTATTGGTGATCCAGCTTGCGGTGAAATAAATGTTTTGTTTTGTGTCCATAAAATTGAGACCTACTTCTCCTTGAATGAAGTGGGCAGAAAATCATCAAATCCAGTGACACAGCTATAATATTCTCATGGAATCTTAGTAAACATTTGTTCTCAAATGTTTCACTATTATGATGTTACACTGCATTTGTAGAGTCATCAATCTTTTATGTTTTTCGATGTCGATAGCAATGGTTGTACGTCTCCTTCATTTGCTGATTCTTTCTAAACACTAACCTATTGTTTTCTTGGTCCATCTGTTGCAGTTTAAGCCAAAATCCTGCGAACTTCAGGCTCACAAGGGCAATAGAGTCTCAGTACACTACAGTGTGAGTAGAAGTGCTTCTCTACTTTACTATTTAAAAGATCCTAATTGTGGATGGAGGGAAGGTTACCCATAAGAATGAGGTGCTTCTATGTTCTTGTGATCCCTACTGG
Source organism: Lycium barbarum (assembly GCF_019175385.1). Lineage (NCBI taxonomy): Eukaryota > Viridiplantae > Streptophyta > Magnoliopsida > Solanales > Solanaceae > Lycium > Lycium barbarum. The sequence continues at coordinate 20,880,251 of NC_083345.1, read as the reverse complement.
TAGATTAATAAATTATTGTGTTTACTCCTTTTTGGCAATCCTTACATACCTTTATCCAAAGGAAAAAAACGGAAACCCTTACCTTGATAACTGGGTTTTTTGTCAAATATGTTGGAGAATTATATTCATGCATATTGGCTTGAACATAAGAATAGAGTACTGAGGAAAAAGATTTCCCTTGATTATTCAGATATTTTCCCCTTTTCATCTACTTTCATTCATCTTCCTTGGTCAGCTTCGGGAAGTTGGATCCGTACCTTTACACCAGAGATAATGTCTTACTCAGTCTAGAGGTAACATCAGAGTGATTCACCCTATATCCTAATGCTCCTGCAGGGAAAACTTACAGATGGAACTGTATTCGATTCCAGCTATGAGAGGAATGACCCCATTGAATTTGAGCTTGGAAGTGGTCAAGTGATTAAAGGTTTGTTTGCGATTCCTTTAACCAATGATCATTCTACATCATTTATTCATTTCTAATCCTTTGGAACAATGGCAAACATGACATCATTGCATTGGTGCATTATCTGCTTTTGTTTTTCTTCTTTGATGGTTCCCCTCTATGATAAGCATGTTAGGAACTAGAATCTCGGAGAAAAGCCATTGAATTCTTGACAATGATAAGCACGAATATGCGCATGCAGTAAATAGGTGTAGTGCTGACAAAACAAAAGATGGCTCATTGTTTTTGTCTCTTGCTTTTCAAGATAATTTAGTTCTTTAGTACTTTGTGGGAGCTTACCATTTGAAGTTTCACCCTACACACCTTGGACTGTAAACCCGTACTCCGTTGATAAGTCAAAAAATCTTTGTAATACACCAAACTAGTTCCAAAAATTGACGATGTTGGTGCATGGCACATCAAAGTAAAAGCTGAAAAAAAAGGAGCTCGGTTGTTACTTAGCAAGAGAAAAGAAAAAAGGCAACAGAGCTTGCGTTGTAAATAGAATCTGACAAACGGAAATCATAACATTGTAAAAAGTGTGTGCCTCTTCAAAGATATGAGGCCTGAGGCCATTTAGGCCTTTGGTTCCTCATCAAGTATGGGAACCTCTTTTGTATTTCCTATTCTTCAAGGTAACACATTTACTCATGAAGTAAAGCAAGTCTATAGTATAAGTTTCTCTAAGCTAGATTTATGTTTCCCTATTCTGATCTCCTTCTATGTAATTCATTAAATATGATACTTTCGCAGTCTACGGTGATATTAAGGACATAAACATATATAGATTTTGACAGAGAAATATAGAATATTACATTTTCTGAAAGACATTATGTGAATGTGGTATGCTGTCCTAAAAGGGTTACTTAACAAAAGAACAGAATAAGCTAGACGATACTGAATGTCGCCTTGCAGGTTGGGATCAAGGAATTCTTGGAATGTGTGTCGGAGAGAAGCGAAAGTTGAAAATCCCTGCTAAACTTGGTTATGGCGAGAGTGGATCTCCACCAAAGATTCCAGGTAACGTCAGATCTTCTTTAATAACTGACAATTTTTTTTTTTTTTTTTTTTTTGATAAGGTAACTTACAAATTCTGCTTAAAGGATTAGGTAAAGCTATAGACCACAAGCGTTAGGCATTATCCTTTGGTACACTAATCAACTGTTTTCGTGGTATCTATTTCTGATTCTGAACTAATCGTTTTAATAGCCTGGCTTCATTAGCCATAAATGTGCTCTCCTTCTGGTGGCATTGCCTCCTTTCCATATAATTGATTGGCATTTGTTTGAGTTTTTGGAGAAGTTGCAAAAGAATTTTGCAAACATTTCTGGAAAATCTTTTTAGGTTTTCAGAAAGTGTTTGTTTGGTGAATTTTTCTTTTCAGAACTTGCAAATTCTGGAAAATGGGCTATCTGTCAACTCGGAAATACTTTTTTATTTTGCAAAAACTTGGAAATAAACAAAAATTAAAAAAAGAAGTTTCAGAACTTCTCCAAATATCGTAAAGTTCTTTCTTCGCCAGAATGAATTCCTCTTTGTTGGCGTAGCTTTTGATTTCTATTTGATTTGCCACAGTAGCAAAAATTGTAATTTCTTCAAAGGAAGTCAGTTTGGGTCAGTTGTCTGGATTTGTAACTGAATTCGTTGCCATGATTGACCTCTATATCTATTAAGAGCGGGTGGGGGTGGCAGGGACCGCAGGGTGGGTTAGGGGCATTATGTTGTATTCTTCAGCAATAGGGTTTAATGCTGCTTAAATTCAGATGACGCTACATCTATCATTTGTTAACTAGAGAAGCACTATGCTGGAATTATAAGTAAGCACATATATGTCTATTATAATCCATTATCAAGTTCGAGATGTGATTTTGATTCTACTTCTTGCTTGCATTTTGTGCTCTCTTTTGTTTGCTATGTAAATTTTCCCTTTGAGTTAGCTAGTATCGTATCTCAATATTTTTTATATCCATTCAAACTTATAGGTGGTGCGACACTTATCTTTGACACTGAGCTGGTTGCTGTGAATGGAAAGAAATCAACAGCTGATAGCGAACTGTGATTTCATGATGTCTCTACACATCCCTTTACATTAGCTTAAGTATGGAGGAAACTTCTACGGGTTTGTTAATGTTAGGCTACACTAGGTATATTTACCTCTTTGATAATTTAGATACTGAAGTATTGGTCTCTGGCAGAATTACACAACTGCGTTACCTTTTGTCACTTGTTCTTTCTTCTGCCAAAGTTAAGTAGATGGACGTTGAACTCTAAGGATGGTTTTTCCATCGTTACGTCTTACATTCTAGTACCATTGGTGGTTTTATTTCTTCTTCTTTTCAACGTCAAAAGTATCTGGTACTGGTATTGGATAATTTTGTTTCTTCATGGAGGATACTGGAATTAAAATCTTTCCATGAAACCCAAGTATTTGGTTACTTGACGCACACCCAAGGCAAAAAAGAGATTGTCATGCCATGTCACTAAGTTACTGAACCAAAACCAAGGAGTTTCTGTAAAAAGAAAAAAAAAAAAAAACAGGAGTATTTCTCTGTACTTCACAATCTCGGAGCCTATGAAATTGTTGTCAACCTCCACGAGCATGTCAATGACTTCCAATCTGATTTTTTTGACTTACTTTGTTAGTGGAGTTAAAACTGGGTAGGTCGTGGTTTTTGCATCTTTTGAGTAGGGTGTTAAACTGAATACTCATTAGAACAGGTTCTATAGTTGAGTTAGGCTAATTTTAATAGAAGACGAAAATTAGGTAGGAATTAATTCACCGCCTCTTCTTGAGTTGCGAAGGTGCACCAAATTAACAATAGCAAACACATTTTTGCAAAGCAATAACTGACCTCCCCATTTTATCCATAGTTTTGCATGAAAAAAAAGTCTTCAAAAGATTTCCGTTAATAGATAACCCACCCACTATCCTTTATAAACACCATTCAAGAAGAAGTTCAAACCTTAAATCACTTTTCATAAAAATTACTCAGCTCCGTCCCATAATAATTGTCATCTTTGCCAAAAATACGCATATTAAGAAATCAATAATGCAATGTTAAGTTTACAAAATTATCTCTATATAATTAAAATAAATTACTTTTTAATCTTGATTAGAGCATGTATGACTAGCGATCCTTTTGACATTGAGAATCCAACACTATCAAGTTATTATGTAACTTTTCCAATCATCATTTAGATATTATTTTAACTTGTCAGTTTTTTTCTAATTTTAGAGTTAGAAAAAATTAGATAATTTATGTCTTAATTTCCTAAGATGACACTTATTATGAGATAATTTTTTTTTACTTCTTAGGTGACATTTATTATGTTACGGAGGGAATACTTCAGATACATTAAAAAGGAGAACGCGACCATAGTAGAAACTTAACTATCTTGGTTAGCCGGAATCCCAATACCGATGGACCTCAAGGTTATTTAGGCGACGTTGAGATATTTAGTGTTACACCTAATTTTTTTTGTCTATCCCGGTAGTGAAAGTTAAATTCAATTCTTAAAAACTCCATTCAAATCCTAGATTAACATCATAAATTCCTTAATGAAAATAGAAATTAAAAACAATTATCTGCATGCACCGATGAGGAAGCACAAGTAACCATAGAGGAACCAAGAAGAGAGAGAGAGAGAGAGGGGGAGCTACACAACAAAGAGCAAGAGGAAGAGGAAAGGAGAAAAATCATAGCATCAGCTGCAGAGGAATGAAAGATAGATGATGATGTATGAAGTGGCTTGAGAATCAGGTCTCAGGTTCGGCAAAAGAGCTAGCAATTTCTTTCGATCTGTTTCAGCTTTGATGGATAGAGTTACCCGTCACATGTGCTGGTAGGAGATACTAAAGAGCCGTTTGGACTCTCAATTCTTCTACAATTTTACCAAAAGAGTAAATCATAATTCATAATAAAATTAATACGCTATTAGAAGGCCTTTCTGAAAACTACAATATCAATCGATCAAATTTTAGTTCAATAAAAAGAAAAATTTAACATGAATAGTAATGTAACTACTCTTTAATATAATTTTTCCACATGGTAAACATGATTGGTAAATATATTTTATCAACTTACAGATTAATATTTAATAGTTGGTAAACATGATTGATAAATATATCTACAAGCTTATGAATTTTTTTTACAAAATATAAATGTATGGGTCAAATTTTACATTTATATTTTTTGAAATCATGATTTCAAATTCCAAATCATGTCTTTTTAGATGATTTGGAATTTCATCTCATGAGATGAAATCAGAGATGAAATCACATGTCCAAACGCTGATTTTATCTCATGAGATGCAATCGCATGTCCAAACGCCTACTAAGTATCTTGTGAAATTAATCGCAGAGCACGCAAGTTAAGTCCGACTCTGAAACCACTATTAAAAAAATCAGATGTATAAAACGGGTTTTACACTTTAAATGACAGTACTATGTAATTAACGAAGTGAAAATTGATGTGGAAATTTATTGGAATTCCCCTCGTGCATCCTAGACTAAAGGTGGCAACCGGTTCCAACCGGAACCGGTTAAGGAACCGGCCGGTTCCGGTTTACCGGTTTTAAACCTCAAACCGGAACCGGTCCGATTTGGAGTGGTTAAAATCTATTTTTTTTTTGTTTTTTGTATTATATATATATATATATATTATAGTATTTATTTGTATATTGTAACTATATTTTCATATGTTATACAACTTTATAATTAAAGTTTAAATATTTACTGACTAACAGCCTAACAGCAAGTCAGCAATACAGAATAGTGTTTTTCGTATACATATATATGTATAACTTACATATACATATCTACTATATATACTATATATACTTAATATATATGTACTATATACTCTATATACTTATATATATGTATAACTTAATATATATACTATATATACATATCTACTATATATACTTATATATATGTACTATATACTATATATACTTACTTATATACTTTTTTTTTTTAATTTTTTACCGGTTAAACCGATTTAACCGGTCCGGTTCCGGTTTTACCGGTTTAACCGGTTCCGATTTCCAAAATATTGGAACCGGACCGGTTACCGGGCCAAACCGGTTACCACCTTTATCCTAGACTCACGCATACTATTATATTTAGTTAAAAAGTTATCATCTTGTCTTGCAATAATATCCCAATTTGTACACAGGATACCCACTGTCACTGTCAGTTGTCACCAAAAGATAACAAATCAGGAAGAAATGAAACTTACAGCATCACCTTAAATTTTCATGTTTTGGTTAAACCTGTTCACTGACATTTCCTATTTCTATTTCAAAAAAAATCCATTTATAGTATGGTTCCCATTTCCTTAGGAGCTTGAAACGGGTAACTATTCAACACTGTAGACCCTACTGCATATCGTGACCTTCGCGTCGAACTTCAAAGGACTGCCGTTAGATTAAGATCAACGGCAGAAACAATTGCCCACACTATTACCAAATCAAAGATAACCTCTATTTCGTCATAAATCATAACTATTATACGTATCCGCGCGATGCGCGGATTGTTCAAAAGAAAAAATAGAGAGGAGAGAGATAAGAAATATATGTATATGAACCGTATGTGACATATTGCGGATATAATATTCTCAGATCAGTCTTATCACATACTAAAATGCGCCGATTGTTCAAAAGAAAAAATTGAGAGGAGAGATAAGAAATAGATGTATATGATCCATATGTGACATATCACAGATATAATATTCTCGGATCAGTCTTATCACATACTAACATTTTCCCATGGTATATATAGTTGCTTCAACTTCATTATTAACCAATTGTTTTGAGTTAAAAGCTGTGCAGCAAGAGAAGATGAAAAATTAGCATCAAAAACATCAATCTTTTCATCGGGTGAAAAGCGAACCAACTCATTTAGCTTTGCTAATATCTCCAGCGGCTTGCCACTTCCATGCAGTAAAGAGTAGTCCAACATATCTGACAACAAAAAATTAAATAAAGAGACCAAAAAAATAGTTCTACAACTACATAAGGATCGAATGTATGATTTTTCATAAGTTGATCAAATAAATCGACCAACCTACTGTAACGACACAAGTCATTGGTAGCATTTGGAGCCTATCAAATATTAAAGAGTAGTAGCTAGTGATTGTAATTCAAACGTTTGAATAAACTAATGTTGGATATATTAAGTGTTTAATAAATATTCATCTTTGACTCAAATAGTACTCAATAGTCCACCAGTTCATCTATCTAGCACTCAAACTTTTATGCGTATAACCAAGCAGTGTTCTCATTTAGTTCTTATTATTTCCCTAGACGTGCTGAAGCTAATCAAATAAAAAATGAATTGAAGCAAATGGTTTTGTGTACCTTGTAATCGTCGTGTTTCTTGAAGAACATTTTCCATAGGAATAAATTGAATGGAGTAATTTCAGTTCCAATGGCAAGCTGAGAGACAAATTGAAATTATAAAAAAATGCATATCCAAATTGAAAGGCAGCAAAAGTGTGTTAGATGACAATAATGTAGCTAAAATAAAATTTACCATTTTAATGGTGGCATTTGAATTTTTTTGTCATGAGCGTTTCTTTATCAACAGCTCTAGTAATCTTGAACTCTGCTCCAGGCTTCAAGTCACCTGAAATATGAAACATTTGTAGCTACATTAGTAAGCTAGCGCAAGAATGTTTTTGTACTATGCATGAGGAAGAGTGGTTTTAACTTAATCTGTATCGGAAAACTAAGATAAGCACAGACTAATCTTACATCATTTAGAGAATTAGGGAGTCGTTCATTATGCATAAGAAGTTTGAGCAAAGTCCTTTAATTTCTTCCCCTTTGTCATTGGTGTACACAAGCCTTCTGACGCACGAAGAAATGTTTATGAAATCTCAAATTTAGACAACTTGTGATCCCTTAAACAACTATGACTATGCTTGGAGTATATATAATATATCACCTATAGTTGTTGGTAGAATTGATAAGTGTCAATATTAATCACAATCTAGGCATATGATTATCAATCTATTAAGAGTGATCTGTAATAGGTGAAATTTTTCTTCGAATAATTAGGAATTAAAAGCTTACGGTTTTGGAGTTAGCAAAGTCACCAAGGGCACTGTTAGCATGGTATGGAGTACAATCTGTGCTTGTTAGGCTTTCCCATTGGCATCTTCACGATCAGCAATCACAGCAATGGATTCACCTTCTCTATATGGGACCTGATCAACACAACAAAAACAGTTTAGCTCAAACAAAACTTTAACAGTTTATAGTATAAACAAAAAAGGCCAATTATTTTTTAAGATTAAGTGATATGTTGTCAATGCTAAGATCATGTGCCGAGTTTCTTTTTTTGCATAATTCCATTCTTCTATTGGTTCTCATCTAATCAATTTGCAGTAAGTCACAAAATAGGGGAGATGTCTATCTGACATCAAGGTATGTGTGAACAGACCGTACCTTCCAAAATAGAACCGATTACAAAGACTTCTAGTCACTTTCAGAGAGCAAAAAATGAGATGGATAACTGGATAACTACATAAGCACACTCTAATAAGAAGGCTGCTTTGGCTATTTCTGTCAAGAATTTCTCGGATAATCCACCATATTCAACAATATAACCAAGACAATTACTATCTTGACAGAACGCGGACCAGGTCCGATAACTTCACCAGCCGTTTGTGTTGATACTTTATCCATGTTGATGAATTCTCTGAACATGTCAACTCTGTCAAGGACCAGAAATGATTTAGATCTACTGTTATAGCAGAACAAAAACAGTTGGCACCCTTTAATTTAAAAAGCAAGAAACAGTTGCATGTGTAATTCCAAATTGATATCCTTGATGCAAGAACTACTCATTTGAATTCATGTAAGTCAACATAGCAATATCATTTTATCTAGAAATAAAAAAAAATACTCTCTTCATGTTAATCATGACATTGAAAGTAATACTTGCATCCAGTCCTGTAAATTAATCGCATCACGATCATATGCCCTGAAATAAATAGGAAAATTCAACACCATAACAACTCGAATTCTTCATTTAAATAGAGACATTATATCTTTACTAATAAAACTCAATTCTAACTACTATGTCATACCTAGGAACAATCACAGAAAAGTGAAGTGATGTTTGCTAATCCATCTTTCCGCAACTATACAATTTAAATGAAGTGGTTGACTGCAAATATAGATAGATAATTTATCAAATAACAGTATCATCCAGTGACTGGAATATCATTTAAGCTGTAACATAGTATATCAAAGTAGATTAAATGTAGAAAAATATTTACCTCAATCAACTTTTTGTTTGTCTTCAGGATGCACAACTATATTTTGCATATGTACATTGAACTTCTTGTTGCTACTCATTTGATACTTATTCAATGAAAATTTCTACCCTCTTAATTACGGAAAACTTCTTTATACACTACATTTGTAGCTTCATTTGTTATTTTTCCATCTTCATCATAACATAAGATCTTCAACCCTTTTCTATTTGTTACCCGAGAAAATGCAACATACAGTTGTCCATGAGTAAACACCGGCTTATTAAAAAATAATCCCACATTACACAATGATTGACCTTGGCTTTTATTGATGGTCATGGCAAAAGATACAATGACTGGAAATTGCCTTCTTTGGAACTTAAAAGGAATTCTTGCATCGGATGGAGTAAGTGTCATTCTTGGGATAAAAACTTTGTCTCCAGCTATTTTTCCTGATAATACTTTGGCTTCAATTACCCGATTTCCAAGTCTTGTGATTATCAATCTTGTGCCATTACACAATCCTGCCGATTGATCTATATTTCTTAACAACATGACAGGAACACCTACCTTCAAAATGATGGAGTGATTTGGAATACCTGAACATTTAATACTATTTAGGAATTCAGGTGTATGTACATGCTCCAAAGATGTAAATGCATTATCAGCCATACAAATTGTATCCGAACTTAAATATGATTTATCCTGACTATGGTTGAGGGAAACCATGTAATCATTCACCGATTCCACCATCTGAAGAGTCGGAGCAAGAATTGCTCTTTCTTGAAGGTATTTTATATCAGTGGAATGTATCAAGTAATCAGAATATGTACTTTCTACAATTCCAGATATCGGATCATCACAATTATGTATGAGAAGATCATCGGGTTTTTCTATTTTCTCAATGCCATCAATGGAACATCCAATTTTTCCATCACCTATTGCCAAAATCCAATCAGAAAACTGTTTTAAATCATCCAAATCTGCACCTGATAGACTTCCTTGCAATCTCATATTCTTTGTTAGCTTTAAAACCTGACATTGGGGCCACAAATCTGAAGAATTTAGAGTTGCATTAACAATCTCTTGCCTAGTACCTTTTGTAATTACTGGCAAGATTTGTCTGAAGTCACCTTCAAGTACTATTGTTTTACCTCCAAATGGTCGATCTAAATTTGATGGATCTTTAAATCTTAGAATATCTCTAAGAGTTCGATCAAGAGCTTCAAAACAGTATCTATGCATCATTGGTGCCTCATTCCAGATGACCAACTTCGCCTTAACAATCAACTTTGCCAAAGGACTACCTTGATTTATATTGCATGTTGAATCTTTAGTTGGATTTAAAGGAATTGCAAATCTCGAATGAGCAGTCCGACCTCCTGATAACAAAAGAGACGCAATACCACTTGAAGCAACATTTATCACTATATCACCTTTAGATCGTACGCCAGAAGACAATGTTTTCCACATAAATGTTTTTCCAGTTCCACCATGACCATATAAAAAGAATAACCCCCCTCTGTCTTGGTTCACTGCAGTCATGATTTTATCATACACACACTTCTGTTCAGCTGTTAATTTCATCACTAATTGTTGATGTTCCTGTGTCAAAGAGCGTTTGTTATAGCGCAATTCCTCATTAATTAGTCTGTTGGCACCATCAACGTCTTGCTCACTGTAATCTGGTCTTGGCATTGTTGGAAAATCATTAAAACTTTTTCCACAACCTTTTAAAGTCCTCTCCATCTTTTGCAAGCAGTGATTTTTCAATTCATCATCTGTAAGCTCTACCTCTGGATGACATAAAAATGTTAAATAAAATATATAATCATAAATAAAACTCAATCATGTAGTTTCACGTATATGTAGTTGCTGCTTTTTAGCATAAAAAATCTTATCGAATACCATATCAAAGATTGGATCTGGAATACTCTTTTTTGTTATGTAAACTAAATGAATTACAATACGTCAAAAGAGAAAGACCTGTCACGATGTGAATAAAGTTCTTCCTTACTTCTTTCCATTAATCTAGAAGTAATTTTAATATTTCAGAAAACCTAGCACGTTATGGAAAGTATTTCAGTCATATATGTGTAATGTTAGAAAGTTTCAATACCAAACTGGTAGTGTCAATTTGGAGAAACTACACATTGTAGCAAAGTTTCAGCTGAACACCCAATTAAAAGTGAGAATTGACAACAAAATCTGCAATTTTTATAGTGCAGTTTCAGTAGCCTTTCAAGACACTTTCACTACAAATCAGGTCCAAATTTCAGCACACTATATTTCACTAAAAAAAATGCAAATTTTAGCACATGTTTTGAACATTTGAGCACTATAAATGTCACGAAAAACTTCACCAAAATAATCTGCAAACTTCATCATATTTTTTGCACATCAAGCACTCTAAACTAAACATTTTAGCACTTAAAGTTTAACTTATGAAGTTCTGGTGTAATCATTTAAGGTAGCAATTAGTGTGGCCAGATCCTTAAGTCCCTGGCAGTAGACTCAAGTCCAAAACGTGGCACAACCAATTTTTTAAGAAAGATATATTTTTAAACGCGCTTAGAACATGTAAGACGAAATGGTAAAAAAACCTGACTTTTTGTTAAACATTGAACAAATAAAAATAGAGAGTTGTCTTTGTTTATTAGACTACCAAATGCAAGGAAGTAGAATATACAGTAGTTATCAGGTATCAACATTTACTTAATGTTTAATCTAGAGAGCACATAAAAAACATTGTAATTATATAATCATATTTTTTTATACCTGAGTTATCCAATAATGTTCTTACTTCATGAAGGATATCGTCTGACAATAACCGCCATGATGCTTGCCAAACAAATTCTGGTCGTGACATTGAATTTGATAACAACAACATGACAAATAATTGTCTAAGATAAGATGGCATTCCCTAGTTACTGGCCTCCTTTATAGCATCGAAATACTCTTTGTCGTCATCCAACAAACCAAGTGCATAACATGCATCTCTAAAAGTGGAATGGTCAATTCTTAGTTCATCATAAGAAATTGGACCTTTGATTATATTCAACAACAACCTCAGATAATATAACTCTCCGCTCCCTGGAGTAACAAAGAAAATCCTCCCAATAGAAAACTGGAGTTTTTGCTAGTTGAAATTTTTGTTTTGCCTACTGCAGAATGGCACTGAAATGCTGGTGTGAGGCTGCTTTAGTGCTGAAAAATGTCTTCTTTTGCTACTGAACAGCTGGTGATGAAAGAAGAATGAAATAAGACTTTAACTATCATGATAATGTTACAATTAAAAAAGTGCATCGTCCGTGGACATCGTACCAAAGTTTAAGGTGTACACTAAATTGTCGGGAAAATTGTCAGAAAATCTGAACTTTCACCACAAATAACTCCATATTTCAGCACACTAAACTTCATAAAAAAATGCAGATTTCAACACATTTTCAGAACATTTTAGACATCACGTTGATAACTAAGGAAAATATCAAACTATCTAAAAAGCAGAATTTCAATACTAGAAAAAACATGAAATAATTCAAACACGTTGTTCATAAGTACTAATGAAACTACCAAACTAAATAAGCAGGCAATTTTTAGTTTCTCCACGGGTTACATATGCTAGCACATTATGCTATCTTTTTCTTCTTAAATACTCTTTTGATCTTGTTTCCAGACAACTGTGCAACTGGATCTTCTTCAACCACTGTCGCGGCACCAGTGATAGCTATCTTGACAGGTGTACTTGCGACGTCGATCAACTCAGCATCTTCAGTAGAATCCTACATATTAAAAATACAAAGGTGAAAATCAATATTGAATCTATGGTTTCTATTTGTTTTATTATTTAAAAGCTACAATTCATTTAATTAAAAGAATCAATAATCTGAATTGATCCAAAGCTTGGAAACGTGCCAAGTGTTCCTCACTGAATATTGTTCTGCACACTTAATTATATTAATAAGAGTTTGCTAATTGTACAAAGACATAGAATTGCAAAATAAGTAGACAACTTAATAACCTCGAAATCGATGTGCTCTAACCAACTGCATGACGACGACAACAAGCTTATCATTCGATTTAATCAAATGTGGCTTGATCTGTTCCACAAAGTCGCCCCAAAATGTTACAGATATGTTGTTGCTCCTACAATTGTTATAAGGTTAAGCACATGATTCAAAATTACAAATTAATTAAGCATTTATTAGTTGTGGAAAACTTACTTATAATCCTGCAGCTCAACGTTCATGAACATCCGGACGTTACCATCTTGGTTGACAGACTGTACGTCCCCATAACTCACAATTTGGCCGATAACATCTACAAAAATATTGACCAAAGAAATCAGTGCAGAATTGGTCATAGTTGAGGTATGTTTAAAGCAATAATTTAAAAGAATTAATATGTATGTATGTTGAAGAACTGAAAACTGCAGATTATTTCATGAAAGTGACATGGACATCCATATGAATTCCCTTCAGCAGAATCTTTGTTTGGTGCAAATGCAAATAATTTTATTTAACACATAATATGTAATGTTGGTAGATTCATTTCCTGTTCTGTGAAATAATATTGGGTTTTAACATGTAAAAGCATGAGATCCACCAGATGCTCAAAGAGTTTAGATTTATTGAAATTACTACTTTGGCTCATGGGCTGTTGTTTAAAGTTTAACGGTATAATGTAGATAATAGTTATAGATAGTAGCTTGGTTTGTAGGTATTAGCAATCAGTTCAACCCATGGACAACAGAAAGCAAATAACGGAAAGTAAAAGAAAAAAGGAAAAAGATTTAATTACCGAATAGTTCGATGTCGTCAAAGTCTTGTGGATTAGACAACTGCTCATAGGGTCTGAATTTGAAGATACACATGTCGAAATATGGATCCTGTATTTCCTCAACAATGGTCTTCTGCGTGAAAATCAACTTACACTTGTGGTCTTTGGTCCTCAGTTTCTCCTTATTTGGACAAACCATGAAATTCTTCATGATGTACAAACCCAATTCCTTGATTTCTTGGTTCATCGTTTTCAAACTTTGAATAATATTCCTGCCAACACTTGCGTGAATGCGGCCGCCCTACAAAAATACTAAATCAGTAAATAAGACTAAGTTTTTCCGCAAATTTTTCTTGTATAATGATGCATATGTAAACAGTGCAAAATAGAAGTAAAGTGAAAATATTTAACGTTTTCATCCATCAGAATAAGCTCAGTTGAAAAAGGACTATCAGGTTTGTTGTGAAGTGGTTTTTCCCAAAGCCTGACAATACGAACCTTTAACCTCCAATTCATCGGCTTGGTGTTAATTTCGCTAATAAAATTACTTTGAGCCGCCATTAATTCCTCTGTTAATAGAGAAGAAGTGTGAATCAATATTGACAGCGAGTAGAAACGAAAAGCCAATATTATAAAGCAACTGTTATAAGAGAAGAGTAAAATCAACGTGTTCAAATTATTCAAGCATATAATTAAATAAATTGTGTTCATCAATGTAGAGGAAATGATTTGGTTACCCAATTCACCAAATACCTAAATGATATAACCATGAATGTGAAAAAAACATAAACTATGAAAAGAATATTGTGCAGATGGTAATCAATGTGAAGTACAACAATTATGTTTAAAGAAATTTAAGTATTATTCAGGAATTAGAAATCAGATTACTCACTTTAGTGCAAAGAGAGCTTTTTGCAGAGAACAGTCAGGATTCCTGTCAAGAATTATGAGTGTTGACAAACCGCTGCATCGTGATTTATTGCCCTTTGTAAACTGCTCCATTATGAAAAAACTAAAGATCGTGGTATCCCTAATTTTAGGGTTCGTGGAGAAAGGTATTTTGTGCAGGAGATGAGGAATGGGAACGTGGAGTAGATGTGGGTTACTTTAGGATTAGTTTTTTTTTTTCTTTTCTTTCTGATTTCCCCCTTTTCCTTTTCCTTTTCCCAGTAGAATTTAATAGAAAATTAATTGCCAATTTTTAAAACTGAAACGTGGAAGTTGTATCCACACCATCTAGAATGTTTTTTTCCCTGTTTTTTTTATATCCACATTAAATAATTAATTATTAAATAATACTAACTAATAACTACTTAATAACTAATTAACTATTTTCTAAACTAACTGTAACACATGACATTCTGTTACGCTGCCACTTGTCACAATGTTATTGCAAACTATCCTCTTTTTAATTATATATAGATATAGATATATAGATTAGAGATTTTCTAAAACCTCGATAGGTGTTGCGATACGTGACTTGTGCTCCCCTCTGTTTACTTTTATTTATCCATTTTTATTTTTATACGTCCCTTAAAAATTAATAAATAAAGTATGTATTTTATTATATTACCCATATAATTGGTGTATAATTTTATTAGACTTAGAGATAATTTAGAAAAGAGTAATTAATGTTAAGGGTAAAATAAAAATAAAAATTTTTGTTTTTTCTTAATATGTTAAAGTGGACAAGTAAAAGTGAAAATTTATTTTTAATATAATGGATAAGTAAAAGTGAATAGAGAGAGTAGTTTTTTTGGTAGGGCTTTTGGGAATTTTTTTTCTTTTTGGAAAAATCCATTTTTAATTATTACCCAAATCAGATGCGTGTACACTAGAAATAAAAAATGGTGGATGTCATTTCATCTTATTATTCATGTATTAGTTATTCCATCTTCTACCCCGCATTAAATAATACATATATTTTCTTATAATTTATACATGTATTGGTTATGTGGGTTTCTAAATTGCAAACCAAACGTCTTACTAATTTTATACATGAATAACTTACTTTCTAACTAGTTATAAATACAATATAAGTATACAGAAATTAATATATGAATAAGATGTTTCTTACTAGCTACCAAACATAATGTAAAAAATAATACATGAATAATTTGCCTCTTGTCTAGCTACCAAACGACCCTAATAGCCTGATAGATTGATTCGCTAATTTTCTCGGAAGTTAAAAGTTCAATTATTTGATCAAACTTTTTTTTTTTTTTTTCCTCTCCCATTTAGGAGGATTTACAGTGTTTCCACACTTCCCCTCCACTCCACTGTTACTCGAACCTAAACTTTTAAGAAATGACCAAGTACTTTTAGAAAAATAATTTTTCAGAGACCAAAAAGGTAAATTTTATATCTGGAAGTAATTTTGAAACAGAAATTGTTAGAGAACTACAGACGATTACTCTGCAAAACTATTTTTACTAAAAGCTTTTTGACACAAAATCGTTTCAAAATAAGTAAGACTTTGGAAGCTTGGTGTATAAAACTCAATCTAAAAACCTTATTGGAACTCTCTAGAACCCAAAAAAAAAATTAAAAAATCTCTAGAACCTAAAGCCTTTGACACTCTCGCTCTCTATCACACTATTTAAGCCTCTCTTTACCCGTTCCTCACGCCTTCACTGCTTTGTTTGAGTTCCAGAGTGAAGCATATTTATCTTGTTTGGTTGAATAATGGATGAGGATTTTGATATTGCTGGAATGAATGGGGAAGACATGGATCTGGCGGATGAAAGTCCGGTAATGAAAGTCGGTGAAGAAAAGGAAATCGGTAAAGAAGGTTTGAAGAAGAAATTTGTTAAGGAAGGTGAAGGATGGGATACTCCTGAAGTTGGAGATGAAGTTGAAGGTAATTAAATTACTCTTAAATCACTGTCTTTAGAGTTAATTGGTCAAAAACCACACCAGAACTATTTCTTTTTCGCAAATTTCACACCCCAATTGTCTATCTGTTTACTTTTTTCCTACCTGAACTATCACCATTTATTTACTAAAATACACCTCAACTATTATTTGTTCTTTTTTCCTGCCTGAAATCTCTAAACCCTATCAACTATCTGTTGACATGTGTTTTAACATATAAATGGTAATATTTGGGGTGTGAAACTCACGAAAGAAATGATAGTTTAAGTGTGTTTTTTACCATGATCTCTAGGGTTTATCCATTTTTTGCCTAGTTAAAATAATCTCAATTTGTTCATTTTATGCTCTTAATGTTGATTTCATGTGATTCTCAGTTCATTATACTGGGACTCTTGTTGATGGGACCAAATTCGATTCCAGTCGCGATAGGGGGACTCCGTTCGAGTTTACTCTCGGTCAAGGTTAGAAAAAGTTACTCTACTTTTTAACGTTGTCGTTTGGTAGCTGGTTAGAGTTATGCGATGAATCTATGTACTTATTTTATGCAAGGTTTGGTTATTCATGTATTAGTTATTTCACGTTCTATTATTCTTCATAAAATAATATATAGAATCCCTCATATCTTATTCATTTACTGTATTAGTTATGTGGGTTTCTAATTAAATTGCAAACCAAACACCTTTTTAATTATATACATGAATAATCTACCTCCTAACTAGCTTATTAAACATGGTATCTACCAAATGACCCCGTAGTTTTGTATAGTGTGTGAATACTAGTTTTAGTATATCGATGTAGTTAGGAAATTCATTTGCTGCCTTAATATGTCTGCTTTTACTTCAATGGCTATCTGAAAATGAATGTGGGATAAAGCTTTTAATTTAATGAATATGAATCTGAAGGTCTCCCGTATTAAGAAATCTGATGTCACGTTAGTGCTGGTCACATCAATGAGATGTAATGTATTAAGGTAGCCTGATTTATCTAATCTGAGTAACGAGAAGCTCTCATTTCTTTGAATTTCAACTTTGAGAATTTGGATTAATATCAGCTTTATTGCATATTGGGATATTGAAATTAGTTTTGTCCAATTGCAAGTTGATTATATAGTGCTATATTCATATATATTAAAGTATACTCCCTCCGTCCCATTTTAACTGTATTTTTAGCTCAAGAAAATTATTCCAAAATAATTGTCACTTTAGAAATTCAAGACTAATGTTGGCAATTGTTTTCAGTTGTACCCTTAACATAAAAAGAAGTACTTAATAGTTAATAATGCTCAGTTCTCAAAAAACATCTATAAAGAGGCGTAACTTATTGAACTATACCTTGTGTTTATTGTGTTTCTTAATGGGTGTGAAAAGAGTTAAAGCGGCAATTAAAATGTGACAGGGAGTACTTTTTAGTATCGTGATTGTGCCTGGTCATAAATTTTTTTTCTGATTCCGTCAATTTGTTTAGTTTCTCATTCTCTTAGGGTGCAAGTAGCGTGCGCTAAAGGCAATGTACAATTAGGGAGCCTTATACGAAGGTTTGAACTATATGATTGGGAAGCTGATCATGAGATCTGAAATAGTTTTGCTCCTAGGGCTTCGGGCTGGTGGTAAGAGCGCATCACTTGATGTGTGGTTTAGGTGCATGTCGCAGGTTTGAACACTTCCACAAAAGTTTGTTATTTAAGCGGAGAAAGATAGAGGGATGGGCTCATTATGCACACTGATTTTGAATTGTGTCCTATTGATCCTCTGGGATATCTCAGATATAAAAAAAATTGAAATAGGTTTACAGCATGTGTGTATTCACAAGAGGGTATTTTACAGTTTGATTTATAAGTAATTTATTCAGTGATTTTACATTTGGTCTCCTTACAATTGATTAATATAAGCCGTATCAAAACCATAAATGAAGACTTCTTGGTTATGGGAACTGTCATGTTCCGTTTATCTTTGTTTTGTATTAAATCTTGGATGAAGGACATCTGGTTGCATGTTTTGCTGATGCTTCTGTTCTTTCCTAATAGGACAAGTAATTAAGGGATGGGATCAAGGTATTAAGACGATGAAAAAGGGTGAAAATGCGATTTTCACCATTCCTCCAGAGCTGGCTTATGGAGAATCTGGTTCTCCTCCAACCATCCCTCCAAATTCGACTCTCCAGTTTGATGTTGAATTGCTATCATGGACGAGTGTAAAGGACATCTGCAAGGATGGTGGTATCTTCAAGAAGATCCTTACCAAGGGAGAGAGTTGGGAAAACCCCAAGGATCTTGACGAAGTTCTAGGTATCTGTCCTTTTCTTAATTTCATCAGAGGTCTGTGTGTATTTATTTGGTGGAACAATGATTAAGCATTTTTTTGATCTTGTTGTTCAGTCAAGTATGAAGCTCAGCTTGAAAATGGCTCATTGGTTGGGAAATCAGATGGAGTGGAGTTTACTGTTCAGGAAGGTAAACTTTGAGTCATTGCAGTATCTTGTTTACAAGGTTCATAGATGCGCTATCATCCACTAACATTATTTTTGGGACAGGACACTTCTGCCCTGCTATTGCAAAAGCTGTGAAAACTATGAAGAAAGGTGAAAAAGTCCAGTTGACAGTGAAGCCACAATGTAGGTGGTCCTTCTAAGAAAGGGTTCTTGTAGGTATCCTCCTGTAAAGTGCTTTCACTAACATGTCTAATTTGTTTGCTGCAGATGGCTTTGGGGACAAAGGAAAACCAGCCTCAGGGGATGGAGGAGCAGTCCCGCCTAATGCTACTCTGCAAATCAACTTGGAGTTGGTAGCATGGAAGACTGTCTCAAGTGTAACTGATGATAAGAAAGTAATAAAGAAGATCTTAAAAGAAGGAGAAGGATACGAGAAACCCAATGAAGGGGCTGTGGTTAAACGTTAGTTACTCAGGAACTACCATTATGCTGTAGATTTATCAATTGAAAACATGATATCTGACAGATGTTTGAATCGGCATCTTGTAGTGAAATTGATTGGCAAGCTGCAAGATGGCACAGTCTTCGTAAAGAAGGGCCACGATGGAGAAAATGAAGATGACCTTTTCGAGTTTAAGACAGATGAGGGTATGGATTCTTAATACATCATTGTCGTTACAGTAAAAAATATTATTTTGTGAAGTTTTGGTTCGCTTTATTCTTTGTTTAATTTGTTCGCTGCTGAATCTGCTTTGAACAGAGCAAGTTATCGATGGGTTGGATAGAGCTGTTATGTCAATGAAGAAGGGTGAAGTGGCACTGCTAATAATTGCACCTGAGTATGCCTTTGGTCCATCTGAATCAAAGCAAGACTTAGGTGTTGTTCCTCCCAACTCAACTGTACATTATGAGGTTGAGCTGGTTTCCTTTGTCAAGGTATATGATATATTTTTTCCTTATAATTTCAACTTTTCCCTGTCTGCCAAAGTGTATCCTCATATCTTTAATTTGGCCTGCAGGAAAAGGAATCATGGGATATGAATACCCAGGAGAAAATTGAGGCTGCTCTCAAAAAGAAAGAGGAAGGAAATGCTCTCTTTAAGGCTGGTAAATATGCAAGAGCATCAAAGAGATATGAGAAGGTGTGTACTCTCCAAGATCGGGTGCTCCTATGTTAGTTGAGTAATTAGTTGTTTGGGTCCTTGAACCAGTTTAGCCTAACAGCGAGAATTGATACAAAATGCAGGCTGCTAAATATATTGAATATGATACTGACTTTAGTGAGGAGGAAAAGAAACAGTCGAAAGCTTTGAAGGTCAGCTGTAACCTAAATAATGCAGCTTGCAAGTTGAAACTGAAAGATTACAAGCAGGCGGAGAAGCTGTGTACCAAGGTTCCATTAGATCAGAACATCCCTTGTGACCACCTTATTTTCTTTGATCTATTTTTATCTTTTTACTGATTCTGCGTACTTTAGGTGTTGGAAATTGAGAGTACAAATGTTAAAGCTCTTTACCGGAGAGCTCAAGCATATATGAACGTGGCAGATCTTGACCTGGCTGAATTTGACATTAAGAAAGCCCTTGAGATCGATCCTAACAACAGGTATTGTATTGTTTCCGCTATACTCTCTGTCCAAATCTATTGCATCTCTTTCGTGGTGTTGAAGGTTGTACTTTTTATGATGTCAAGGGACGTGAAGCTTGAATACAAAGCTCTGAAGGACAAAGTTAAGGAATACAACAAGAAGGATGCGAAATTCTATGGGAACATGTTTGCTAAGTTAAATAAGTTGGATGTCAAATCAGATGTAAGTTTCAGACTTCATGATTTCTAGTGTATGCAGCTCCATCTTTTTGGTGACCAATTTATGACACCCGTGTCTTTGTGCAGAACTCTGCTTCCAAGGAACGACAACCGGCGAGCATAGACAGCAAGGCATAACTGTCTTAAGCAGACAAGTATAATTTTCATGGTACTTTGTTAGTTGTTTAGGAATGCTAGTGCTGGATCTCTGATACGGGAAAACTACACTGGAGTCTTGGATTTGTGTGATCAGTCTTCTGTTTACACTGGATTTGTGGAATCAGTCTTAGCTGTTAGAAAAACTTGATCTCTTTTATTGGATGCAACGATTCTATTCGCTCAAATAAGGCTCTTCCCTGCTGAATTATTGAAGCTGTTCTACATGTTTAGGCTTAATGTTGGTAGCCATCTTGATGGACCTTATGAAACTGTGTAGTGCTTGGCTTTGTACGAGGCGGATGAAATGTTTTTCATTTTTCTCGTGGTATCAAGTTCGTGGGTCCAAGGAGAAAATGGTGTGATGCTCTGCATTCGATTCTCTCTTTCTCTAGTGTTCAAACAAAACAAATGCATGAAAGATAGAAAAAGAAACAAACAAATTTTAATGGGTTTAGAGATACATTTGTTAGCTGAATAGAATTATGCAGGTATTACTAATACATGAATTAGTTAGGAGGGAATTTATATGTTATTTTATGTCAGAGGCGGACCCAGGATTTTGAGTTCGGGGGTGCTGGATTCAGAAATTTTGAGTTCGGGGGTGCTCTATTAACTATTTATATCTGTTTCCTTTATATTTTCTATACAGTTATACACTCCGTAACTGAATTTAATGGGTGCCGAAGCACCCAAATATTCTACATAGGTCCGCCCCTGTTTTATGTAGGGGATAGTTATGCAGGGTTTAGTTATTTCACATTTTGCCTTGCATAAAATAATGCATAGATTTCCTCATAACGTATGCGGGTTTCTAAAATGCAAATCAAATACTGTACTAATTTTATGTATGAATAATTCACCTCACAACTAGCTATCGAAAACAATATTACTTGTGCAGGATTTTAATACATGAATAACTTACTTCTAACTAGTTACCAAATGACCCGTAAAAAATAGTAGCAGCAGAAACTGTTTTTCAAAAGCTGAAAAAACTTTTTCCTAGGCACACTTTTAAAAATCTGGCTAAATACAAATTTATTCTATAACGTTAATTATTCCAAAATTGATTAGTCAAACACAAAATGTTACTCTAAAATTACTATTCAACAAAAACTTCTGGCAATTTTTTTTTTCCTTTTCAAATAAGTATATTTTAAAGGAAAATAACCTAACAATACCTATTTAAGACTCTATATTACAAAACATAAGAATACTTTTCCTTATTTACAAAACATACCAATAAAATTACAAAGTATACCAGATTTAGGCTTAATGGGATACTCACGATTTTAGGCTTTTTTTGAGGAAGAAAATCTAATTTTAAATGTGGACTTAATTCTAGATAGTTACCATTCAACTTCTTCTTCTTTTTAAAAATATTTCTCTCTCTCTCTCCCCCCCCCCATGATTTATACCATTTTCATACCTAAAATCCATCTTCTCTCCCAGTATAAATTTTCAAACCAATATTACAAAGTATTTTTTATTACTAACCTGTGTATTAATTGTATATAAAAATTGATTTGCATCGTCTTGAGATACATATGATCATTGTGTGTTTTGAAAATCTGTATAAATTATATAAACGGTAGTTTTAAAAAATGTTGAAAACATATATACTTTCTCATAATCTATACATACTTTGATCAGATTTTATACAATTTATATGTACTTTATCATAATCACAATATACATACAACTTTTATACATATTTCATACGTAGAAATTATAACGAATTTATACATATTGCATACAACAATTAATGTATATTTTTTTTTCTGGTGTATGAACTTTGTATGGAATCTGGTTTGTATCAATTACAAGTTTATTATATATATTTTTCTCAAAATTTATACATACTTTGATTAGATTTTATACAATTTATATGTACTTTATAACAATCACAATACACATACAATTTTTATACATATTTCATATATAAAAATTATAAGAATCTTTACAGTTATTCATATTGCATACGAAAATTATACATATATGTTTTTTGGTGTATGAACTTTTTACATAAAAATTACCGATTATAATGGACTTTTTGAGTAAAAGTTGAAGAAAATTAGGTAACAATATCTCTTAATTTTGAATGGTGAAAGAAAAGTGGATGAAATAAGGAAGCAAAAGTTGGAGAAAATCAGAGAACTATATCTCTAAATTTTGAATGGAGAGAGAAATGTGGATAAAATAAGTAAAACAATTTCCTTACCTTATTTAATGTGTTTTATTTGATTCTTTTTAATTTACCTAATTCGTATAGATTTTGTAACAAGTCTATTGATATATTTTGTTAACTGAAAAATATCGTCATGTTCTGTAAATATATCCTCTTATCATGTACATATATGTTTTTTGCCCATATTTTAAAAGTTCCTGACAAACAAACTACTACCATTATTGTAAGGGTCATTCGCACAAATGTCGCTATTTCGGTGTGGTCTTAAATTTTTACTCTCAAATTTGTGGTCTGTAATTTTTGTCCTTTAGCATTTTCCACATGTAATACGTCTAGATTTTGTTCGACCTAGTTTAGATTAGATCCCACAAGTTATATCAGACACGACATAACTTTCAAAATTCAATATAAAAATGGCCAAAAATACATCAAACTCCACAAAAACAGGACTTATGCTGAGCGAACTTAATTCCTACAGAACTAATTCCTACCAAACTTATACCGAGAGAAGCAAAAAATTAGTTACAAAATTTACCCTGAGCGAAGCATATCGGAATATTTTTAATTAAATGAGTAGCACCATAGATATGAGAGTCAAAAATTAAAGACCAGTACGTTTCAAGAACGGTCATTTGCACTTTTGGCCCTATTTGTGCTGGTCTTTAAATTCTGTCCTT
Organism: Lycium barbarum; assembly: GCF_019175385.1. Lineage (NCBI taxonomy): Eukaryota > Viridiplantae > Streptophyta > Magnoliopsida > Solanales > Solanaceae > Lycium > Lycium barbarum. The sequence continues at coordinate 20,856,632 of NC_083345.1, read as the reverse complement.
CAAATGGGCTCGTCTTTCATTTTTATCCTTCAAAATCAAATTTATAACTAGAGGGCATAAGCTACAAATCATAATATACACAAGTTATGCCAGCTCCCTTAAAGAATTTATGTCCCTCCAGGCATAAGTTTGATTTTGAAGGACAAAAATTAAAGACCAACCCATTTGAAGGACAAACATTAAAGACCAGTCCATTTGAAGTGCAATTACTTATTTGAAGAACAATCAATCCGTGCAAAAACTTGTGATGATAAGGCCAGGAATGAGAATGAATAAGTAGCCCAAAGATGAGTAAGGCCCAAACTTAGGTGGCAGCAGCTAGGGTTTAGGTGGCCTTCCTTTGCTGTTTGTAACCTACAAAGGTGAAAGACAAGTGGTTTAGTTTTGCCTCTTCGCGGCTAAACTCTCAGCCACCATGGGTATCCTCTCTCATCTTTTCTCTTTAACAATCCATAGATTCATTTTTATGTATTCTCTTTGTCTAATTAATTAGTATGTCTATGTCTTGTTTAATGGATATTAAGGTATCTCACGAGACTCTATGCACAAGAGACGTGCCACTGGTGGCAAAAAGAAAGCTTGGAGAAAGAAGCGAAAGTAAGTCACTTGTTAAAGTTTGTTGATATTGCAATTTGGTTACTAAGCTTTAAGGAACTTTTAATTGAGCTTAGTAGTTGATGTAATTGGAAAATCAGATTATTTTTTATGATTGGTGTGCGGGCTATAGCTTGTGTGCACCTCGATTAATATCACACATGCTTTTGTCCTGGTTTATTGGTTGTAGGATATAATGTATTTTTCTTATAACTGTAGTGTCCGGGCCTACCTGCGTGCACCTCGACTGTAGGATATTATGTATTCTTTTTTATAATTTTAGTGTTCGGGCCGGCTTATGTGCACCTTAATTGTAGGATATAATGTGTTCTTTTTTATAATTGTCGTGTCCGGGCCTGCTTGCGTGGACCTTGATTGTAGGATATAATGTATTTTGGGTAGTTACTTTATGTTCATGGCATGATTTGACCCGAGAATGAGCTGATCGGTGTATAAGCAGCCCAGTGAATGTTGTTTTATGAAGACTATAGCTTGGCTTTTCCTTTTCAAAGGATAGTTAATGCCCAACTTCGAACGAAGAATTATCGTTCCCTGTACAAGTAGACTTATAACGAAAAGATACCCGTTGCTGTGCTCTTCTATTTCAGTAGTAGGTACTAGGAAATTTGAGTTATTCTAACCTAGGAATACGGTGCTCTACTCTTCATATCCTTTGTAAAAAAGATTTAATGATATTATTTATAAGAGAGATAATTATGCATCCGAAAAAGAGAAGCTAAACCAGAAAGTCTGAAATAGCTAAATGTTTTAATTAACTGTAACAGAAGGGTCCAACATTTTGAAAATCTTAATTATTTGATAAGACTGTAAGTAATATGTCCAGAAAGAGTACAAATCTACCTCATAAAAATGGCTACAAATCAAACTACTAAAATTGATTTATTCTAGGCTATTTCAATCAATTTGATCTAGTCACTAGAATCTAATGGAATAGCAGTAAATCAGTTCCTACACATAATCTTTAATATAATGTAACTTGAGTAAAATACGGTGCAGAATATGAACATATTGAGGGTATTGACTTTTTAAAAATAGCTTATAAGCTAAAACCCGTAAGAGGGTGTTTGGATTGGCTTTGTGTTTTAGTGCTTTTTGGCCAAAATAGCTTTTAAGCTCTTTTTTCTACTTTTTGTGGTGTTTGGGAAATGTAAAAAGTGTTTTTAAGCACTTACTTTTAAGCCAAAAAAGTACAAAAATAAGCTAAAAGCTAAAAGTTGACTTTTAGCTTATAAGCTACTTAAAGAAAGTCAACCCAAACACCCTCTAGGAGCCCGTTTGGATTGGCTTATAAGTGGTCAAACCAGCTTATAAGCTGTTTTTTGGTTTTTTAGGTGTTTGGCAATTCAGCTTATAGGCTAAAAAAGTGGCTTATAAGCTGTTTTTTGGTCAAACCAGCTTATAAGCCACTTTTTTTAAGCTAAGCCAAATGGGCTCTAAGTTGGCAATATCCAACTTTTGGCGTTTAGCTTATTTTTGTACTTTTTTGCCTTAAAAGTAAGTGCTTAAAAGAACCCGCAAGGGTGGCTCAATTGGTTGAGCATGGGGCTTTCATAATGGAGGTCTCAGGTTCGAAACCCCCTGCCTACGATAGCAAGGGATTTGTCTTCTGGGTCGAGCTCGTCGCACGGGGCTTGCTTAGTGCGGGTTATCTCTCCTGTGTGGTTTGCGAGCTATTACACAGGAGTTGGGTTTACCCTGTGCGCACCCGAAGGGTAGCGGCTGCGGGTTCCCATGTCATCAAAAAAGTAAGTGCTTAAAAGCACTTTTTATCTTTCCGAAACACCACAAAAAGTAGAAAAAGAGCTTAAAAATTATTTTGGCCAGAAAGAAAAGCACTAAGTCAATCCAAACACCCTCATAGAGCCCGTTTGGCTGGGCTTATAAGCCATAAGTTAGAAATTCTAGCTTATGACTTTTGGCTTATTTTGGTCATTTTAGCTTAAAAGCACTTTTTTATTTTACCCAAACACTACAAAAGTGCTTAAAAGCACCTAAAATAAGCCAATCCAAACAGGCTCATAGTCTATTTGGAAATGATAGTTGGAAAAGTCATCTTCCCGTGACCTGCAGGACAATTTGTTAAACCAAGCTTTTATCGTTTGAATATTATATAACAAAGGTATTTTAGCTGCATTCCTGACTCTGAATCTGATCATTTCCTTGAATTCATTGAAGGTATGAACTTGGCCGTCAGCCTGCTAATACAAAGCTGTCAAGTAACAAGACAGTCAGAAGAATTCGCGTGCGTGGTGGCAATGTGAAGTGGAGGGCGCTGAGATTGGATACAGGAAATTACTCCTGGGGTAGTGAGGCAGTCACACGTAAGACTCGTATCCTTGATGTGGTCTACAATGCCTCAAACAATGAACTTGTTCGTACCCAAACACTCGTCAAGGGTGCAATTATTCAAGTTGATGCTGCACCGTTTAAACAATGGTACCTCCAGCATTATGGTGTTGACATTGGTAGGAAGAAGAAGGGAGCTGCCGCTAAGAAGGAAACTACTGAGGTACTTCAAACACATACCATCATCTTAATTAGTACTCCCTACCAATTTATGTAAAGGTGTTTGACTGGGCACGAAGTTTAAGAAAAAAGTAAGACTTCTGAAACTTGTGGTCTAAAATTTGTGGCTCTAAATCATTTCATTAACAGTAAAACGGGAAGTTTGAAGTTAAAATGTCACTAAATATGGAAAGATATCATTCTGTTTGGGACTGTCTAAAAAGGAAAGACGGTCACATAAATTTAGACGAAGGGAGGAATTGTTGAAGTTAATTATTTTTGGTGACTAGCGAGCCGTGAACTCTGATGACATTGCCCACATGCTGAGTGATCTTTTAGTGCTGAATGAATTCTTCCAATGTATTCTGATAGTTCTATTCTTGGCTGATACAGGAAGTAGAAGGTGCTGCAGCCGAGGAAACTAAGAAGAGCAACCATGTTCAGAGGAAAATTGAGAACCGCCAGAAGGATCGTACACTTGATTCTCACCTTGAAGAGCAATTTGGTTCTGGTAGGCTTTTGGCCTGCATCTCTTCCCGCCCTGGTCAATGTGGCAGATGTGATGGGTACATTTTGGAGGGGAAAGAGCTTGAGTTCTACATGAAGAAACTACAGAAGAAGAAAGGCAAGAGTGGAGCTGGTGCTACTGCTTAAATAGTGCCATCAGAATCTTCAGACTAGTTTCATACGGTTCTCTATTGCTGTAATTCCAGTTTTGGGGATATGTGATTTTGTATGCAGTACTTTTAATTTCATTCTTGTACTCTACCAGATTTTAGTATGTTCTCCTAGACTTTCTTAATCATTATCAGCTTTTCCATCGTCAGTCCCCGTTTCTCTTTATGGTTTTGTGATTTAAGTGGAATGATAATTCATGGTTCAGTTTTGTCTGAAAGAGTGGTTCCTACACTGTTATTTAATCACACTAATTAAGATTTAGCACTATGAGCTCGACGTATTGGGCACAAAAATGAATGGACTATGTTTTAACCAACCTAGTCTAGTGGAGTAACTCATTTTATTTCTTTGTTTATTCAACTCAATTTACTTGTTTCATTCAATAGTGAAACACGTATGCTAATTGGATTTAGAAATAATCAGTAGCATGACGAACGTCACATTAGGAAGTTCTCCACAGGCACTACATTCGCAAAGGAGCGTTCAGAACTGAACTGTAACCGATAACCCAATCGCAAAATAGGTATCAGATTAGCAGTTTGGAATTTTATAGTTAGCGTCTTAACAGTGTGAGGTACAGTGTACTCATTTCCTTATCGGTTTAGTCGTTAACCTGTTAAGAATTACTAAATTCACATTTATACCCTTTGGTAAATAAAATACTTTAAATTTAGAATCCCAAAAGAACATTATTAAATCTCAATTAGCTAATTTTCCTTCTCTCAGCAGTCTCCTCGGCCCTCACCTGTCGTTTCCTCCACTAGACCACTGTTCGATCTCTTCTCCGAGCCAACTTTGGGTGGCCACTTATCTACCAAGTATATGCTATTAGCAGGGAACAAGTTATTAGCATTTAGCAATGTGGTCTTTCCTGATTGAATTACAAAAAGACAGCTCTTGTTCCAACTTTGATTGTCAAAGCTGAAATCATCAATCTTTTTACGGTTGATAGTGCTTCCACTTTGCGGTCAAGAGTATATGACGGTTAGGAAAGTAAGCTTCTGCATACGTCTGCTAGACTTGCAAGTTATTAGCAATGTGAGCTTCCTGGTTGGAGTACAAAAAAGACAGCTCTTGTTCCAACTTTGATTGTCAAAGCTGAAATCACCAATGTTTTTACAGTTGATATTGCTTCCCCTTTCCGGTCAAGAGTATATGACAGTTAGGAAAATAAGGTACTGCATACGTCTGCTAGACTTTCAAGTTATTAGCAATGTGGGCTCCCCGTTGGATTACACACAGACAGCTCTTGTTCCAACTTTGATTGTCAAAGCTGAAATCATCAGTCTTTTTACAGTTGATAATGCTTCCACTTTGCGGTCAAGAGGTTATGACAGTTAGGAAAATAAGCTAAATGCTCTCCCCATGGTATATGATTGCTTCACTTATATTTTTTTCTCAACATCTTTTGAGACAATTTGATTACAGTTTTAAGAAGTTTTATTTTAGGCTAGAAGTAGCTTGGTATATCTTATTGATTAACTGATAAACCGTTTGATAATTGCTAACCCGTACTGAACCAACCAATATCTTATCGGTTGGCTAGCGGATTAGTACATTTAAAAGCCAATAATCGATAAACCGAACCGTTAAGCATAATTATCAGCCCGATAAGCAGCCCTATTCACAAACGTCTTTGATTACGATTGGATACCCTTTGTCAAAATATATAAATAAAAGATTACTTAATCTTGAACACCCTTAACAAGATTTCTAATTTCACTACTACCCCTACTATTCTTTACTCAACCTATTTTTGAAAACATCTTTGATTACGATTAAAAGAAACAATCTCAAAAATAGACCAAGAACCAGTTTCAGTGTTAAATATTTGGGTTAGTTCCTTGAACTTTGTGACATTAGTTAGGGTCGTACTTCTTTTGGTGGATGATCTGGTGAGTTTTGATGGATGACCGGTTGATGACTTTAAAAAGATAGGTAAAAGACTGAAGACCTTGACTTATGCCTTTTCTTTGGGTTGGAAGTCACTGATATTTTATCTGGTTTATTTTGGGGGCTATATTTTCTCAGAAAGTGTTGCGATAATAAATCCGTGCTACCACAAAATACAAGTTAGCTATCCCTTAAGATCCTTTAGGGACCATATAAAGGCCGTTAACAAATTTCATATGAGAATCGACCAATTTGAACCAAGCTAGTAAATGATCATCAGAATGCACGGCGTAACTGGTGCTTTCTCCCAAAATTTAACTATATATAACTGTCAATGGCAAAAATAAAGAATCACAAACTTGACCAAACAAAAACAGACTACTCGATGGTTACATACTATTACAGATAAACATGTATTAAATTACATCAAACCAAGAGGCAGGCAGATGGCAGATCCTACCAGTATTGATTTCAATCTCCACCTTGGCATCAATTGATTACATATGACTGCCATATCTTATGCAGCCTTCGTTAAAATTGTGTGTGTCGACTACATAAATGTAGGAATAGGGAGCCAGGTACCACAATCACATGTACAAGCAGTACGTCAGCCCTTCTGAGAGGATTTACCACAACTGAATTCGTGGCCAGATATCCTATAGGGATCTTATGATCAGCTCACCTGTTCGCCAATCAAATCAAGACCAACGACAAGGAAAGTAAACCCTTGAAACAACAGGAAATAGAAGTGAATCCCTTGAGCAGATAACAAGCTTCTGACAGAGGCTGTTAATAATATAAATGCAAGGGCAAGCTCTTTCCGGTATAAACGGTTTCTCTTCCTCTTTCCCATTTTCTTGGTCATCTCTAATTTGCTAAGCTCAGCGAGGCCTGATTCTGATGATGACCTTGAGACAGTACTCTTCTTCTCCAATAAAGGTTCAGATTCATTTTCCACCATTGCAACTAAATCAGCTTCCGATGATCTTCCGGACTTCTTCGTAACAATCCACTCGTAAGAACTTCCTAACTGGAAAAGCCCTGATATCATGGCATGGAATTTGGTCACAGACATTGTGTTTTCAAATAAAAGATAGGGTACAATAAAAGGGAATGATTGTGGGGCTGGAAGAATATTGAGGACAGACATAAGTCCAGGCACATAGCAGACGACCCAAGCTGGTAACTGGGCTTCTGGGAGGAACATGGTGAGTGGGAGAATGATACAAAAGAGAGTAAATGAATAAAATGGTAGGATGAGCTTCCGCAAGAGGAAAAAAAGAAATATCAGGTTGGCTTTCTTGAACCAACTAACCTGAAATGAGAAGCATATACAATAATCACTTGAGAGGATATAATGATCTTTAAACTTCTTAAAAAAATAATAGTGTATCTATAAAGCATTCAGGGATTCACTCGAACATTCAAATTGAAATGACACAGTAAGGAAACCATTACTTGATTAGAAGGAAAGCCTCATGATTTACGTGTGATGAGATAATAAGAACGGGGTAATTACAATAACTTCCCTTTCGTATAACGACAACATACAATAACCTTTTTTTTTGGGTAGAGTAACTTTAACAACCATCATTACTCAATTTTATCCCAAAACTAACTGACATACGAGTCCTCAAAAAGCAGGAAACTAGGGTACAAAAATATATGGAAGAATAGGATGACCAGAGGAGTACGAATTTGAGGAAATGAAAGAAAAGTATGTGGTCCTACAGCTCAAGTGGTATATATGCCCAACGCGAAGATGTCAGAGGGAATACACCCTGAGTCCTTCCTCTCTTCTTTGGTATTGGCCTTCAAAGCAAGCACATAGAGGAAAAAGATGTTTCAGAAAGAAAAGTTTTTGAAGAGCTTGTCCTACCAAAGTATGAAGAGAGGAAGCCAACACTTGAAAAATGATAGGACCTACTAATTTGCAAGAGCAACTACTGTTTCCTACTAAAGTCCTACCATTTTCAGCAACTACTTCGACCCAAGTTATTTCCAAATTTCCCATTAGCTGGAACATTCAACCAAAAATCTCATATTTAGCAAATGTTGAAGAAGCGGATTACCGAAAAAGAAAAAGAAGGCAATATTTCACGAAGTTCTATTTCTTCTTGTCTGGCAAATTAGAGTTTTGCATGCTTGAGACATGCCAATACTCCCTAACCAATTCTACAACTCTGCTAATCTTTTTGTTCGTTTTCTGCATTCTAATTCTGGAAACTACTTCTAAGCTTTAGTTCCTATTTTCCATCTCTTAAGCACTCCTGACCTATGATATGCTGTCCTGCACTGTCACACTGACGTTCTATAAGTCAGGATGGCCATGGGTCCTGCCACAATTTTATCTTCCTTCCTACCGGGACATCAACTCGAACTAGAGCATTTGCAACTGAAATATGAGATTTAGTAACCCTTGGAAGGTTAGTAAATGCGTTTGCCTGTTCATGGACATCTAAGGGGGAGTGTTGTAAATTCTATATATTATTTTTGGATGTCCATAACTCCTAAAGGTGTAATTCTTACCATTATTTTGGTAACCCCACTCCATGATCTTTTACACCTCCTCCAGGTTCTCAATGGTTAATGTCAGGTTTAAGGCAACATTGTAATCACCCTTTATGTAATAGTATAAATAGGGACATGAGATGTATGGTAAACTTCGAAGTAAGAAGAAAGTTCGGCTATTTTGATTTAATCTTTAATACGTTATTTTGAGCTTGATTTCTCAACACGACTCCTACTTTTCTCAGAGTTAAATTCCAGTTCTTCTATCCGCAAGATATAAAGATCTTAAAAAAGGTCTAGTAGCTTGTGATACTGAAAGGTTGACCTACTTATGTTCTTTAGTATATTTGTTTTCTTTCTCCAGAAAATTATTAGACATGTTATTTCAACAAATAAACGATAACTTGCAATGGTCACTTCTTCAAGGTAGGAATCCTGACATTGTCTAGGTTCACCTACTACTGCTTTTCTTCTATGCAGGCATTATGTTTTTTCCAACTAATGTATCTTATATTTGTATGAGTATTCTTTAAGCAAACTTTTTATTTGATAACTTATACATTAAAATAATATTACTCGTTGAACTTCTGTAGTGAATACTGTGAAAGTCCGTAGTACTTTGTATAATAGTTTACATCATGTCGAATTTGTCCTAACTTGAGTTAGTGGCACTTGATGTCTCTGAGAAAATTACCTATCATGGATTCTCGATGCTGAAATTCACTTAGACGCTAAAGGTCTTGGTACCACTATTACTCAGGATAATGAAGCATTGAATCAGGACAAAGCGAAGGCTATGATTTTCCTTGGTCATTATCTGGATGAAGGGCTGAATTTGACGGGGAAAGATCCACTTGAATTATAGAATGGTCTGAAGGAAAGATATGATAACCTTAAGATAACAGTATTTCCAAGGGCTGGGTATGAGTGGATACACGTTGTATATAGAATAACTTCCTAATTAAAATTATGTGGGGAAGCTAAGAATGATGAGTATTTATTGGAATACTCTTACCACTTTTCATGCCTCAAATATGGTGTTACAGCAGCAATACCGTGAAAGGGGTTTTAAAAAATATCTTGAGTTGATCTCATGCCTTTTGTGGTTGAGCAACATAATACTCTTTTGATGAAAAATCATAAAGCCCGTTTCACTGATCTGTTCCTTTCCCGAAAGCGAACGCGGTAGCAGCACATGGTAAGTCTGAAAGAAGACAATAATTATCGGGGCCACATGAATGTGCGTCAGTGTAGCAATGGCATGGGACAATATAATAATCATCATCCCAGTGGTCACTATAAACAGGAGAACAATCTGGTTTCCCAATACAATCCTCAAAAGGCAAAGGCAATAACTTTCATCATTGTGGCATAAAAGGTCATTGGAAAAATGGGTTCATACTCAAAAGTCTAGCAGAATCATTGATTAAATGTCACCAATTGATAATTAGACCATCGCTAATGAGGACAAAACTTCCCCTTTCGGTATGAGGGCATGCTATTTTGCATGCAGTAGACCATCGCTAATGAGGACAAAACTTTCCCTTTCGGTATGAGGGCAGCTATTTTGCATGCAGTAACACTTGTACGCATAAGGCCAACTAGTTATCATGAAGTCTCCCCACTACAGTTGGCTTTAGGTCAGGAGCCAAACATTTCCCGTCTAGTGCGGTATGTGTTCCAATTGCTCCAGCACGACACCCCAAAGAAGGTTGGGGTTATATATTGAGTATGAATCTCCTATTTTAAAATATTTGGAACCTGTGAGTAGAGATTTATTTACGGCAAGGTTTGTTGATCTTCTTTCTTTCTTTTCAAATTCTTTTTTCAAACACCCTACAACCTTTGAAAGCTCTTTAGGAGTGCCAATGATATTCAAGTCGTCAACATATACAAGCTATTATGACAAATTCAGATCTAGACCTTCTTATAAAAACACAAGGACAATTACGATTCTTTTTGTACCCTTCCTTTATTTGCCTCTCTCTTGTAAGAGTTTTGATAAAGCCTTACAAAATGCTCAAGTGCCTGACATTCATTTTTTCAATGACCTTTCATGCAACAACGATGACAATTATTGTCTTTACCTTCTGAAGGATTGTATTGATAACCCATATTGCTCTTCTACTTACAATGACCACGACGATGACGATTATTATATCGTCTCTTGCCATTGGCACTCCCACACACATTCATATGGCCCCAATAATTATTTTGTCTTTCTTCCAGACTTACCATGTGGTGCTACCACGTTCGCTTCCGGTAATGGAACAAATCCAGTTAAGCGGGTTTCATGATTTTTCCATAAAAATGGTATTATGTTGCTAAACCACAAGAAGACATGAGATCAGCTAAGAATAATTATTAAACCCCTTTCACGTTATTGCTGTTGTAACACCATATCTGAGGCATGAAAAGTGGTAAGTCTTTTCCAACAAATCCTTATCATTCATAGCTTCCCCACATAATTTTAATTTGGAAGTTATTCTATATACAACTATACTCACATATTGTCTTAAAATCTTGTAATCGTAAGTGTATCCACTTATACCGAGTCCTTGGCAATACTGTTGTCTTAAGTTTGTCATATCTTTCCTCCGTACCAGTCCACAATTCAAGTGGATCTTTCACTATCAAATATTCAGCCTTCCATCCTTCATCCAAATGATGGTGAAGAAAAATCATAGCCTTCGCTTTGTACTGATTCAACGCTTCATTACCATGAGTAATAGTGGCACCAAAACCTTTAGCGTCTAAGTGAATTTCAGCATCGAGAACCCATGATAGGTAATTTTTCCGAGAGATATCAAGTGACACGAACTCATGTTTGACAAATTTGACATGATAACTATTATAGAAAATAATTAAGTTAGAAATAATAAAGATACACGTATTACAACAATTTTCACTACAGGAATAACGACAAAGTAACTTATGTTTAGAAATATTTTTTAAAATGTATAAGTTATCAAATCAAAAGTTTGCTAGGAGAATACTTATAACATATAATATACATTGTTTGGAAAAAACATAGCAACTACATAGAAGAAAAGCAGTAGGTGAATCTAAACAATGTCAAGACTGCTACCTTGAAGAGGTGACCATCGCAAGTTATCCTTTATGTGTTGAAATAATGTGTCTAACAATTTCACGGAGAAAGGAAGGATTGAAATATACCAAAGAATATAAGTAAATCAAAGTTTCAAAATCTCAAGCTACTACACTTGTAGTTTGTATGAGAACGAGCTATTAGAGGAAATATAACTAGAAGATCATCATACCGTGCGGATATAAGAACTGGAATTTAACTTGGAGAAAATTAGAGTCGTGTTGATAATGTGTTACGAAATCAAGCTCAAAATAACAATATTAAAGATGAAAAAAAGATAGACAAAATAGGAGAACATTCTTCTTTCTTTCAAGTGTACCATACATTACATCTCATACCCCTATTTATACTATTACATAGAGGATGGCTATAAGGTGGCCTTAAACATGGCATTATTGAGATCACGGAGGAGGTTATCTAGGTGAAACAACCAAAATAAAGAATTACACCTTTAGGAGTTATGAACATCCACTAATAATATAGAATTTACAACAATAAGTATTTTTTCAACTATTAGTAAATTTCTCCAATTACCTCTACTTGTATTGAGAAAATCTCTCTCTCTCTCTCTCTCTCTCTCTCTCTCTCTACACTGTTCATTATCATAGATTTCTATATCTCGTTTATCATAAACTTTTTTCTCATGAAACAAATGATTTGAAGACGAGAGGGTAGCTCAAGTGAGAAACACCATATACCTCCTATTTTGAAGGATGCAAAGTCGCCAAAGCAAAGTGACAAAGGCCCAGTGTTGATCTTTTGGGAACAGTGGTCGAGGAATCGGATAGATGCAGGTTATCATGTTTAAGAATAAGGCAAAAAACTTTTGGAATGCAATCTATGTATTTCACATTTTCTTTGGAAAGGTAATAATTGTTAATGTGAAGTTCCCAATATACAAGGGGTATGCAAAAGTAAAAGAATCTACACAAAGATATGATTTTCTAAGAAAAGCACCCGATCACCTACGCAAACAGAAGCCTCATGGGTGCACCAAAATTTTACTAGGAACAGACGATAAGCTCTCATATGTATAAAAGACTTTACACCTTTCCATCACAGACAAAAGATGAGTTATATGGTGGAATACAGTCCCAGCATCTGGTGGACAATTTGGAGAAGAGTAATTACAGATGCTTTGAAGATAAATCCAACTTCATTCGGAAGACAAAGTTTAACTACAATCTATCGTTTAGTTCTTGTGTAAAACGGAGCTTGTAAATGAGGCAGAACCAGTTTAGAACTCATAGAGTATCTTCATGTTTAGAAAAGGATACACTTTCGCATTTTGTTTTTTGCTATCCTGTAATGTTCTGTCCAGCACCAACTTAGCGCTGATTCTTAGTTTATAAAGTCCTAAATTTTCCAAATAAGGCAGTGTTATCAAAAGCGAAAAGCGCAAAAAAGCTCTAAGGTTAGTTGGGGCTTTAAGCGCAAAGCGCAAATAAAGTGTGGGCTTTAGTGAAAAAAAGCACAATGGTGCAAAATTACAAATATATGTATGTTTAGTGCAAGACTAATAATAGTAAGCATGAATAACAAATATATGGACAAAGAAATTGTAAAGACATTAAGATAAAGTGAAATATCAATCATCTAGTGTCACCTCTTCAAGAGAGGCTCAATGGCAAGGAAAAGTATGTCTTAGAGCCTTGATGTTGACACTAAAGCGCACATAAAGCGAGGCGAAGCGCTCAACGTGTTTTGAGCCTCGCTTCAGGGCTTAAGCGCGCTTCAAGCGCGCCTTTGACAACACTGAAATAAGGTACTTTCCGCCTATTCGAAACTTCCTATTCCTCTCTTTCCAAATTATGACATAAGAGCCAGGAGAGCTACATCCTATATTCTATATCTTCTTTTCCTTCATCTGAAAGTCCAGATATTTCACCCTTTAACGGGTGCCAGTGTCACGTACTGTCTCCCAGAAATATTTCAGGTGTATCTCACATTACATATATATGCAATAGCAATTCCAATATGTAAACAGTTGGGAATCACTGACCTATCAACATTCAATACATTGTTGCCATAAGAGGGTATTAAAGTCTAGCATACTCTCCAAAATCCAAAAAAAGGACAAGGTTGGCCATAACTCCCTGTTGTTTATCCAGAAATTACTGATCTTCAATCTGTTTACCTCCCTCCTGTTTTTAAAGGAGAGGCTTCACGCATTGCGGATCAGAATAAAGTGTTGTGGAAAAAGAGTCGTGACCCTGGATTGCCATATCTCATTTACCATTTTAATTTACTGGCCATATTAGATGCTGAGTAACTTGCTGACTAAACTTCAAGTTAGTTATAGATATCGTGACCAAAATGTATGAGAATATTTTCTTATGATAAACACCCCATACTTTCTTATGATAAATACCCCATACGAACCTTTGAACGCAATATGTCGGAAAAACACAGGCGAAAAAGTTGCATTGGACCAGAATGCCACCGGTGTTGCTGCTTCTTATATGCCTCGTAAGACTCCGGTAGTTCACAAAGACACTACAAAAAGGAGAACCGAATTTGTTAAAACCTGTTATTGGGCAAAGAGCCTAATTAACAATTTAGAAACTCACAAACCTTAACATCGTTCACATAGATAAATTTCCATCCGCAAAGGTGAGCACGGACAGCAACATCCATATCTTCAACTGTTGTTCGCTCTAACCAGCCTCCGCATTCTTCAAGGGCCTTGATTCTCCATACACCAGCAGTGCCATTGAAGCCAAAGAAGTTAATGAACCATCCATTGACTTGTTGCTCTACTTCAAAATGAAACGCAAGATTTATGTTCTGCAATCTCGTAAGCAAATTCTCGTCCTTGTTCACAAAAGCCCACCTTGTTTGGACAAGAGCGACGTCATCATGTCCCTTCAAGAATGCAACAGGAAAAAGTCATATACGTGACTGGAAAAATAACCGAAGTGCGCCATGGCAGCCAATTAATGCAGAATATTGCAATTAAGAGGTGGGAGGCTCACTATAACACTAGCACCCAAGAGGTATAAAATAATTTTTACACAAGCCTAGTTTTTCGCTCAGCATAAGGATAACTTGAAATCTGAACGCACTCAATAAAGGGTAAAAGTTAGAAATTATTCGTCGCAATTAAAAAAAAGAAATAATTTGATGATAACAATCAAGCCTGTTCATACCATGCAAATTTTATATCTACTAGGACGAAGACTTTTAGCCAGCATGAAAATACATCATGCACATAATATGAAGGAAATAACACTTCAGCACCAATTGTTCTTAGTAAATAGAAAAGAGAAAAAGAAATGAAGTAGAAAACCCCACGAACAGGTAGCTTCTAAAAGGAAACTGAAGAAGACATGCTTTGATACCCTCAAGATAACTTTTGTACAAAAACACGACTAGTAATTTTTTGATGTGTTCTGGGAATTTCGGCTGATTCTGTGCATAGAAGAGTGGTACTACACGCTTACAGAGGAGTACAGCATGACAGTTGTGAGAATAAAGGAGTTAGTAATTCTGTTCTTTACTTTACAGTTTTGACTTTAGTCCCATTGAGGTTTAAGTAGAAGTTACACTAATTACACATTAGCCCAGTTTCATTTTCTGCATTTATCACTTTTAGTCCAATACTCTTTTGGGAAAGGACGCTGCTATATGTAAGCTGAGAAGCTTCTTTCACGATTATGAAATGCAAATCCCTAGTTTATTTTCTTCTTCTTAGCTTAGCTAGCTCATTTCTTCCTGTGAATTCCCAATTCCGATCCAGATCACATCATTTTTGCAAATAAAGATTGGAACAAACTCCTGCCCTGCCTATAATATGAAGCTTTAACTTAACTCCTTTTTCGAAATTTCCGAAAAAATCTAGAGTTCCTCGTGTTAGTGACATATCCCCTTTTTCATTAAGAAATAACATAGGAAGACTCCAATAGTAACACCAACAAAAAGAGACAAGCCTATTGGAACAAGATTTCAATTCAGAGAACATTCTTTAGTGCCTACATGAGCCAGCCAGATATATCTAGGAAAAGAAATCACCTTGAAGTAGGGAATAGTGTTCTTCAGAAAATCTGGTGTTGGTTGGAAATCTGCATCAAAAATTGCTACAAATTCATAATTTTTTACATAGTCACAACTCATTGCAGATCTCAGATTCCCTGCCTTATAGCCTGTGCGTATAAGACGATGACGATAAACAATGTGCACACCCCTCTGTTGCCACTTTTGTACTTCAGCCTTGATAAGTCCCTGAACACCCAAATCATCTGAGTCATCTAATATTTGTACGAGCATTCTCTCCTTAGGCCAATCCTGGATACATACTGCTGCAATCGATTGTTGGTATACCTGAGTTATACCACAATGAAGGAATTTATACTTAGTCAAAGAGAAACTCAACAAAACATAACTTACTCATTTAGGGAAATAGGCGGCTCGTCATAAAGATACACCTAAATTAGGATCACTAAAGCAGATAATAGATGCATAGTTTCTGTCAAGAACACAACGTAGTGACAATTGCGGGTGCTGACCCAAGATTATTATTAGAAATTGTTTGCCCATGCAGATACGTTCTTAAATCTGCATTCAAGTTAAGATAGAACTACTTGGTTTAATCAACTGGTCACCCTGTATTTAGGCCAACTAAATACTGTGTAAGAAGTCTCAGTCTTGGTAAAGTCATCATCTCAAAATTATCCTAAGTTGCATGATTGTTACTAAATAGACAACACGTGCTTTCTTCTACAAAAACAGGTATTCAAATGCATGAAACATTTTACGTGCGAAACATCACTAGATACTGCAAATTTAGTAAAGATTATATCTTATCACTCGAAACATCACTAAAAACTGCAAAATTAGTAAAGATTGCATTCTCATTATTCCTATTTCTACAAGCAAATGAAACTAGCTCGCCACTTGGCTTTGTGAGGGGAAGTTCTGCAGAAATGAACAAACTAGGTGTTGGAAACCTTACAAAAAATACTTGATCACGAAATCTGTAGGGAATTCTTGAAAGCTTGAGGCGTGTCAAAGACACTGTCCTTAAGGATATTTCACCCATAAAGGTGTATCCCTAGGATTCAACAACCTATTCTAGTATAAAACCAGGAGCACAGAAACTAACAAAGATGAACAAAAAGAAAACACATCACAACAATAATATGGGAAGAAGAATTTCTCTTGATCTTTCCCCTCCAAAGGAAGAGAACTAGAACATATATATTGATCAAAGATGGTTGAAGAGCCTTCAATGTTAATAAGAAATTAATGTCCCGACTTTAATAAGAAGTTAATGCAGTAAGAATTGAACCTCAGATTAATGTTTGAAAACGTATCAAACATTATGATATAGTAAAAGCCATATTCAAGGCTAAGAATTGATGGCTAATGAAGAATAAAAGGACTGTTGTGATTCCAAAAGTAATGTTAGGATTGTAAGATAACAAAGTTTTAAGGAATGAATGTAGACAATAATATGGATAATTCTTTTTGAGATATTATAATTATTTTTCCAACACTAAGTAAGGAAGCAAATTCACTGAGCATGTAAGGTCTAGAATCACAAAGTACTCCCTCCGTCTCAATTTAAGTCTTTTAATTTCATTGGCCACAAAGTTTAAGGAATAAAAAGAGACTTTTGAATCTTGTGGCCCTGAATTAAAGATATGTATAATGTACTAAAATGTACTTTGAATCTTGTAATTTTATACTTCCCATGCAAGATCTGCCGCGATGTTAGAATCGTCAATTTACTAAATATAAAAAAGATGCACTCTTTCTGATACAGACCAAAAAAGAAAAGTAAGACACTCAAGCAGCAGTGAGAACTCGAAAACATACATTGTCTTACCTCCCTCTCATTGCACATAGGTATCTGTATCAACACCATAGGATAATCCTCAACATTCACATCATTTTCACCATACTCAATCTCAGCTTTCGGTTTAAGTCGTCGAAACTTAATCCAAAAGCAACCAAATACAAGCACAATCCGATCAACCGACTGTATTAGAAACAACACAATACACATATTCGTCAAACTCTGTAATGGCGGCGCCAAATAATTTGCCCTAATTTCTATCCAATTCGCATACACATAACCCGATTCCACAGTTGGTGGACTGAAATGCCATCCTTTAAAGTAAGCAATAAGCTCAAACACTAATAATATCACTGAAACTGTTAAAAACAGTTTAATTACACGGTAAAGTCTAGAATCTGACTTAGGTGGCGATGAATTGGAGGTCACAATTCGGCGATTAGCTGTACGAACAATAGAGACGAATCGATTAGTGAGGAATGCGATTGAATTAGCGATTTGCTGGAATTTAAGAAGGTAAATCCAGGAGAGTTGACGAGCACTACGAGTACGAGTATGTTCCTTCTGGTCAACATTAGGGCTACTGATCTCAATAGTCAAAGGGAAGAGGTTGTCGTCATTGCTATTTGCTCTCTGTTTGTTCCACCATTCCTGAAATTCTTCATTAGGCTGACGAGACATATATAGGAGATATTTGTTTTCTGACGAATCGGAGGAACAAAGAGCTGAATCTGAGTGGATGAGGCAGATTTTCGATTTTTTAACGGCGATAGAAAGTGGAGGGAGGGAGGGAGTGTAGCGAGAGTGAGTGCACTACAGTGATCTGGAGAATGGGGAAGAAAAGCAGGAAGGTAATGAAAGCTAAATTTAGTTTATGTGCTTGACAAAAAAAAAAAAAAATTGAAGCAGACCATGTGCGGCAATATTTGAGAATCATACGCGCATGTATCATCGTATCTTTCACGCGTGCCATGTTTTTAGGAGTTGTTTGGTGGCTGGCTAGAGGCTAGAGCTATACCAAAGAATTTATGTATTATTTTATATAGTGTTTAGTAATTCATATATTAGTTATTTTATTTTTTGTCATGTATAAAATAATATATAGATTTTCTTTTAACTTATACATGTATTAGTTATACGGATTTTTAATTTGCAAATCAAACACTGTATTAATTTTAAATATGAATAATTTACTTTCTAACTAGCTATAAACGTGATATTCTTTATGTAAGATTTAAACATGAATAGCTTGCCTCCTAATGAGCTACTAAACGATCCCTGTTTATTCTTTCTTTTATAATAATCTTTTTATTATGAGTATAAATGTATAATAGGTCCTCATAAGAAAATGATGTTATAACTTCGACAAGTGATCTGATCATTGTTTGTAGCACTTGATTTTGAAACCTTACACGATCAAGTAGGGTTGAATCTGTGGACAAAAATAGAAATTTGATATTTGAAGCGCGGGGGTTTTGAAGCTGATCCATTTGCCAATGAGTCGCTGATAAATTACATCACTCATCATATATATACAACTGACACTAGTTATATCATATTTTTTCTTGTCTTACAAAAAAGTGTCCATCTTGGAATAAATATTTTCAAGAGAAGTATTAATGTACAATTTTATATTTAAAGGAGATAATTTATGGGTTCTTTAGTTGAAGGCTGAAGTGCGCATATCTCATTGGGGATCATTATTCGAGCACTACTTGTAGACTATAGTACCTAAATATTTAGAAAAAGGGTTCAAAACACACTCTAATTTTGATAAAAATTGCTATAACACACTCCATTTTTGCGGGGGTCCTATGACCCCCCGGACTATCTTTTTGTGTATTATTGACGATATTATCCAGTGACCTAGACAAGCAAGTGAGCACATGTTGGTTGAGCGTGTAAGAGTGGACTCAAAACTAAACAGACCCATCTCTATTTCCCACGTTGAAGTCCAAATAATCCTCTTTTTTTTTAGCGAAGGGTCCATTTAGTTTTAAGTCCACCCTTACGTGCTCAACCAATGTGTGCTCACTTGCTTGTCTAGGTCACTCGATAATATCGTCAATAATACACAAAAAAATAGTCTAGGGGGGTCATAGAACCCCTGCAAAGTTGGAGTGTGTTATAGCAATTTCGGTCAAAGTTGGAGTGTGTTTTGGAACCTTTTCCCAAATATTTATAAGTTCACCCATTTGGAAATAAATTCAAACTATTTGAAGTTACATATGATTAAAGTCCAGTCATTTATGTGTAAACTTCAACCAATTTATTTAAAGTTCAAGCATTTTTATCTGAAGTTCATGCATATATGGATGAAGTTCAATTATTTTTGTGTTAAATTTGGGTAGAAATGCTTAAAATTTAGCCATATTTAACTTCAAGACACCATTGTCTGAAATTATTTCGAAGTGATTAGAAGGCCGTGTTTGTTTTATCATAGGCCCCATTGTATCAAAATTTTCAAAACATTTTTTTTGCGCGGATTGTCCTTCAAAGGCGCCGGTCTTTAATTTTGGTCCCTCAAATTGCTGGTCTTTAATTTTTGTCCTTCGGTTTAAAAAGTGGTCAAAAATACCCCGAGGTTCTATGTTCGGACCCCGCTTAGTCAAAAAAAAAAATTCACAAGGCATGGCTTTCGCAAAAACCTCTGCTTTAAAGCTTAACATTTGCCCAAAAATTAGGTCTATTCAGGCAAAAGCTAGGGCTTAGTCAAACTTTTGCCCAAAATTAGGCCTTAAGGCAATCCTCTGTCTTAAGGCCTAATTGTACCTCTGCCTTAAGGCCTAATTTTTGCTCGAATAAGCCTAATTTTGGGCAAAAGTGAGGCCTTAAAACAAAGGTTTGCCTTAGGGCCTAATATTGGGCAAAGGTTTGCCTTAAGACCTAACTTTTTTCCGAATAGGCCTAATTTTGCTACGAAACTCTGCCTTATGATGATTTTTTTAACTGAGTTGGGGTTTGAATCGAAAACCTCGGAATATAAGGCGAAGGGGAAAAAAATTAAAGACAAGCAATTTGAGGAACAAAAATTAAAGACCACTCCCGAATAAGGCCAATCGTGCAAATTGCCCATTTCAAAATTCTTGGACCCATCTAAAGATAAAGGCCCATGGTTGTTTTATCTGGGCCTAAAATCTGACACTTGGTCAACTAGCATATAACTCGATGCATCCATTGGGAGTTTCCCGTACAACAATACTTTTTACCTGCAGGCCATTCCCCAAGCAAACTTTGGAGCTCAATAAATGTCGTTTTTCTAATGTCCACAGACTACTGTGTATTGAACTCACACATAGCGGGCCTTATAGCCTATTTGGATAAGTATGGACTTCTCAATTGGGCTATCATTGCAGCTCTGAAAGAAGACATTTCCATAGAATATCCTTTTTGGGATGATCGTTTAGTAAATGATCTATTTTTTTATTTTTTATTTTTCTTATAATTTATGAAACTTTTAGATTACTCGATAAAGATTTTTTTTTGAGCAAACTATATATTTTATGAGAAAATATTAGATCATGATTTAAAATTTGATTTTTTATTACAAATAGAGGACGATAGGTACAATTGCGTATATGACCCCTACGAAAGGCATCCCAAATTACCTTCCTTGGGATCGATGTAGAATCTTACCATATGTTTGGGAGTTTTACTGATACAGTTAGTTGTACTCATTGTGTACAATTTTTTAACATCAATAAAAAACTTTAATTTGGTAACACAGAAAATAGTAACTTTTTACGCTTCAATAGGATTAGTAAGGTAAGACATGAGTCCTCTTGCATGTATTTTTTTCCTTTGAGTTTCGTCTTTATTATGTAAATAAGAATCTAGTCCTAGGCACCTCGCCAGCTAGTGGATTTGCTTTAAAAAAAAAAAATTGGTAACACAGAAAATAAAGTACCATGGTTGGTAAAACGATAATTTTTTTGCGGGGCAGTCTATTAACACTATCATTTAAATTGTACACATCTTTTTTATATTTTTGTACATGTACCACTTCAAATATGATGTGTCTGAAGTTAAGACTTGACAAAACCTAACTTCAGACTTTTTGCCTGAACTTCAGTCATATATGATTGAAGTTCAATAATTTTTGCATCAACTTTAGCTATATGAGCATGAACTTCAGACAGAAATGACTAAAGTTAGTAAAAAATGATTGAACTTCAGCCATAAAGTAAAACAAAAATGATTGAACTTCAGCCATATGAAACTTCAGACACCGTATGTCGAAAATTGTTTGAAATGAATACATGTGCAAAAACATTTAAAAAGGAGAACAAGCTAAATGGTAGCATCAAAATCGGGTATCCGTGTACTCCCCGGTAAAATGTGCAACTAGCCTATACTATATTTTTGTTTTTATACTGTATTACAGTATCGGTGCGTATATGTTAAATTCTGCTTTTGGGCTCAATTTCTAGGTGTCATGCCAAATAAGTAGTAAAATTTATACATTTCTTCATTAGATTACAAAAGGGTTACAAAAAGAGCCGACATGGGGAAAGATAAATGACATTGCCTGCTCCAGTTTTGCCTTCACTCCGTAATCAGTCCTCTTCATTTCACTTTCACCAAATAACTCGTTAATACCTAATTTATCACATGTTTGCCCAAATTTGGGTGACAACTATAGGTGGTTTTGGATGAGTATCACTCGCGAGCCTTATGGTATATTCATATAGTAAGCCTCGGGAATTTTTTTTTATCGTAAACATTCATCGATTATGATTTTATCTCATGTGCATTCCATATTTCAAACACTAATTTCGCAGTATACCAACACCTTTATTTCATTGATCAATATAGTGTAATGTTTTACCATATCATCATGCAACAATTGACAGCAATATCTTTTTTACCTTATTGGTCAAGGATGTTCTTCTTTAATTAGAATTCCAAAATTCTCTTAGTAGAAAATGGATTATTCGATCAATGAATAGACAGAAATCGTTGGTCTGTTAATGCGACAACTGATTAGCAATTTAGCATCGTTAAGACACATTATTGGAAAGGGAGGGGGTGTTGGGGGTTACTAGCAGAAAATTCTCAATTGTTAAACTACATTAACAACTTCTCTTAATAGTGAATAAACCAAGGCTACAACTTCATCCTACATGAAATGGGCAGTACTACGATCCTTAACAGGGGCTCAAATTTAGCCCATAAAAATATAACTCGATTAGCCTATCGATCTTGAATTAGATTGGTAAGGTTGGTTATATATTTATTATTGGGCCATGAGCATGTAGTGCAATTAGCGTGGGCGGAGTTAGGGTACTGAATAAGGGGGTCATCTGGACCCTCTTCGTCCAAAAAGTTATGCTACATATACAAAATCAAAGTTATTTTTTATGTATATATAGTACATGTTGAATTTTCTTGACTTATTCGTACAGAAAAAAATACTTAACTTTTTTAGTTTAATTTGTTCAACATATAGTCATGATAAATAAAAGAAAAAGTTTATTTGGGTTTTTAATTAAATAAATTATAAAGAACAAACAAACAAATGAAAAATAAAATAAAATTTGACGCATTGTTTAGCCAAAGATGATCCGACCATCTTGATTCAAACAAATATTATCCAGTTATGATCCAACTCAATCATTTATATCAGCAAAAATGAGTGAATGGTAACAATTAGCAAGCATTTTAGCTGGGAAAAGAGAAACAAGAATGATGTTTGCAGAGAGACAAGGGCATCCTATCAAATGACGACGATCAGAAATATAAATATGTACAACTATAAATTAAAACGAAAGTCCTCCTAATACATTTCAAAGCTCCAGCCTTACTCCCTTGCTAGTTGTACACCATGTTACCTGGTTGGTAAATCAAATGATCCTTTGCTTACCTTTTAATTTAATCACCGCCCTACCATTAGGCTTCTTATATTCTAAATTCTGTACTTTCTTGTACATTCAATCTTACAAATAAATATGAAGAAGATTTGTTAATATGAAAAAATGCGGTTAAGAAAAGAGCGTTTATTCTCTTGAATGACTCAAGTTATATAGTTTAGTAGAAATATTACAAAATTTATTCAATCTTTTTTGATGTTAAAAGAAAAAATCTTTACGGGGATTACATTGTCAAATTTGTATAATATTTTCATTGTGAACCTGTGAATTTCATTGCTTATTGCTCAATTATGGTCAGGGGCGAATCTAGTTAATGATTTATGAGTTCATTCGAATTCAACAGCATTCAGCTCAGATTGTAATCATTGTTGATCAGCATGAAGAATATATGGCCCTGCGAGAGTGTATTATTTTAGAAATTTCAACAATTTGTTTAACCGATATAAATTGTGACCCCAACCTCGTAGATATTTCAATTCCAGCGAATGATGACGTCATATCCTCAATTCGATCAATTCTTAACAAATTAGTACAAATAGTAGAATTCGATTTCAGTAAATCAAATGAGTTATAGCAGAATCTCCAAAACTCAAAATCGTGATGTTCAAACCGAATCCAACTGATCTGATTATGGTTACTTTTGTTTTCATATTGAATTATGGTTACTCATGTCCTACTGAAATGCCATCAAATTTGCGTCAGTACTCAACCTTGTCTAAACATTCTTTCTTAGTAAAAAATTTCTTAATATATATTCCTTTGTCATTTTCACTCCAACTTTCGGAAGCATATAAAACTTTTCTCCAACTTTTTGTATCAAATTTCTTCCACATGATTGTGACTATAAACCAACAAACCCTTTTGAGGCATGATATCACCCTATAGGTTTGAAGCATTCATGCTAGACTTATAATATACTTAACCCCTAACATAACACTATTAGGGAACATGTTAGTGACTCACTTCAATTTGTACTTTGCTTGGACATTTGTTCTTCAATGTAGCTGTACGTACCAATTTTTGTGTCATCAACATGTCAATTCCCGGATGGGTGCAAAATTTGAAACGTGCAAGTAAAGAGTTTTTCTTTACTAAGCATATATCTTTATGTCTCAATCACATTTCTAACTCAGTACATATGCACATGAAAGCACAAATTTACCTATAAGCAAATAGGTGGTTCCTAATTTTGTTAATTATTAATTGGACACAGTAGAGTAGAGAAACAACTAGCTAGCTAAGGTTGCTAAGGGAGTAGGAGTCTCAAAAGCACTATGTAAGTAAAGATTATATTGGCTTTATTGTCAGCTTTGGACTGGCTGCTTCTTAGTTAAAAGTAGTGAAATGACTCAAAGCAGAAACCACTAACTTCTATGGAAAAAAAGGACCAGCTGAATGAAGACTGTTTTCTTTTTAAACAAAGTTAACAAACAAATTAGAATCAGTCAATGGAGACTGCCTCATTTATGCCGTTTACTTTCAATTTACTCATTCCGTCACATTAATAGCTTTCAAATATACATTTTTTCTACTTAACTTCAAAATACTCTTTTTTCTTCAAATTTTAAGCAAATATTGTCCAAACACCTACTAAAGAACTATTTTTCAATCACGGAATTAGCACCGGAACCAATAAATGTCCTAGGAGAAAGGGAATAACAATGATCCTCAACATGTAAGAAAAGACCTTAGGTCATTGAAAATCATTACTTTATGATCCATTGTTACTTTACTCTTTCTGAATGAATTGATGGAAAAGGTTCACAGAAAAAAAAATTGCTTTATCTTTTTTTCTATTTTTAGATTTAGAATAGAGGTGTATAGAAACTAAGATAGGCTCTCTAGACACCACGATGACATTTTCTTGTCCCCTGAATGAGTATGTTTCATCTTAAATGAAGGGGTTCGAAGTATCGAGATTAGACTTTTAAATTTTTTGTTTCAATTTGAACATTATTTTCTAGAAAAACATAGATAAATAGAAATTACATATAAATATTAGAAATTGCCATTTTTTATAAATAATATAAGAAAATAACTGTTGTGAATTTTCTTATTCTTCAAATGATAATAGTATCATATAAAGTAAAATAAACTAATAAAGTAAGCAATTCTTTTCCTGGGTTAGTCTATCACTGTCGTGGGTATGAATTTGGAGTGTCCTCAATTACTGAAAAAGAAAGGGAAAAAGCAGAACATTTGGTTTGGACTTTTCTGTACAGAAACGTTAAAATCAAATTTAAGAAAAGACATTCAAGTCCTGCCTGCAAATCTTCCTGAAAATTACCTTATTATTTAGAGTGGACTTAAAAAAACCAGCTTATAAGCTGAAAATAGCTTATAAGTAAAAAAAAAAAAAAATTGGGGTAGGCCAACTTATTTTTTTTTGGCTAAAACAGCTTATAAACTACTTTAGATAAGCTAAGCCAAACTGACCAAATTATTTTTTTGGCCTTATTTTAAGTACAAAATGACTTTAAGCTGACCAGCCAAATACTCAAAAAACTGAAAACAACTTATAAGCCAATCCAAACGGGCTCTTAGTAAAGGAAAGGAACGCTGTTGGCTTTATTTGGCCTTGCGGACAAACTATATTAATTAATTATTATACTGCAGAATTTTTAATAAGGTAATTAATTGTAATTATATTTATTAAAAAATGTTTTCAGTCTTTTTATTAAGGTGTTGTTTGGCCATAAATATCAAAAATAAATTCACTTTTTTTGAGAATTTTTGAAGTTGGAGTTGGAGTTGTGTTTGACCATAGTTTTTGGTGAAATGTAGTTTTAAAAAAGTAAAAAAAGTGATTTTTTTTTAAAAAACAAGTTTTTTTAGTTTTTGGTATTCCGGAGCCCAAAAGTTAAAAAAGTGAAAAAAAAAATTCGGAAAAAAGTGAATAATTTTTATGGCTAAACGGCACATAAAATTCGAGTGCACAGTATATAATTTAAAATGATTTTCTCCCTAAAGTAGGCCAAAGATTTGTTTCAATAATACCTTCGGTCTCTATAAAAACTTCCTATATTGTTTCTGAACATATGTGATTAATTAGGTAATAATCTATGTAACAATTATAAATTCACCAAAAAATTTAATTATCAAATTTTACTATGAAAATTTAATACTATAGACAGAATCAGAAATAGACGAGATAATAAGTAATAAGAGAACAAACTAATTACAGACAAATCTTTCTATAACGATGTCGTTATATTTTTTGGTTGCTATAGTGAGAAGATGTTATAAAGAAAATATAAAATAACATAATATTAAAAGTTGGTTCCAAGTTAAACTTGACAATTATAGTAAAATATTATTATAGAGAAGTCTGACTAATAGTTTAAACGGCGTGCTTGCATGCAGTTATCTAATACATATATTGTTATTCGACTACTTGAAATGTTAATCATACAAATTATGTATATAATTTTCTTTACGGGAAATAAAAATTGTAACAACATCCAACTGTTAACACCAAAGATTATTTTTCTTATACTTCAAAATTAATCAAGCGAGTTCCGATAACTTAAAATGGATTCAAAAGGATTAAACGTTCCATATTATAGTAGTTAGAGATGATATTAAAAGAATCTTTCTGATTAATCAAAACATGCTTGAGGGGTAGGGGGGGTGTTGGGGATAGAGGGAGACCAATAATGGAGCTAAACTCTCATTAAAATAAAAATAAGATAAGGCTGCAAGGCAGAAATCTTTTGTTAAACCCCATAAACTTGTTTTTTTGCTAATCTCTTTCCATCAAATGATTAATCTATTTTTTAAGGGTATCTTTCCCTACCTGAACTCCACTACTCCCCTTAACTTTTTCCAGTTTATTGATATTTTATAATTAGAAGGAAATTAAAGTCCTCTCATTCATTGGGTCTAGTCAGAATCTCACCCTTTGCCAACCTGGGATTCTTTTGATGTCCCCCTTAATATAATCATTTAATTATTAAGCAACTAAGAGAGCAAACTTCCCCCCTTTCCAACTAAGTATTTCTTTTTGTTTTTCAATTGGTACCCTGCAGCACTGTGAAAATAAACGGATGGAAACTTCTCTTTCAGGTTAATCTAACAGAAAATGAGTTTAATTTTTGTGCTCGATTTGAGAGGCAAATTCAGGATTTAAACATTATATATTTGAGTTTGGATTCTATCATCATTTGATTGATCAGGTTTGAAATAATACTTATTTGTAGATTCTTTTAACAATACGTAAGATTAGAATCAAAGCTACTAGTTAATCAGGTTTGAAATAATACTTATTTGTAGATTCTTTTAACAATATGTAAGATTAGAACCAAAGCTACTGAGTTAGGATGAATCTATATGCTACACACTACATTAGATCAAGATAACCTAAAACAACATGTAATTGTAAAGCCGAAAGAATAAAAGTAAATAATCAGTTATAATCGATTAAAAAAAGTTATAATCAATTAAAATATAAATTATAATCTAAAAAAGGTTTATATTATCCGTGCATATAATTTACATTCACTGAAAATTACAGGAGACCCCAATAAAATGTGCCAAAATATCAAAAGTTGACTCCCATCTCAAGCTAAATCAAGAATTGTAACTAATCATTCATACAAGACTTTTGAAAAGAGAGGTAAGGCGCCCCACCCTTACAGCTGGTTACAGCATACCTAAATAATCATAACTACCAGAAAATTGTGGTTTAATTGCTGTATAATTTCACATCAACCGTAAGCAAATCTTTTAGAAGATTTGAGTATAATTTGTCAAGTGATATGAAATTACTCAATGAACACTAATGGACAAATGTCTCTGAAAATGAAAGCTCATAATAACATCTCAATTTCTCATTGATTTACAAAGAAATATAATACTTATCTTACATGTGCTGTTACGACTTTACACCCAAATGACTGTTCGATCTTAAGATTATATTACAATAAATACTCATGACTTACCAAAGCAAAAATTAGTAAACCGAAATCAATTATACATTAGGAGGACTACTAGGGAAGTCAATCCTCAAAACTAAATCTAATATTATGAATTAGTAATTTCTGAAGAAGATTAAACTAAAAATCTCTTCCTATATACACAACAGCCTCTTTCTTCTGCAGGGGCGGGGCTTTTACATCTCAATTTTCATGTGAGACGTTTCATGAGGCCCTGGCATCAAAAGAAAGAAAACATACTCATTAATCAAAAGTTCAAGATTTTATTATTATCAACTTAAATTTTGAACAATTGTAACTCACCATTCTGCCAAAAATAGAAAAACATAAAAGAAAAGAAACCAAAACTTGTCTCCCTTTTCTTACCAGGAAAACCTTGTGATTGTAGTGTCAGATCTTTGTTGCTATTTTGGTTAAATCCCATCTGCACAATGCTTTGCAGATCATCCTCACACATTGTAGGGAACTGGACAAAACGAAGTTGTCAAAACCAAAATCACAAGATGAAAAATGTTTCGTTTAACATGTACGTTCATTGATACAAGTTTGGGCTTTTTTCTTTTTTTCCCGTCGGCGAAATTAATTTACGGGTGGTAGCCAAAATCTACATAACATGGACGGTGATTATGTATATTTATATATACAATATGTATATTTGATGGTTATTATATTTTTG
Organism: Lycium barbarum; assembly: GCF_019175385.1. Lineage (NCBI taxonomy): Eukaryota > Viridiplantae > Streptophyta > Magnoliopsida > Solanales > Solanaceae > Lycium > Lycium barbarum. The sequence goes on along the minus strand of NC_083345.1, from coordinate 20,828,044 downwards.
AGCGGTCCAAAAATGTAATTGCCCCTAAGTTTTACACTATCGGGACACCTTAAAGATAATCACAGTAACCTGTTCAGGAGAGTAATGAGACAAGTTGCCAGTTACAACATGTTAAAATACACTGATAATGTAAAAGTCCGCTACAATGTCCACATACATAAGTGAAATCTTTAGTTATTGTTGAATGGGTAATCACCTGATTAAGATAATCAGCAAATCCATCAAGAGGAGGTAATTGCATTCCTAGGCTGCGGCATAGTGAAGTCTCCACTGAGCATTGACTTAATGCCCCATTTGGAATATCGTTATGTTGGTAAGAAGGTAAAGCAGATGATGTTTTATCTACTGAAAAAACAGGTTGGGGCAGAGAGCCATTTGGTTGACATATCTGAAAGAACAGAGTAAAAAAAATTTCTTTAGAATGTCAGATAATGTCACATAAAATAAGTTATTTTAACTGACAATGAATTATGATACACTTACATCATCCAAACTTGGGTTCACTGAACTCAACTTCATGGATAGAAACTATAAAAATGTTGCACAAGGAAGAATTAATTAGCTGATGAATCAGAACACATTTCCTAGCATGCTTAGGGCAATTGTGAATTACTGTAATTACCTCGACTTGTCGTTGGAGTGACTGTACATAATTTATTATTTCGTCAAGCATTAGTGCTTTTCCTGTCACCTGGTACACACAATTTCGATTATGATGCGATAAAACAGAAAGAACAAATGGAAAAAAAAAATGTCGAATCATTTCAACTAACCTTATTACACCCTGGTACAAGATCTTGTAAAAGCTTCATCCTTTCACTAATCTTCTCTCTTCGCACCTAATTAAATGTAAAAAAGAGATTAGTAAAGATTGTTAACACAATATTTGACATTCTTTTTAGATTACTTGGTGTTAATTAATGCTTACCCTTTCTGCTAAACTATGGCTATCAGTAGCTTGTCCTCTTCTTGCTCTAACATGAATATAATCCTTTAATGGATCAGGAGCCTTTTGATTTTCCTCATTTTCCTTTGATTCTTCCATGATAACTGTTCCATTTTCAGTCCCATTATTACCTTCCACTTGTTTACATCGCTTTGCTCTTGCACTATCATCAGCTTCACCTCCCTGAAATGAAAATTTCAATTAACCACTAATAATTAACCAATTCAAGATTATTCATCACTTCGAAACAATAATCCTTACCATAGGTGAATCTTCTTTTGTTTTCCCTCTTGAAACAGTTTTTCTTTTCCTAGAATTATTCAGTTCAGTTGTTGGAGGTTTCGACCCTGTTTCTCCACTTGGCTCTGAAAGGGACTCAATAAAATTAGTGGCCTGTCCAGATATTTTGCCTGACATAATTTCCATACGGGTTTGACCCGAATTCTTGATTTGTAAAGGCGATCCACCTTGCTTGAGAGAAGGGCTACTCGAAACTCTAGGCAATTTTCCATTTCCCAATGGTTGAGCAGATCTATGTGACAATTCTAACGGTAACGGGCTCGTTCTACCGTTAAAACTACGGCTACCAAAACAAGAAAATTTAGCAGCTCTTTGTGCAAAACCAGGATCAGTTGAAAGAGCTGGTAATGGAGGAGGAAGTGAATTTACCAAATTGGGTATGTGTAACTTAGGTGGAGAGTTAACAGGCGTATTAGTATTATTACTATTATTGTTCCCAATGTAAGGATGATTTGGTAAATTGTTGTTTACTAATGAGTTCAAAGTTGAGTCAAATTGGTTAAATTGATCAGCAGAATGATCCCAATGTAGGGAGTTCCAAGAAGGGAATTGCATAGTGGGTGGTTCAAATTGGAGGGGTGGATTAGGAATTGCACCGTTGATGAAGTAATCTTTTTCCATGGAAAATAAAATAAAATGAAGTTTAATTGGAATATGAAAGAGAGAAAGAAGAAGAAGAAGAAAAAGGGGGAGGGAACGAAAATGAGAGGGGGAAGTTATATAGGGGGAAAAGAGAGAAAAAAAAGTTTGTTAGTTTTGACCTTTATTTGTTTGTATATTTCAAATAGAGAAATTGTAGTAATAGTAGTAGGGGCAGAGTGTACTGTAGCCGGGAAAAGAGGAGAATTAAGGTGAATTGCCGGGTCTTCAACGGCGTGGGAGGAACGATTTACTGTAACATTTACCAGTTTTTTCCTTCATAAAAGCTCTCTTCGAGTGCTTCCAGCTAGGGGTGGGTGTTCGATTTTATTAAATTTTGATTTGGCTATTTCGGATTTTAGGCTTTTTGAAGGTGGATACCGAATACCGAACCACACTAGTTCGGTTCGGTTCTTTCGGTTTCGATATTTTAAAGTTCGGTTCGGTTCGGTTTCGGTTTTTTCAATTCGATTTTTTTGATATGATATTAGAAGCGATTCCATTGACACTAATTCGTATTTTAAAAGCAATAAAACATAAAACTGATAAATTGAAATCAAAATCAAACAAACAGGATATACAAGAACAGAAAACTATAATCATGATATAGGATTACTAGGTGTTATATACATACCGTAAGAATAATTAAGAAAACACATAAAGGACATACATTAATCTTAAAGACACATCCTAGTTACCTTCTTTTGTTAAGGATATTTGATTTTCTTAACTGAAGTGGAAAATTAGGAATACAAATGCAAAAGAAGACTTGTTACAATTGGGGTTTTTCTGGCTTTAAACTTAATGGGCTTGGACTATTTTAATCTTTTTGGATAATGTATTAAATTTCGGTGCGCATTCGGTTTTTCGGTTCAGTTTTATCAAACTTCAGTTTGGCCATTTCGGTTTCGGTTTCGGTTTTTTGACGGTGGACACCAAACACCGAACCAAACTAGTTCGGTTCGATTCGGTTTGTTGAAGTTTCGATTCGGTTCGGTTCGATTTTTCGATTTTCGGTATTTATGCCCAGCCCTACTTCCAGCTTGCAATACTTATAAGTAGTCTATTACTCCCTCATCCCAATTTAAGGGATCATTTGGCACGAGAGATAAGGAATTATTAACTCCGTGATTAAATTTGAGATGAGTGTATTCTAGGTTTTGGGTGGAATAAAATTGCAGTGTAACTAATCCTGAAATTAGTTATCTCGGGATTATAGAGTTATATTTATTCTTGTGCGAGGGTGGAATAGCAATATCGAGATAATTAATCCTAGGATAATTTGACCAACCAAAAGACGCCTCAATGTTTTATTGAGCACAAAGTTTAAGGAATAAAAGAGAATTTTGAATAATGTGGTCCTAAATTAAAGATTGTTGAAAAATGAAGAGTGAAAAGTCTCTGATCGATGTTTAATGAGACAAGTGATCTCCTTATATGAATTTGACAATCCTCCCATCATGAGCTAGCTTTTGGGGTTAGGCTAGGTCCAAGATTCATTTCTTTACATGATACCATAGCAGGACCCATCTCACCCGATGTTGCGCCCCCAAATTAAATTGCGCATGCTCTGAATGTCCAGCCCTAGGCGTGAGGTGGGTGTTGAAGAGTGAAAAAAGTCTCACATCTGTGGTTAATGAGATAAGTGATCTCTTTATATGGACTTTGACAATTCTCCCTTCATGAGTTAGTTTTTGGGATTGAGTTAGGCCCAAAATACATTTATTTATGAAGATGCGTGTAATATACTAAATTATTCTTTGAATTTTTTGATTTTAAACTCGTCTTGCATTATGTTTGAATTGTTAATTTACTAAATATAAAAACAAACACTCTTTTTGAGATAAATCAAAAAAAAAAAATGAAGTTACCTAAACTGAGACGGGACTACTGAACAAAACTTGACGATTCAAAATTAAGTACTTAACATACTTATTTGAAATACTTTGTAACTAATCAAGTTCAAAACACAATAACACGTTGCTGCCTTGCTGGCTTTGGTTTGCAGTGATTGCTATATGAAATTAAAATCACCGAAAGAGAAATTCAGCGCGGACATCTAATTGCATTCTATCTGCAGTTTCCGATACTCATTTAGACATTCAAATTATTACGAAATGTTTGAATTGAGCACTTAAATATATGATAAAGTAATTAGTTTATCTACAAAATAAGCGCTTGAGAACACAAACAAAAAAAATTCAAAATTCAAGTCGCAAATGTTTAATATTAATATTTTATCATGTGTTCAACTGCTCAATTAAAACAGGCAATAATTTGGATGTTTAAATGAAAATTGCTGACAAATTTAAGGGGCTATCAATATATGTCACCAATTTTTTTTTTTCACTTATTACTCTATCCTATGAAGAGGGCATGGAGAACACAATCTGAAAATGATTAATGGCTGTCGCATACATTTTTCTGAGTAAATTGTAAAGTTATTGACCTGAAAATTTTGGTTTGTTGCCTCATATATTTCCATTGAAAGTTTGTAGATGACTTGTAGAAGATTAAACAAAAGATGAAAATGTAATTGCTGATGTTAAGCAAGCAAAACGCGTCACTGCACATTACTTTTGATTTTGTTAAGATAAAAGAGGAAAAAAAGTGTTTGGAAGAGTGATGTGGTTTTGCATAATGTTTGAAAAGCTTACAAAAGTGAAAATTATGGTTGTATAATTTAATACAGAAATTAGTAGGACGTTTAATTTGAAGTACATAGACAAATATCTTTTTAATCTCCTTTTACAATTATATGGGTCAAAAACTCAAAATACGGGTTTAATAGCTGGGCAAATCAAAGGATGACACGTAGCAGCTGAAGTTCGACTAGATCCAACTCAGCAAGTAGCACCAAACACAACGTTAGAACTTACCCGATGGAGCAGTTCTTGTCCACTGAAAATCCGGAGTAACAGTGCAGATCGATCTAGCTCTGGAATGGCGATACCGGGAGCGCATCATCGACTACTCAAGATAACCTCAATCCACAGTCGTGCCCGAAGAATTTGGGTTTTGCTCTGGCAGTTTCGTAACGACTCGATCATGCAGAGCGCATAAAAAGGAAAATGTTACTTAGGGTAAAAGTATCTCTTCTCCTCACTTGTATGACATCTGGTCTTCACCTCAATAGCTATAACATGCTTGTATACGGTAAAAAAACCGGGCATGCGTTGAACCGGTGAAACCGAAGAAGAGAGAGACAAGAACGTGCATGAAGGCTTCCATCCTGGACCGGAGTAAAGGAAGGGCGTCATTTGGTCCGGTTCTTCCATAACCGGTTGTTCGAGGCCGTATGTCTGTTTGACCGTGGCCGGTGGTCCGGAAGATCCGTTGCACAGGTGCCACGCGTCGATAACGTCTTGTTGTGTTCAACTGCCAACCGTACGGGTGTCAGATCGTACGGTCTACCTAATCCAACCTAATCCAACTCAGAACTTTTCTTTATTTTATTATTTCTTATGTTGTATGAAGCTCATGGGGCAACACTATAAATAAGGGACATTGGCCTCCTTTTAGAGGGTTGGCTTCCTCACATCAAGAACACTTTGTAATAGCAATTTATATACAAAATCTCTATCTCAAATACCGGATTTCGGTCACATCCGTTGTGTTTATTTCTGCACTTCTTCAATCTAATAGCACTCATACATTAGTAAATATATAAGTATATAGCAATTCGCCGATTATCATTGCTCTCTTCATATCGTATTACATCTATACCTTCTTTTCACCAAGTAGATTGAGACTTAACCACATATCTTATACCCACTCACAAATTTAATTGATTATTCATATTCGGGATAAACAGTTTGGCGCCCACCGTGGGGCTAGGATAATAGTGGTCTTTTATCTTGATCTCTACCTTACCCATCTAAATCAAAAACACCTTCTGTTCGTATTTGAAAAAACGGACTAAATGGCTGACAGTGGGCAATCTGGTCACGTCAACAACAACGAAATCGTGGCCTAAAACGAAGGAAGCGGCCCGCGAGGACCACCAAACCCATCTGATCCTAACCCCGTTAATTCGAGGGAGGGCCTCAACCGACAAAACACCGTAGACCAGGAGAATGCCACTTTACCGGCCACTGATCCGCTAAACACCCACAATTCTGTTACTTTGTCCCGGGCACAGGACCGGAAAGAACCGGGTGCACCCAATGATAATATCGACCAACGTTTAATTTTTGAAATGTTGCAGGAGCAGAGAGCGGCGATTGCCGAGCAGGGAATCGCAATAGCCCGGTTGCAGAACGGAGGGGATACAACAACCCCGGAAAAAACGAGCGGTGTTGCTGAACCCAGAAAGGAGGAGGCACGTGTTATTGAGAGCAACGAATCCGAAGCTGGATCCTCAACCGAGGTTTTAAAAATGCTCGAAACTTTGGAAAAACGGGTCGATACGACCGAGAAGAGGGTCGAAACGTACAACTCTCGGGTGGACCAAATCCCGGGGGCTCCGCCTTTACTGAAAGGTCCGAATTCGAAGAGGTACATCCAAAGGCCTTTTCCTCTGAGTGCGGCCCCGAAATTAATCCCGAAGAGGTTTAAAATGCAGGATATCCAGAAATATGACGGCACAACAGACCCGCACGAGCACATGACCTCATACACATGTGCCATAAAGGGCAATGATATGGAGGAGGACGAAATTGAATCGGTACTGCTGAAGAAGTTTGGGGAAACTCTGTCGAAAGGAGCATTGAATTGGTACCCGAGCATTCGATCACCTCCTTCGAAATGCTCGCCGAGGCCAAAAAGGTGCAGGCTCGCAAGGCCGATATTTTCGGTATAACCCAAAGAGACGATGAGTTATTGTGTGAGTTCGTCAACCGGTTCCAAAGGGAACAGATGGAACTCCCCCCGGTTCTAGAAGAATGGGCCACACAAGCTTTCACAAAGGGGCTCAATGTTCTAAGTTCAGCAGCTTCGTTCAAATTAAAAGAAAGCTTGCTGGAATACGAGGCTATGACATGGGCCGATGTCCATAATCGGTACGAGTCGAAGATTCGGGTGGAAGATGATCAATTCGAGCTCCCCCGGGGCCAATAAATGTGAATAGAAGTTTTGAGAAACCAAGGAAGGGTTACGAAACAAAGGCCGAATCATCGAAGGAAAGGTATCGGCCATACGCCCATTCGGAGAGGCAAAGTTTTAGGTTGGAAAAGTCTAGAGTGAGCCCAAGTCGTTACTCAGGTCGGGGTAGTAAACGGGTCGAACGCCCGTCAAACAGCCGGGGTCTCTCATTCAGGAGCGATGCCGGAAGTTCTGCCGGTAACAAGGGTTTGCCAAGGATATCAAATCACAACTTCAACGTTAGTACTTCGGGCCTCGTCTCGGCCATCGGTCGCGTCCCGTATGTAAGATGGCCGAAACCTCTAAGGTCAGATTCGGGCCAACGGGACCCGAGTATGGTGTGTGAATATCACGGAACCCATGGCCACAGAACCGAGGATTGTCGCTAGTTGAGAGAAGAGGTAGCCTGTTACTGAAGAACGGTCATCTCCGAGATCTGCTGAGTGAACGAGCCAAATCATTACAAGGAAAGAGAAGCTCATCGAAGGGCCGAGCCGGTAGAACCCCAGCATACAATCAACCTGATAGTTGGGGGTATCGATGCCCCTCGGGGGCCGGTAGTGAAACGGGCTAAGGTTTTTGTTGTTTGTGAAAAGCGCATCCGAGATCAATTATCCGGGGGCTTTATCTCTTTCGTCGACGAAGACGCAGAGGGCATCATTCAACCGCACAATGATGCATTGGTAATTTATGTACTTATCTTTAAAACTAAGGTTAAATGTATTTTGATTGACCCAGGTAGCTCGGCCAACATCATCCGATGGAGAGTGGTCGAACAGCTAGGGTTGCTCGATCAGATCGTACCGGTAGCCCGGGTACTCGGCGGGTTCAACATGGCGAGCGAAACCACAAAGGGGGAGATCTCATTGCCTGTAAACGTCGATGGCACCATTCAAAAAACGGTGTTCTACGTGATTGAAGGGGATATGAAGTATAATGCATTACTGGGCAGACCCTGGATACATAGCATGAGGGTCGTGCCCTCAACACTACATCAGTTGCTGAAATTCCCCACCCCGGAAGGGATAAAAACCATCTGGGGTGAACAGCCCGCTGCAACGGAAATGTTCGTAGTAGAGGAAGCAACGCCTCGGCCCAAAGAATCGGTTCAGAAGGAAAAAGATGTAACTGGATAAGAGGACGCCAAATAGCAATCAAAGCACATCGGGTCGGATCCAGGCATGAAGAGGATGATTTCGAGGTGCCCAGATCGTTCGTCGTGTCGGATGACTCAGATGCAACCAAGACAACTGTAGAGGAGCTGGAGCAGATCATCCTGTTCGAGTACCTACCGGACAGAAAGGAATACCGGGGCACGGGGCTTACCCCGGAGCTCAGGAACAAGTTAATTGAATTTCTTCGAGCTAACGCAGATGCTTCGCATGGTCGCATATAAATATGACAGGTATATCACCGGATGTAGAAACTCACAAGCTCAGTTTGGACGAGAGGTGTTCCTTGGTGAAGCAAAAAAGAAGGCCCATGGCGGAAGCAAAACACGCCTTCGTAAAAGACGAGGTAACAAAGCTTTTAAAAATAGGTTCTATCCGGGAGGTAAGGTACCCAGATTGGCTTGCTAATGTGGTAGTGGTACCCAAAAAAGGTAATAAATTTCGAATGTGTGTCGATTACAATGATTTAAACAAAGCATGCCCGAAGGACTCATTTTCGTTGCCTCACATCGATAGAATGATCGATGCGACGGCCGGACATGAGATGTTAAGTTTTCTCGATGCTTACTCCGGGTATAACCAAATTCGGATGCACCCGGGGGATCAAGAGAAAACGTCCTTCATCACCTAGTGTGGGACTTACTGCTATAATGTGATGCCTTTTGGCCTAAAAAAATGCCGGTGCAACTTACCAACGCCTAGTTAATGAGTTGTTCTAACGAATAGGAAAAACAAAAGAAGTTTACATTAACGATATGGTTGTTAAGTCCCTGGATACAGAGGACCATTTGAAGCATTTGCAGGAAACCTTCGATGTGCTCCGGAAGTATAACATGAAGCTTAACCCAGAAAAATGCGCCTTCGGTGTCCGGTCCGGTAAATTTTTGGGTTTCATGGTGTCAAACCGGGGTATTGAAATCAACCCGGACAAAATCAAGGCTATCGGGATATCGAGGTAGTGAATAACGTCAAAGGAGTACAGAGGCTCACCGGAAGGATAGCGGCGTTGAGTCGCTTCATATCGAGGTCATCGGACAAGAGTCATCGTTTCTTCTCCTTACTAAGGAAGAAGAACGACTTCGCTTGGACACCGGAGTGCCAAGAAACTTTACAAGAATTGAAGAGGTACTTGTCTAGACCCCCGTTGCTGCACACACCGAAGGCGGATGAGCCGCTTTTTCTCTACCTTGCTGTCTCCGAGGTAGCGTTAAGTGGCGTTTTGGTCCGAGAAGAATCAGGTACACAATTCCCTATCTATTACGTAAGTAGAACTTTGGGGGATGCGGAGACCCGTTATCCCCATTTGAAAAAATTGGCATTGGCATTGGTAAGCGCTTCCAGAAAACTCAAGCCTTATTTTCAATGCCATCCAATACGTGTAGTAACTACTTACCCTCTGAAAAACATCATGCATAAACCGGAATTATCAGGTTGGTTAACCATATAGGCTGTAGAAATTAGCGGTTATGATATCGAGTACAAACCTCGAACGGCCATCAAATCCCAGATCTTGGCCGACTTCGTGGCAGATTTTACCCCAGCTATGGTCCCCGAGGTCGAGAGAGAGCTTCTGCTGACCTCGGGAAAGGCCTTGGGCATTTGGTCTCTACACACGGACGGAGCCTCGAACCTCAAAAGTTTCGGGCTAGGGATCGGCCTTAGAACTGCTAAATTGACTAACAATGAAGCCGAGTATGAGGCTATTGTCACACCCTAATCTCCCTAGGGTGTGATGGGCACTCAACCCCATATCCGGAGCCGAGCGAACCCACAGACTCTTATCACATACATAATTTCCTAGGACTTTGAAAATCAAATAAAAGTGAAATACATAATAGGCTTTCGAAATCTTTCTTTTATCGCTTGATTCTGTTAATCAGTGAAAATGACAAACATAATAGATGCTTTTGGCAAACTTCAGAACAAGTCAAATCTGTAATCACACGGAATTTGCAACATAACATAAAATGACATATCGGTTGATGGAGCCGCTTACGAACTGACATCCTATACCCACGACTCTGTCTGCAAAGTCTCTAACTTCGAACGAAACATCATAGGGCACATACTCTGACTCGGCAGCACTCCAGAAGCAAATGGAGTTGCCACTCCAGCTGAAGCATCTTCTAGCAATGTCCTTTACTTATCTGGGTGTACCTGCGTGGCATGAAACGCAGCCCCCGAAGAAAAGGGGGTTAGTACGGAATATGTACTGAGTATGTAAAGCATGGAATACAGAAAACAGAATCATAATTGAAAGAAACGGTACAAAAGTAAGTACACTTTCAGAATACCAAAATACTTATTTTTCAGAATGCAAATCGTATATACCGATGCCATATGTCAGAAGAAGTACAGAAAGTAAGTAGGTCATCCAGAGTGCCAAAATGTGTATTTTCCAAACACCGACTGCGCGTGCCAACATCGTATGTCATTATATACAAACACACATAACAGATTCATTTGTAACATAATAGTGCCGAGGAGCGTACGGCCCGATCCATATACATACATAACATATTAGTGCCGAGGAATGTTCGGCCCGATCCACAAATGTGTTTGCTGCGGAACGTGCAGCCCGATCCATATGCATATATCATATTGCTGTGGCATGTGCAGAAGGTTAGTACAAATAATAGGCACGATGTGCAGAATAACAAACAACTTACTGGAAACACGAATCATGCATGCCAAGAACGATATCCGGCCCCTTGCGGGACCCGGGGAACATGGCGCCACCCTGCCTTAGGCGCCACACACATCATACTCTAGAAGGTTTTCTCCGAAATCTCCGTCACACACATCATAATATCACATCATAAGATCAAAATATACATATACACATATATGGTTCGGCGAACCATGAACACATCATAACACCGTAACACATCATACTCCGGAATACATATATGGCACCCGGCCCTCAAGCAAGGGACCCGGCGAACCATGCGCACGAGATATACCGGCCCGGGACTCGGCGAAAGAGATCACGACACATGCACGAGTAGAGTAGTGAGAACTATATGCACATAAATAAATAAATAAATTTCAAGACTTGATGGACAAATATATTTACCGACATCTGAAGGCCCAGAAACAAGTTTCGGGTCAATCGGAATTAGTATACGAAAGTTACGAGCTTTTGAAGTACAGAACGCTCTAGAGGCGTTTCAGAAGCCATTTTCGGAAAATCAAAACCATACTCGTGTCAAAATCTTTTGGATGTCGTTAGAGATCAAATCAAATAGAACTTTTGGAATCATGTGTATGTATCAAACATATCCAAGACCCGATGGAATAACCGAACGTGTTAATATTTGGGAAATCCAAACTTTGGTCATGTCAGTTTCCTTTCGGAATGTCATACAGAAACATATTAGCCGAACTTCAGACATTATAGACACGCACTAAAACCATACGAAACCGCTTATGGAAATCAAGGACATTAGCCATCCTAGTGGCTCTAAGAATAAGGAGTTTATGAAATCATACATATACATCATATATTTGTTTCACAAAGACCATGCCAAAAGAAAGAAAGGGATAAGCCTTACATACCTGCTCCACGTCCTATTAGCTACGTTTATTCGCCCAAGCTCGTTAGTCTACATTCAAGGAGATTTACATAATCATCAGACATATTGTCACATACTCATCTTAATCTTTCAAGTAAATTCACTTATAATCTGCCGAAATTTCGACAGCATTTCCACTGTAAATACACCATCCCCGAGAATCTAACTCGGCCAAATCAACAATCACAATCCGAGAATTCAACTCAGCCAAATCATTAACAACATTACCAACAATCATACTAACAACTTCAACAATCACTCCCAAAACATATCCTAACATCAACAACTCTTGTCACTCAATTCACGGCATTTCATTTATATCAAATTTAACCACATATATTCAAGCTAACACCAATGGTCCTACATTCAAGCATTAATCCGAAATCTTTTTAACATGATTCAAGAATGCTTCTAACAATTAACCTAATATTCCAACAACCCAATCAACATTTTACTTCACCCGAAACCTTTCAAATTCAACAAGAACAATGGCGACACATTTTCTTCTTTCAAGTTCATAAACTACAACAACAATTCACAATTTAGCAACATCATTCTCATAATTACTTAAAACCATATAAAAATCACATAAATTCCTACAACCAATTTTCATGCCAACTCGAACCATTAGTCTTTCATTTGCATCATTACACCTTCATTTTCAAACCATTAAATCTTCATTTTACATCATAGAATCCACAACACAACAACAATCAAATTTCTAAATAAAATCAATTCATTAACCATACGGCCACAACACATATACCCATATTTTCATGAATTTCATTCAATTCTACTTACTACAACATACATAAACCGTTCATAACATGTAAAAGAATGGAAATTCTTACCTTTTTCCCTTAATTTCCCACTTGGCTAGAATTGTGAACTTGCATCAAATAGAGATCTTCTTGCTCCAATAATTATACCATGTTAAAGAGGACCTTTGAATTAGTAAGAATACTAGAAGAATCAATTTTTTTGAATCAAAGATTGAAGGCTAGAATTTTTCTTCTTTTTTTTCTCTTGGCCGTGAGGCCCTTCTCTCTCTTGCTCTCACTTTCTTTTTCTTGAAGGCTCTTGAAACTTCTAAAAATGAAGATGATAAAATAAGATGGGCTCGTCATCCTTTATCTATTAATAATGAGCTCCCAAGTGGGCTTTTGCCCAATCACTTGGACGGCCTCAAGGGCCTTGTTTCCAAGCCCAATTTTTTTCTTCTTTTTGCTTCAAGCCCATTTTTATTTCAGGACCAATTTTTTTGTAACTCATGAAAACTATTTTCCAAATTTCCAATTTTGCCCTTAGCCTTCCTCAATATTTTCGCATCAATATTGTTCGTGAACAACATATATATTAAATAAAATCAAAATATTGCCGTATCTCTTACTAGTCACAATTATCTCAAATTATCCGAATGTGCAAATTACGGGATATAACAGTTATGATTGCAGGTTTGGAATTGGCTCGAAGTATGGGGGCCGAAGTAATCGAGGCAAAGTGTGATTCGCTTTTGGTCGTGAACCAGGTGAACGACGTCTTCGAGGTCAAGGACGAACGGATGCAGAGGTACCTTGAAAAAACCCAAGTGGTCCTTCATCGATTTAAAGAATGGACCATACAGCACATACCGAGGGAGCAGAACAGCGAGGTCGATGCATTAGCAAATTTGGGATCCACGGTCTAGGGGGAGGAAATCCACCCCGGGGCAACGGTGCACTTGTCAAACACGGCCATAGAAAACGGACACGCCGAAATAAACACAATGGGTTTAACTTGGGATTGGCGCAACAAGTACATCGACTACTTGCGTGATGGTAAGCTCCCAAATGATCTAAAGGAATCACGGTCACTAAGCACCAAGGCTACCCGTTTTGCCTTGGTAGACGGCCAATTATATCGGCGGTCTTTCTTCGGACCACTGGCTAAGTGTTTGGGCCCCAGAGAGACAGAGTACGTGATGAGAGCGGTGCACGAAGGGACATGCGGCAATCACTCTGGTGCTAATGCTCTGGTCCGAAAGATTATCAGGGCCGGTTATTATTGGAACTGGATGGACGAAGATTCGAAAAATTTTGTCCGTAAATGCGATGGGTGTCAGAGGCATGCTCCGATGATTCATCAGCCCAGAGAGTTGTTGCATTCGGTGGTGTCACCCTGGCCTTTCATGAAATGGGGAATGGATATCGTCATCCCGTTACCTTGGGCACCAGGTAAAGCCCGTTTTATTTTGTTTATGACTGATTATTTCTCCAAATGGGTTGAAGCACAGGCCTTTGAAAAAATCAGAGAAAAGGAGGTCATCGACTTCATATGGGATCACATCATCTGTCGCTTTGGCATTCCCGCCGAGATAACTTGTGATAACGGGCCCCAGTTCGTAGGCGGCAAAGTCAACAAATTTCTCGAAGGGTTGAAGATCAAGAAAATTATATCAACTCCGTATCACCCGTGTGCAAACGGACAAACGGAATCCACGAACAAGACAATAATCCAAAACCTGAGGAAAAGACTTAAAGCATCAAAGCATCATTGGAGAGAAGTATTACTGGAGGAATTGTGGGCTTACAAAACTACATCGAAATAGAGCACGGGGGAGACTCCCTTCTCATTGGTTTACGGGGCTGAATCTCTTATCCCCGTAGAAGTTGGTGAACCGACCCTCCGGTTCCAATATGCAACCGAGGAATCAAACGAGGAGGCCATGGCCGTAAGACTCGACCTCACGAATGAGCTTCGCGAAACGTGTTGGTCCGTATTGCCGCCGAAAAACAAAGGGTGGAGAGGTACTACAATCGGAGAGACAATTTTCGTAATTTCCAAGTTGGAGACTTGGTGCTCCGAAAAGTTACCTTGAACACCAAGAATCCCAACGAAGGAAAACTGGGCCCGAACTGGGAAGGACCCTACAAGATAACTGAGGTAACGGGCAAAGGTTCATACCAGTTGGAGTCCATGGACGGGCAGCGACTGCGCAATAACTGGAATGTGGCTCATCTAAAGAGATACTACTGCTGAGGTAAGAATACCCCGTGTTTTCTCCATTTTTGACCTTTCTTTTTTGCAGAAAGCCGAGTACCGGGCAGGGAAAATAATCCAAATCTGAAAACACGTGTTGCACTCTTTTCCTTAGTACGGTTTTGTCCCAAAATGGGTTTTCCGACAAGGCTTTTAATGAGGCAACAAGTACAACATGTTACTTGACAAGTACAAAGGGCGAGCGCCCGGATTCTCGGGGTCACACCCAACGAATGGAGACTTAATAGCACTTACCCGATCTGGCAGCTCGGCCAAGAGCTAGGGTACTATCACACCCACTCCGGAAGCCGCCCTCGACAAATAGCACCGGGAAAAAAATGTTAGGTTTCGGTGTAAGGACCAAACGATCAAAATGAATCGTGTCCACCAATTGTTTACTACGGTAAAAGAAAGGCCGGACCTTCTGCTATAGGTTTCGGTGTAAGGATCAAACGATCAAAATGAATCGTGTCTATTTAGTACTTGCTAGAGCAAAAGCAGAAGGAAACAAAATCCTCATGTATACAAACACTTTTGCAATGCCAAGTTATCGAAAGTTTGGATGAGCAATGTCTCGGTTATCTTCCTGTTAAAAGACTTTACCTCGGTGATAACCACCGTATTTCGGCACTACTTCATCCACACACCCTATACCGGGCATTATGGTCGAAATTCGACAAAGGCAACAAGTTCATAGCGAACCGAGCCAAAATCGTTAAAAAATTCGACTAAGGCAGCGAGGTCACAACGATCCTAGCCAAAATTTTATAACCTCCCTAAACGGGGACCGTTATGTCAAAATTCGGCCAAGTCTGAGATTCGGGTGCCCGAATGAACACCGGCCCTAGAGTATTGCCGAAAAATACCGTCCTTAAGGAAATGCCTATTGTGATTCGGAGGCGTCTAAGTTCACAAAGCATTAAGTAAGTCCTACGGGCATAGTGAACTAAAAGACTATGGGTCAACTTGTCCTTAAAACGGACCAACAACCCGGGTAAAAATAATAGTGAACATTCAAGCGAAGAAACAAGAAAGGTGCGTTTTTCATTTATACAAGTAGTGTTTTTTCATCAATAAACCAAAGAGCTACAAAGGCAAAAAATAAAATAACGATAAAAGCCAAGTACAGGCCCTAATCTACTCGGAATGGCTGGAGCCAGAACGATCGGACATTGTCCGCTCAGAGTCATCGGAGTCAAAATCGAAAGCATCCTTGGCCTCTCCCTCGATCTTTTTAGCCTCGGCAATAAGGGCCGGAAGATTAGTGAAGCCGTGTCCGGCTTGCTCGAGGGTAATCCGTCGAGATTTCCATTTCTCGTACTCAGCAACAATAGTAGACTGAGCCTCGGCGGCTTCCACGCTCTTCCAAGCTTCGTCCAAATCAGCCTCGGCCCGGGCTAACTTCGCAGCAAGAGCATCCCGAGCCTCTCCAAGAACATTCTGCATTTGGATGGCCGATTGCAGCTCGGCCTGGAGGGTGTCATTTGCATCGGCCGTTTCCCTAAGTTCGTTCTTCAGATCATCGCATATCCGGCCCCTGCTTTCCGTTTTCTCTTCGAACACCCGGGAACGTTATTGATATTGGGCACTCTCAGATTCGAGCAGCCGATTCCTCTCGGCCAAGCTCGCAACATCCGATTTCACCGAATCCAGCTCCTCTCGGAGTTGGGAGAAGGTGGTCTCAAGCTTGCCGAGCCTCGAGGAAATGTGGGCGTTATCCCGGCTAAGGCCGATCTTCTCAGCTTCGAGGCTCCGGTTATATTCGGTCGTGGTGGCCAGTTCACTCCTCAGCTGACGACTCTCGGCCTTCGCTGCGTCAAGCTCGGGCCGAAGATTGGAAAGAGCGACTGCTTGGTTCAACTCCTCCTTCCTCTCCTGAAAAAGGTGCAGATACTTCTCCGTTTCCTGGCCCTGGGCATCCAATTGGCCATTAAGATCGTCCATCTCTTGCTGGGCACGGACGAAGGCCTCGTTGACGAGCACCACACTCTGCAAAAGAAAGTAAGTTAAAATCTTGAGCGAGACAAGGTTAAAATTCTCAGTAAAGGTGTGCAGAGACGGCTAAAAATCTTACCCGGTTGCCCGCATGCATACCCTCGTTGATGAGGCATTGCTACGAGAATGGAGCTCCCTCCGGTTCCGGAGGAATGGGCTGCACAAGCTTTCACAAAGGGGGCTCAATGTTCAGAGCTCGACGACTTCGTTCAAATTAAAGAAAAGCTTACTGGAATACGAGGCTGTGACATGGGCGGATGTCCATAATCGATACGAGTCGAAGATGCGGGTGGAGGATGACCAACTCGAGCTTCCCCCGGGGCCAGTAAACATGAACAAAGGTTTTGAGAGACCAAGGAAAAATTACGAACTAGAGGCGAGGTCATCGAGGGAAAGGTATCGGCCATATTCTCATTCGGATAAACCAAGCTTCAGATCGGAGAAATCCAGGGTTGGCCCGAGCCATTTCTCCGGTCGGGGTGATAAACGGGTCAAGCGCCCATCGAACAGTCTAGGTATCTCATTCAGGAGTGATGCCGGAAGCGCTGCCGGCAATAAAGATTCGCCGAGGATATCGGAGTACAACTTTAACGTCAACACCTCGGACCTCGTATCGGCCATTGACCGTATTCCAGATGTAGGATGGCCAAGACCTCTAAGGTCGAATCCGGGCCAACGGGACCCGAACATGATGTGTGAATATCATGGAACCCATGGACACAGAACTGAGGATTGTCTCCAATTAAGAGAGGAGGTAGCCCGGTTACTGAAGAATGGCCATCTCCGAGAATTGCAGAGTGAAAAAGCCAAAGGTCACTACAAGGAAAGGGAGACCCATAAAAGGGCCAAGCCAGTAGAACCCCAGCATATAATCAACATGATAATTGGGGGCACCGATACCCCATGAGGGCCGATGATGAACGAACCAAGGTCTCTGCTGTGCGTGAAAAGCGCTGTTGGGATTACATACCCGAGGGTTCTATCTCTTTCAGCAACGAGGACGCAGAAGGCATCATTCAACCGCACAATGATGCATTGGTAATCTCTATTCTTGTCTTTAAAACTCAAATTAAACGTATTTTGATTGACCCAGGTAGCTCAGCCAACATCATCCGGTGGAGAGTGGTCGAACATCTAAGGCTACTCGATCAGATTGTACCGGTAGCCCGGGTACTCAGCGGGTTCAACATGGCGAGCGAAACCACAAAGCGGGTTCAACATGGCGAGTAAACATCAATGGCACTATCCAGTAAACGGTGTTCTATGAAATCGAAAGAGATATGAAGTATAATGTATTACTGGGTAGACCCTGGATACATAGCATGAGGGCCGTGCCGCCGACATTGCATCAATTGCTAAAATTTCCGACTCCGGAGGGGATAAAAACCATCCGAGGTGAACAACCCGCTGCAAGGGAGATGTTCGGGGTCGAGGAAGCGACACCTAAGCCTAAAAAATCAGATCAAAAGGAAGAAGATTCAACTGGGAAAAAGGACACCAAATAGCAATCAAAGCAGTCGGGGTTAGATCCGGGGTATGAAGAGGATGATTTTGGTGTACCCAGATCATTTGTCATGCCAGATGACTCGGATGCAACCAAGTCAACAGTAGAGGATCTGGAGAAGATCATCTTGTTCGTATATTTACCGGATAGAAAGGTATACCTGGGCACGTTAACCTCATAGCTCAGGAACAAGTTAATTAAATTTCTTTGAGTTAATGCCGATTGCTTTGCATGGTCCCACATAGATATGACAGGTGTCATACCCCATTTTAACCGGGTTAAATTAGAAGTACGACATATTGGTGATTCCTATTTTTGTTGTTTTTAAGGAGTCGCCACCTAATTTATTTATGGTGAATTAGGACACCTAAAGTTAATTAAAGTGATTATCTAAAGTTGATTTTATTTTAAAGTCTACGAAACCAAAAGATCTGAGTAAGGGTTCAATTAGTCTAAAGGGAAGGTATTAGGCATCCTTTAAGACCCATTAACAATGGTTAACCGACCGGACTTAGATAAATTAATTAGGCTAGGTAATAGATGTAAGAAAAGGTCTAAAGTTTAGGTATTGAGAGGGGCATGGCTAATTAAAATATATTCAAAGGGAAAGGGAATATTTGTTCTGAGTTTCGGCTATGTTAATCCGTTTGTTTAACCCTGATATTCTTCCATAGCTCATTCCCCTTTCTCTATTTCGTAGTATTGCATAAGAAATAGCTTGTAAAGGTGAGCATACTAATTAGAACTAGATTTATGAAATGAACCTAAAGTATTTGATATATTTGGTAAAGTCTCTCTTTTGTATTTAAAGGCAAAGGTCAAAAGCTATCTAGAAAAGTGTCTACGTGTTGAACTCCTTGAAATAATTGTATCTAAAAAAATTGGGCTTAGAGTGTGGTACCTAGAACTCGCTAAAATTTATCTAATATTCACAAACAAAGTATTAATCATAAAGCACAAATTAGATGCACACAAAGAAAAACATAAAATAAAAGAGTAAGATGATTTAAGCGGGCTCAGCCCATTTCGCACTGCCGCTGTCCACTGCTATTGGGCTTCTATCTAGCGGAACTTTTATAGATTTTGCTGCGGATTGGCTGATGGCCTGACTCGATAGAAAAGTTACATTGGGCTTTGCCCAACACCGAATGCAGGAGAGGACGAGTCCCTTTGACGCGTATGCGAGATGATCATGCATAGAAAGGAAAGGAAAAGAATTAGTACATAATCAATGGATAAGACTAGACATGTATAATGTAAATTCAAGAAGGGATGGATCGGTGAAATGGGACAGATTAGTGTCATGTATAGCATATATTCAAAGAAATACCCAATCCAAAAGAAAGCTTCAGCCGTAACTGATGTTTTTTTTTTTTGACAAATAGATGAAATGATCAGTAAGGTCCAAGTATCAGGCAAGCAGCCAAATGAAGAACAGGGGCAGACCCAATAATGTATAATGATTATTCGTGGAACATTTATAGCAGTAAAATTAATCTAAAGGTAGTGTTTTCAATCTCGAAATGCGATGGCAATTCAACTCAGACTAAGGCTGAAATTTAACTCAAAGAACGCAATAGTTCATGGCCCAAACGAGGCAGCAAGATGGTTAAACGCAGCAACAGTTTCCTAGTTGCTTTTAATTCATTTTTCAGGCATTGTATATGCAAATACAACCAACAGTAGCAGGTGTACAATCATAGGGGTTTGCTAGTTTCTGGTTATAGTGACCAAAAAAAAACCAAACCAAGTTTATAAAAAAGAGAAGTTCACATATCGTTCTGACGATAGTCTTTCTTGTTCACACTTATATTGAGTCAGATTCATAGATGAATACATATAAAGCATAGACAAACATCCATTTCTATAGACACCAGTATACCAAACAGTAGCAACCGAATTAATACAGGGGATTAACTATCATTGTTGATGTCGAGAAAGAAATAAGAAGCCACGGTGAAATCATAACAATCCCGTGAGATACATTAATATTCCTGCTAAACCAAATCCATTTATACCAAACAGCGCACAACCTTAAAACAGAACTAACCTAAGCAACTGGGAGCCAGCGTCGTGTCATGCAATGACAAGGACCAAATTAAATACAGAGATGGACCATTGGTGCCAGACCACATGACAAATTAAGCTAAACGAACTAAATGTGATAATCAAACTAACAGGGCATGAAGACTACACTAGACATTCATGATCGAACTAAATCATTACAACCCAATAACTCAACTAAACAGAAGATGACTAGCACCCTAGAACGTGACAACTGAATTATACAGGCAACAGAAAAAAATGACGCAGCAACATCAAATTAAGCAGATAGACACAACTAGAATACACGGAGGAAATGCAAATACAATAATATAGAAGAAAATAGAGGATTGCTAACAGGATTGAGTATAGAACACAGATTTGAGACCAAATTAAATCAACAACCAACATCGATATGTCGTACGATCATTTCATCATATCCACCCGAACAGATTACATTCATGACAGGGTATCTTATTTTTTGAAAAAATAGAGTAAAAGAGAGACAATGCTGGTCTGTTCTAATCGTATATGTAATATACCTAAGATATACACAAGTGGTGTGTATATCAGATGTATATCAAATGTATGTTTTCTTCTTATCTTGATACCCCACTGTATATCCTACGTATATGCGGTTTTAAATACGTCCTAAATCCTGGAAATTCATTCGTAAGCAACAATAGACACCTTTCAAATTCGATTAATGATTAATGTCTTATCCTAACAAACCCCCAAACATCAAACAAATAACGCGACGACAACGAAACTACATAATCACTAAACATATAGCAGCATAAACAAAATCTTAATCAAAACAGAAAACTAAAGATTATGAGCAATAAGTGTATCGAGGTTTACCTCTTTTATGCGCAGTGAAGTGGGTGTCGACGAGGCCTCGAATCCACTCTCTCGTATGAGCCGATTCAAAACTCGACCGAACTTTCGAATCGAAATCCCTATAGTACTGAATAATCTAAAAAGTTTGGTTTTTGATTTCTTCGAATAATTCACTAAACCCGAAGCCGAGCGGAATTTGGGCAGACCACGATTAAAGTAGTGGTAGAAAATAAAGTATTGCATATAGGATTTTGGTGACTGACCCCAACCCCGATTAAAGTAACAACCTAAGACTTAAAGTGTTAGAAAAAAAGAATTGTTGAGTGTGGTAAAGTTTCGGGTTTCTTGTTCCTAAAAATAAAACCCTTCCAAAACAAAAATCCCCCTTCAAACGATTCCACTTGCCTTGTATTTATAGATTTCATTTGTATTGAAGAAAGAGAGGAGCGTATGAGAGAGATGAAGGACAGGTGTGGGGGACAGGAGAACGTGAGGAACAGGGAGCAGGCATGGGGATGACGATGGTGGAGATGGCAGAGAACGTGGGGGACAGGGGGAGTGGAGATGCAGAGAAGGGTGAGAAGAGAGAGAGGTGAGTGGAAGGGGTGTGAGGGCATGGGAGAGAAAGAGGAGAAAGAGAAACGGCTGAAGGGTTTTTAGGTTTAGGAAATTTGGGCCGGGTCGGGTTATTTTGGGCTGAATTATTTTGGGTAGGGGAATAATGTGGGCTGGTTATTTGAGATCAAATGTTGATCCAAAAATATGGTTCCTTCTTCCTTTATTTAAATTATTTTAGGCTTTTAATTTAATAACTAGTACAACATATACTATGTAAAGACAATTAATAATTAAGATGTAGAAAAATAAAGGATTTAACCAAGTGTTGTCTTGTAATTAATTTAACGAGTTTCAAACCCAAAAAATAAAATGATGACTAACTGTTTAAAATTTGTGATAAGGTAATGCTAATAATGTTGAAAATAAAAGTAATGATATTAATAGTAGTAGCAATAAAATATTGTGAAAAATAAAGTATTTAGCTCGTCAGTAAATTTAGAAAACCGAGTAAATTAAATAAAAGAGGGACAAAATTGGGTGTCAACAACAGGTATACCACCGGAAGTAACAATTCACAAGCTCAGTTTGGACGGGAGGTTTCCCCCGGTAAAGCAGAAGAGAAGGCCCATCGCAGAAGCAAAACGCGCCTTCGTAAAAGACGAGGTAACAAAGGTTTTGAACATAGGCTCTATCTGGGAGGTAAAGTACCCGGACTGGCTAGCTAACGTAGTAGTGGTGCCGAAGAAAGGTAATAAATTTCGAATGTGTGTTGATTACAAGGATCTAAACAAAGCATGCCCGAAGGATTCATTTCTGTTGCCTCACATCGATAGAATGATCGATGCAAAGCCGGGCATGAGATGTTAAGATTTCTCGATGCCTACTCCGGACATAACTAAATTCGGATGCACCCGGAGGATCAAGAGAAAACATCTGTTATTACCTGATATGGGACTTACTCTTATAATGTCATGCCTTTTGGACTAAAAAATGCCGGTGCGACTTACCAACGCCAAGTTAATGAGATGTTCGAAGAACAAATAGGGAAAACAATAGAAGTTTATATTGACGACATGGTGGTCAAGTTCCTGGAAACAGAGGACCATTTAAAAAATTTGCAGGAAACCTTCAATGTACTTTGCAAGTATAACATGAAGCTCAACCCGAAAAAATGTGCTTTCGGTGTCCGATCTGGCAAATTTTTGGGTTTCATGGTGTCAAACCGGGGGATTGAAATCAACCCGGACAAGATCAAGGCCATCGAGGACATCAAGGTAGTGAATAACGTCAAAGGAGTGCAGAGGCTCACCGGAAGGATATCGGCGTTGAGTCGCTTCATATCGAGGTCCTCGGGTAAGAGTCATCGTTTCTTCTCCTTACTGAGGAAGAAGAACGATTTCGTTTAGACACCGGAGTGTCAAAGAGCTTTACAAGAATTAAAGCGATACTTGTCCAGCCCACCGCTGTTGCACACACCAAAACCGGACGAGCAGCTTTTTCTCTACCTTGCTGTCTCCGAGGTAGCGGTATGTGGCGTTTTGGTCCGAGAAGAATCAGGTACACAATTCCCTATTTATTATGTAAGTAGAACTTTGGGTGATGCGGAGACCCGTTATCCCCACTTAGAAAAATTGGCATTGGCATTGGTAAGTGCTTCTAGAAAACTCAACCCCTACTTTCAATGTCATCCGATATGTGTAGTGACTACTTACCCCCTAAAAAACATCATGCATAAACCGGAATTATCGGGTAGACTAACTAAATGGGCCGTAGAAATTAGCGGATATAATATCGAATACAAACCTCGAACGGCCATCAGGTCCCAGATCTTGGCCGATTTTGTGGCGGATTTCACCCCGGCTATGGTCCCCGAGGTTGAGAAAGAACTTCTGCTAACCTCGGGGAAAGCCTCGGGTATTTGGTTGCTACATACGGTCGGAGCCTCGAACCTTAAAGGTTCCGGGCTAGGAATCATCCTTAAAACCCCGGCCGGGGATGTCGTTCGACAATCCATTAGAACTGTTAAATTGACTAATAATGAAGCCGAGTATGAGGCTATTATCGCAGGTTTGGAATTAGCCCGGAGTATGGGGGACGAAATAATCGAGAAGAAATGCGATTCGCTCTTGGTCGTAAACCAGGTGAACAACGTCTTCGAGGTCAAGGACGAACGGATGCAGAGGTATCTGGAAATAATCCAAGTGATACTACACCGATTTAAAGAATGGACCATACAGCATGTACCGAGGGAGCAGAACAATGAAGCCGATGCATTGGCCAATTTGGGATCTTCGATCGAAGGGGAAGAAATCAACCCCGAGACTACGGTACACTTGATGAATACGGCGATAGAAAACAGACATGTCGAGATAAACACAATGGGTTTAACTTGGGATTGACGCAACAAGTACATCGATTACTTGCGTGAGGGAATGCTCCCCAACGACCCAAAAGAATCACGGTCATTAAGGACGAAAGCTGCACGTTTCTGCTTGGTAGACGACCAATTGTATCGACGATCTTTCTTCGGACCCCTGGCCAAGTGTTTGGGTCCCGGAGAAATGGAGTATGTGATGAGAGAGGTGCACGAAGGAACCTGCGGCAACCACACCGGTACTGAAGCTTTGGTCCAAAAGATTATCAGGGCCGGTTATTATTCAGGGCCGGTTATTATTGGAACCGGATGGAGGAAGATTCAAAGAATTTTGTCCGGAAATCTGACGGGTGTCAAAGACATGCACCGATGATTCATCAGCCCGGGGAGTTGCTGCATTCGGTGGTGTCACCATGGCCTTTCATGAAGTGGGGAATGGACATTGTTGGTCCATTGCCATGGGCACCAGGTAAAGCCCGATTTATTTTGTTTATGACTAACTATTTCTCCAAATGGGTTGAAGCACAGGCCTTCGAAAAAATTAGAGAAAAGGAGGTCATTGTCTTCATATGGGACCACATCATCTGTCGTTTTGGAATCCCTACCGAGATAACTTGTGATAACGGTCCCCAGTGCGTGGGCGGCAAAGTCAACGATTTCCTCGAAGGGTTGAAGATCAAGAAAATTATATCAACTCCATATCACCCGTGTGCGAACGGACAAGCGGAATCCACGAACAAAACAATAATCCAAAATCTGAGGAAAAGACTCGAAGCATCAAAGCATCACTGGAAGGAAATATTACCGAAGGTATTATGGGCTTACAAAACCATATCGAAATCTAGCATGGGGGAAACTCCTTTCTCGTTGGTCTACGGGGCCGAAGGCCTTATTCCCGTAGAAGTTGGTGAACCGACTCTCCGGTTCAGCTATACCACCAAGGAGTCAAACGAGGAGGCCATGGCCGTAAAACTCGACCTCACGGATGAACTCCACGAAAACGCGTTGGTCCGTATTGCATCCCAGAAACAGAGAATGGAAAGGTACTACAATCGTAGAGCCAATTTTCAGCATTTCCAAGTTAGGGACTTGGTGCTTTGGAAAGTTACCTTGAACACTAAGAATCCCAACGAAGGAAAACTGGGTCCGAACTGGGAAGGACCGTACAAGATAACCGAGATAACGGGCAAAGGATCGTACCAGTTGGAATCTATGGACGGGCAACGGTTGCGCAATAACTGGAATGTGGCTCATCTGAAAAGATACTACTGCTAAGGTATGGACTCCTCGTGTTTTTCTTTTAACCTTTCTCTTTTGCAGGAGGTCATGTACCAGATAAAGTTAGAATCTAGGTCTGAAAACACGTGTTGCACTCTTTTCCTCAGTACGGTTTTTGTCCCAAAATGGGTTTTCCGACAAGGTTTTTAATGAGGCAACAAGTACAACGTGTTACTCGATGAAGACAAGGACAAACGCTCGGAAACTCGGGGTCATACCCTACAAATGGGGACTTAATAGCGCTTACCCGATCTTGGAGCTCGGATAAGCGCTAGGGGACTATTACGCCCATATCGAAGTTTACCCCGGTCAACAGAAAACGGAGAAGCTCAACAAATAAAAACCGAACCTTTTATATTAGGTTCGATGTAAGGACCAAACGATCAGAATGAATCATGTCCACTCAATATTTGCTACGGCAAAATCAAGACCGGACCTTCTGCAGTAGGTTTCGATGTAAGGGCCAGACGATCAGAATGAATCGTGTCCATTTAGTATTTGCTACGGCAAAAGTAGAAGGAAACAGAGCTCCCATAATGTATGTACAAATACTTGCAATACAAAAATCATCGAAAGTTCGGATAACGATATCTCAGATGTCTTCTTGTTAAAACACTACCCCGATGATTATCGCCGTATTTCGACATTACTTCATTCATATACCCGATTCCGGGCACTACGGTCGAAATTCGACAAAGGCAACAAGGTCATAGTGAACCGAGCCAAAATTGTTAATCCCTCAAACGGGGACTGTTACATCAAAATTTAGCTAAGGCTGAGATTCAGGTGTCCGAAAAATACCAGCCCTAAAAAATACCCGAAAAATACTGGCCCTAAAAATTCCCATTGTGATTCGGAGACGTTCGAATTCACAAAGCATAAGATAAGTCCCACGGGCAAAAACTCCGGAAAATTCCCGGACAAATGTACCGGATGAAGAGAAAAGCAGATATTCAGGCACAGTCAGAAATAATGACTCCTTAAAATGGACCGACAATTCGGGCAGAAGTCATAACAAACATTCAAACAAAGTAAAGAATCAAGATAAATGCATGTTCTATTTATACAAAGGATTTTACATCGGAGCCTCTTGAAACGACAAAAAATAAAAGGCTAAGTACATGCCCTAATCTATCCGGTATGGCTGGATCCGGAGTGCTCGGACACTGTCCGCTCGGAGTCGTCGGAGTCAGCCCCGAGGGCACCCTTAGCCTCTTCCTCGACTCTTTTAGCCTCGAGTATCAGGGCCGGAAGATCCGCAAAGCCATGCTCGGCTTGCTCAAGAGTGATCCTCCGAGACTTTCACTTTTCATACTCAGCTGCAATAGTAGTATGAGCCTCGGCGGCCTCCACGCTCTTTAGAGATTCTTCCAAATCGGCCTCGGCCTGGGCTAGGTTTGCCACCAGAACATCCCGAGCCTCTTCAGACATTTTGCATTTGAGTGGCCGACTCGAGCTCGGCCTTGAGAGTATCATTAGCATCAACCGTCTCCGCGAGCTCGGTTTTTAGCATCAACTGGGCCCTCTTCTCCGCTTTCTCCTCAAATACCCTCATACGCTCTTTATACCGGGTACTTTCAGATTCAAGAAGCCGATGCCTCTCGGCCATGCTCGTAGCTTCAGGCTTGATAGAGTCCAGCTCCTCCCGGAGTTGAGAGATGGTGGTTTCGAGCTCACCAAGCTTTGAAGAAAGACGAGTGTTATCTCGGCTAAGGCCGATCTTGTCCGCTTCGAGACTCTGATTATATTCGACCATCTCGTCTTGCTCACCCTTTAATCGACGGTTTTCAGCCCTTATTGCATCGAGCTCGGGTTGGAGGAAGGAAAGAGTAACCGCTCGGTTCAGCTCATCCTCCTTCACCCGCAGAAGGTGCTGAAATTTTTCCGTTTCTCGGCCTTGGGCATCCAGTTGGCCCTTAAGATCGTCCACCCCTTGCTGAGCACGGACAAAGGCTTCATTGACAAGCACCACACTCTACAAATGAAGTCAAAAACTTGAATAAACGAGATTAAAATTCTCAATAAAATTATGCGAAGATGGCTGATATACTTACTCGATTGCCCGCGTGCATACCCTCGTTAATGAGGCACTGCAAGGGACTCCGTTTATCTTTCGTTTGTCCGAGTCCGAGACAAGAGGCCTCTGGTAGCTTGCCACACTCACCGGCACGAGAATGAAAATTGCAATCCTCGGGAACGGTGATCACAACCGATCTTGTCCTCCTCGGTTCCACACTCGGGGCCGGAAAGGTGTGGACCAAGCTATCCCTAGCACCGGACTCGGTGGTCCGACTAGCCGCCCTCGTGGCTCGAGGGATCGGGAGATGTCCAAAACCAGCAGCTTCGCCGGTAGCAGGAGGGGTGTCCGAAAACATGTCTTCAAACTCATCCGATCTTGAAGCCGGGGCTGGAGAACTCGGAAGGACTTCAGCAGCTTCGGCAAAGGCAGGGATCTCCGAAGTTGCAGCAGCCTTATGGTCGGGCATCGGATGAACATCAATGGGAACTTCGGTCTCCAGGACCGGCTCAGTCCTTTGACCGGCTTCGACAGCGGGTGCCTCCCCAAGTCTTCTTGTCCTTTGCATAGGGGTCTCTTCAGAAGAAACATCGCCTGAAATATCAATGAATTCAATCGACCTTAGAGGAGTCGGGTAATGAATTTCTTCCTCACCTGTGTTTAATGCAGGAGCTGAAGGTCCTTCCCCAACTGAAGGAGGTGGTGAAACGGTAATGCCCCCCTCCAGACTGGAAGCCACGGAAGGGGCAACACTGATCCTCCGAATGAGGAGCTCGGGCTCTGCTTCATCCCTTAAAGTCCTAGTGACAGTCCTCGCCCTTTTCTTCGGTTTCTGCCCTTTGTCCGAGGGCCTTTTTCTCTTGGCGGCGGCAGCAAGGATACGAGATGCACCCGCTGGAACAACCTTGGGGAATATAGCCGTATTGAGTGGGCTAGCGTGAATTCCTTTGCTGCATTATTGGCCAACAGTCGTAGGCAGGTCACGGCCCTCCAAACAATTGGACCAATCTGTGCCAAGGTCACGTTGTAAGTCTGGCACATGTCTAAGATGACCAGATCGACCGGGGGGGGGTGGGGGGGTCGAGCTTGAGGGTGAAAGGGTAAGTATAAATGTATAAGAAGCCTTCCCGATGGTCGGTGATTGATTCGTCCGGCCCAGGGGCAAAAACTTAGACTGAACGGCTGTCCCATCCACAATCAGCCCGGACTAAGTCAAGCTTATCCTTGGTAATGGATGAGGGATATCGTCTCACATCGAACCCTCTATCGGATACCGGAGAAGGTTTTTCAACCTCGAAATCTTTGTTGAAATTAGGTTTGGCCGGTACAATGTCCGAAGCGGTAGGTTCGAAAGAGACCTTCCCCTTGGCTAGAGAAGTCGGCTCGGTTCCTTGAGAAGAAACCGAGGGGACGTCGTGGGAAGTGGTTTCGGTGTTGGCAGACATTTGAAAATATGGAAAAGAGAGATTGGGTGATTTCGAAAAGAAAGTTAAAAAGTGAAGGGGGCAGTCAATGAATTCAAAAATGGTAAAGAACGAAAGGAAGAAGCAGCAACACACAAGAGCAACCAGTGGTGAAGTTGGCAGAATCGTTCCTTTTTTACGTACTATAAGCAACAAATCAACGAGAGATGTGAATTGGAAGATAGTAAGTGAGGAGATGAAACGAAGAAGAAATGAAGAACTGAAGCTGTAAGAAAATGAAGTGAAGGATTGAAAATGAGATTAAAGGGATCGTAAAATGAAAAAATGAAGTGTTGGAAGACGTTATATAGACATGGGGTCGAGGCGGTTACAGTTCCCAGCCAACCGGGGAGTGCCACGTGTCCCATAATTAATGAGGAATGACTTGATGCGACGTGCGTTACGGCGGTTGTCAGAGTTGACCAACCGGGATGAGAACACGTGGCCGATGACAGAGGGACGTGACACAACTGTTCCCGCCAAAATGAAAAGATAACAACGGATAAATTGAGCCACCGGTTTCTTGATGCATCCACTTCCCGTTACTCCGATAAAACTACGGTCCGGAAAGTGTGGGGACTATCTGTATACGGTAAAAACCGGATATATGTTAAACCGGTAAGACCAGAGACCGAAGGAAGAGAGGGAAGAACATTATTTGGTCCGGTTTCTCCATAGCCGAGTTGATCGTGGCCGTTAGTCCGTTTGATCGTGGCCGTTAGTTCGTTTGATCGGGGCCGTTGGTCCGGGAGATCCGTTACGCAATTGCCACGCGTCGATACCGTCCTGCCATGTTTAACTGTCAATCGCACGGGTGTCAGACCGTACGACCAACCTAATCCATTTCAGAGTTTGTCTTTATTTTTTAGGGCCTCTTGTTGTATGAAGCCCATGGGGCAATACTATAAAATAGGGGTCATTGCCCTACTTCTGAGGGGTTGGCTTCCTCATATCAAGAACATTTTGTACTAAAAAATATATACAAATCTCTCTCTCAATATCGGATTTTGGTCCGGATTCATTGTGTTCATCTCTTAAATTTGTTCAATTAAGTAATACTCATATATTAATAGATACATAAATCTATAGCGAATCTCTGACCATTATTACCTTCTTCATATCATATCCATACACATCTTTTTTCACCAAATAGATTGAGGCTTAACCACATATTCTATACCTACTCACAAATTTAATTGATTATTCAAATTTGGGGTAAACACCCATGAACTTTGAATACAAACTCATCTATTATTCTAAGTCTCTGATTTAGTGGTAAACAGTTTGACGCTGATCGGTGGAAACAATGATGATACTATTTTGACCTATTGTTTACTCTTTGCTAACCTGTTCTACTCTGTTTTGCAAGAAGATCCGTCATCATTTCTCAGAATGCACAAACAACCAATTGAATGTAATCCGGAGAATCACAGTATATAACCCCGGAACGACCATATGCCTCTGAACGGAGAAGATTTGACAATACCATCCGGTTTCGGTAGAGTGACAATAGTCATCATATATCCTACTAATGTAATTATAAATTATAACCAAGAACCTTTTTTTTATAGATAATTTAGAAAAATCATTTTTAGGTATAATATATTGGGACCCCTTGAACTTGCCACTTTCTATTTAGTTTACATTTGAACCTTTTTTTGTCCTAATCCCCCTTTCCCCAACCCCGTAGGTGCGTGGAAGGAAGAAAAAATGAAAAGCCTACTTTCAAGTGGGTCCCCACTATCGATTGATTTATTTGTTCCCACTTGTTTCTTCTTAATATACGGTGCATATTGTATTCCGACACTATAAAAAAAAAAAAAAAAAAAAGTAATTTGTGAAGGTTAAAAGTTATGATTTACAGGAGTTTTAACTTTCGCTATTTGTTAAAGGAGGCTAAATCCTCCGTGAATTGCAACTTTCAACATCCGTAAATTATCCTTTTTTTATCGAGTGTCTTGTTTTTCCCTGTTAGATATAATGACTATTTGTTTCAACTATATATTTTGGTCAAATCTGCAAAATTTAGCTGAAATTATTTAGCCAAATAAAAAGAAGGTTAGCCAAAGTAATGGATTCCAAACTGTGTATTTTCAAGAGAAAGAAAAAAATTGTGTATTTTTTTTTCATGTAATGTCTATTTGATTCAACTGTGTGTTTATTTTTTCGGGTCAAATTTACAACAACATATTTATTTTATTTCTCTGTAAAAAGCAACGATTATTATGTGAGAGTGCATGTATCACAATTCCATGATCTGAGATCGTCTTTTAAGGGGATAATTAGGCCAATAGAAAGTTCAAATATGTACCGAATAAAATTCGGGAGGGTTCTGATCTTTATTGCTTTATTTTTCATCAGTGAAGTTTTAGATTGTCTAAATTCAAGCACAAGCTTAATTCTTGTTAATATTTTTGGATCGTTTGATATTAGAATAGATAGAGGTCCTAAGTTCAAACCTCATCGTCACCCTAAAAGCGTCTGTTGTAACATACATTAGAAAGCTAGAAGGTAAAATTGCACGCACAAGTCTGCCATGCATTAAAAATAGTGGTACCATATCAGAAAATAATATACTCACACTTAATATTTAAATTGACATATGCAAGATATGTGTATTGCATATATACTTTTATTTTTTAATTATAATTAAGTCAATTGTCACTCTTACTTGTGATAGGTTATTAAGTTAGCGTTTGGGCATGGATTTTATGAAACTTGAAAAAAAAAAAAAAAGTTTTTGAAGTTGTGTTTGAAAATTAATTTTGGAATTTGAAGTTGTATTTGGACATGTATTTATTGGAAAATGTTTAAAGGTTTGTGAGTGGACGAAAAATTTCACCCACTTGAAAATAAATCTTCAATTTTTTTTAAATTTCATGAACAAATAATGATTTTGAACATTTTTTTAGAAAGACTTCCAAAATCTATTGCCAAATAATGTCCACTTGCCTCCTTTTTTTCTTTTTGTTAATATAGAATGTACACTTACCAAATCAAGAAACAATTAACCTTATTCTTCCAAAATTGCCCTTATTAAGTGTTAAGTGATCAAATCTCAATGCCTATTTAATTAGGGGTAGTTTAGTCAAATTAACTATTTTTGCCTTAGAGTTACTGTAGCATTTTTTTAAGGGGTGTGCAAATTGCTAAGTAGACACCTTTTTTTCTCCGGAGGGAGTATCATATAAGCGTGTAGTATATTGTTTTAGGAAAAGGGCTAAAATTACCCATGAACTTTCGAAAATAGTTTATTTATACCCTTCGTTATACTATTAGGCCAATTGTGCCCTTATCGTTAATGGGCCAAATATACCCCTGAACTTTTGAAAAATAGTTTATTTATACCCTTCGTTATACTATTGGGCCAATTGTGCCCTTACCCTTATACTATGGGCCAAATATGCCCTTAAGTTACACGGTCTGCCACGTGTCACAGTCACAATGGCCCAACGTATTTCCCCCTATAATTACACCCAGTCACCGAATCCGATCCGTCACTTTATTTCACTCAACCCGTTTTGTTTATTTCATTACATGTTTCGTTTCATTACATTTTAGGTTTTCATTTTGTATACTACCATATTTTACATAAAGGAAACATGTAATGAAATAAACAAAACGGGTACGGCTACTTTATTTGGGTTTGAAATAAACAAAACGGGTTAGGTGAAATAAATTGACTGGTCGGATCCGGTGACTGGGTGTAATTATAGGGGAAATGGGTTGGGCCGTTGTGATTGTGACACGTGGCAAACTGTGTAACTTAAGGGTATATTTGGCCCATAATATAACGGTAAATGGCATAATTGGTACAATAGTATAACGAAGGGTATACATAAATTATTTCCGAAAGTTTAAGGGTATATTTGGCCCATAGTATAACTGTAAGGGCACAATTGACCCAATAATATATTAAAGGGTATAAATAAACTATTTCCGAAAATTCAGAGGTAATTTTGACCCTTTTTCGTATTGTTTTTGAAGTTAAAATTAAAGGGGTAGTAACGTAGGGGCGTACATAACTATACTCAATTTTCATGTACCCTCAAATAATAAATGCACACTGCACCATGCAACTGATCTGATTCCATTGAATTTCTATAAAGACAAACACTTCCCGCCATTTGTAAAATTTTCACTCGGCCGATTAACAACACCTTTTATATTTCTCTTTCGGGAACACTCTTTTTTGGACTAAACATTTGAACCTGCACTTATATGCATGTTACTAAAAAGAATTCCCATTTTATTTATCCCCTTAAAAAAATGACAATATCTTACGGCAAAAGACGAAATTATTGGTAGTACTTTTTTTCGTTGCAGCAGGTTTTGGTGATATCACCACTTGCGGCAGCCATACGTATTTTTTATTACTCATCTTTCAATATTTTAATTTACTTATGCAATGTCCCTATAATATTTGAATTATTTATTGGCTGAATTATGCTCTTGCCATTAGCAAATCATCTATATTTACTCTTGTCAATTGTCATTAATAGAATTCCGCCAGGTAGGGTTGATGGGGTTCGTCTGAACTCTTTCGGTAAAAAATTACATTGTATATACAAATTTAATTTTTTTATGTATATATATAATAGATGTTGAACTCCCTTGACTTCTTCGTGCATGTATTTACTTCTTCATATTTTTAAAACCCTTAATGAAAATTCTGACTCCGTCATTGAAAAAAAGTGGATGAGTATTCAGATATTTTGGGAAAAATATCCTAATTTACTCATAAACTTTTGATTATGATTTACAATTACGCTGAAATTGGAGCTACGCTAGCTAGGGGTCAAGGGCAAGAAAAAGACTTGTTTCCTGATTATTAGTTTAATTTATTATGAATAATTATCTATAATTGATTTAAAGGTAATTTGATATGCAAAAATTCTTTTACATTTTAAACTCTTCCCTTAAAAGTTTTCCGCAACTTTAAGGCGTGGAATACGAGCTGTAAAGACCAACCACTTATTTTTGTTGCTTACGAGTAGTAGTATTTCTAATTTTGGAACTCGAGATTAAATTGTCATACTAATTTTTTAAAATAAATGAACGGAGGGAAGAAGTAACAAGTAATGGTGGTCCACTAGCGCGAAAGTGTTACTTCTTCTTTTCACTCTCCTCCATTTGCCCACTAAATTCAGGGTATTTCGATCTTATTTTATATCACAATGATTGGAGTCAACATAAATTGTCTGCTTAGAGTCAGGGGTTAAAAAGTCAAACTTCGGTTTAATCGAAATTTATCCTACATCAAGCCGGTTCATTTTCAATTGATTTTTTTTTTGTGATTGTGCTCAGAGGAATACGTTTAAAAAATTAACCACAATTGCATATACAATTTCTTTCCCTTTGCTCCTTTCTTGGAGAGAGGGCACAATATATTTTATTAATATATATCTGTGTTAAAAAAATCCTTAACGTGTTTTTGCAGGTCAATCATTGCATTAATTCCAACTACGCCGGTTAAATAGGCTTTTGTCGGGTTCACAAAGTAATTATAGTAATAATAATAACAATAATAGTAATAGTACAATGTGATTATCCAGGTCCGTTTCTAAAGAAATGCAACGCAAAGGCAAGTTAGGCAGAAAGTAAAGATAAGTGGATACCACTTTCACCGGTTTAATTATATCATCTTTACCATGTACTATAATTTCCAAGTGGGTAAAATTCATAATGAACACTAATCATGCCACTAGGGCCGGTTTAAATCAGAGTTTTAAAAATATGCCCAATAATCACTGAGGGCATGGCAACTCAAGAAGAATATAATGCAGTTGCATCTTCAGTTGTTTAATTTAACCTATGTACCCTAATTAAGAGCAGAACCATGACATTAGTCAGAATTAGAAGATTCCACTATGCACTCGAGTATCTAGTGCGATGTTACTATATTTACAAAAACGGATTTAAGATTTGAAATCTTTTGATGAAAAGTAGCACTGCTTACCTTACTTCTTTTGAACAATGGCTACATAATAAGCAGTAATTAATTTGTAAATGTTTATACACAATCTAGTAGCGAATAAATAAATGTATATATATAATCATATAAAAGGATAATGGATGCTCTTGACCCCATTATCAAAAGACTAACGTACATCCACTGCAGTAATAAACGGGTGTACGTGCCTGCACCTGTTTTTAAAATTGATATGTATTATATGTTAAGAAACTGTATCGTATATATGTAAATATATAGAAGTTACTTTTACTATCTTTTTTCTAATTATTAGATGGACTTTGCACTCATTGTTGAAAGGTTGCATCCGCTACTGGTATTGATGGACGGTCATGCAATAGGAGCCATAGGTGAAAACTGATAATCGTCAAAAATTGGAAGAACAGAAAGCCTGGCAGGTGAATATGAGTTTTTTTTTTTTTTTTTTGGCAGGTTTCACATTTGGCCGGTCACAAAAATAAAATCACATTCGCTAACCAAATAGACACCATTTTGTATCAAAATGTATATTTTATATAAATTTTACATTAATATACAAAAAGTATACACTGTCTGGCTATTATTTTGATAGACCGCTATTGCTAATTCCTCTTTTTTTTTTGTTCTTCCTTTTTGCAAGCACGGGTTTTCCAGTATAGTTGAGCCTTCAAATCAGCAGGCAGTGGCTAAATCTTGCCCACAGTCCACAGATTCAATCATATGCAAGTGTCATAAAAACAATGTTTCCAGCTACCAATCCCAATAACCACCAATTTTTTATATAGCAAGGGGGCGGGAGTTGGGGGCTGGGGGAGGGTCTTTATTTCATTATTGACTTGGTTCCTCTTAGGTTTTATCAATTGTTCTGTGTAGGAGCTAGAATTATGATCTGTTAATACTTAATAGGTCGTTTTGAAGTAGAGTAGCTTAGGTGAGAGGGGTTTAGGGAAGGATCTGTTTAGTTGCAAATAGGTTAGAGGTACATAGCATCTGGTCATGTAATTTCCAATCACACCACAAAGGCGCCTAGAAAGAAAAAAACAAATTCAAGGGAAGAAAATTTTAGTTGCAAAAACTAGAAAATAAATAAATAAAGGATTTTGTAGTAGGAGTCTTTGGTTAGGTATACATCTTTCAGATAAAGAAATTAAAGGATATAGCTAGGAGTTTATGGTTTTTATCAGCATTAATCAAAAAGGTGCTTCCTATCCAGTTTTGGCACCTATTCAACTTTCTAGTTGAACTAAACAAAGGATATAACACACACATACATTTGTTTTGCAACATTTATAGCTAATTATAACTCCACCACTTGCACTAGAGCTAGTCCCTAGACTCTGGAAAATCAATAAATTTAAAAAAGAATGGCCTATCCAACATTGCCTCTTATAAATCTTTTTGAGAGTTGCTAATGGTCACGCCAATTTGATTCAAATTTGGCCACACTTATGTAAAAATTATCATAACTTCTATTGTACAATTTTAAATTAAGGTAAACTTTGAGAAAAAAAGATAGAAATGACATTAAGTAAGCATGAATTATTAAATTTGTCCTAAATAATCATCTGAATTTACTTCATTTGGGTCATTGTGACCAAAATAATGTGGCCAAAAGACCTTTTCGAATTTTTTAGATTAAACATTCATCCAAAAAGATATATCTCTGTCCAATCCTCGGGAAATTGCACACATTTTAACTTTAAAACTCAATCCATCATTCATCCCCCAATGCTAATACACACAACAATGGCATCAAGAAGAAGATTTCCGTTATGGTTCTTGATTTTGTTGGTTCGTTGGTCCCTTTTCATGAATTTACTACAAGATTGTAATCCATAGGTGGGCACCAAATTCTTTACTTGCTACTAATAAAAACATTGATACACCACATGGGAAAATTTCATGTTCAATCATATAAAGAGGAAAAGGAAAAAGAAAAAAAAAATTGATGTGTTGTTGTTGAGAACAATAAAGAGCAAAACGTGCATATATACGAGTATTCACTTTTGGGGTCTTTTTTATTTTTTTCCTGGTCAAAATAGTATCTCGTCAATACATTACTGGTTTATTATACCTATATCGAATGGAAGGTCTAAATCTACTATGGGAAACGCTAGCTATAGTTTCCTACATCTCAATAACGGAGTTATTAGTGTCTCAGCTTTTCGTGTTTGAATACAAATTCGACCACATGCTTCTATTCCCTTCAATTATCTTCGTTAGTCAGGTCAATGTAAAAGGGCGGTCATTAGACTTTCAATTTATTGGTTATATATATATATATATATATATATATATATATCATAACTCAATTATATCTGTGTATCGCAAAAATAAAACATAAAATTGAAAATGGTATATCCAAATCCCAGAAAATATATGTGGCTGCTACATGTATAAAGTTATCATGCAGGTACGTCACAACTTATCTTACATAATATATCTATGTGACATGAATACCTAAAAAGTTCATCTTCTGACCCAACCTAATTAATATACATGACATCTTATTAGGCTTATCGGAATGGGGTCATAGTTGATTAAGTATAGTCTTATGAATATTATGTTATGTAAGTTGATGAAATTTGTCGAATTAATGACAGGCTACTTGTGTTTTTTAGGAGTATTTTCCATATATATTTTTATTTTTTGAGATTTATAGTCATATAGAGTAGAGTTCTTTTGTAACAAAAGCTAGTTTATGACTAAATTATAATATAATAAACTGTATGTCAAATGACCAACCTTAAATTAACCTCTATTTTTTTTTTGGTAACAATGGAAATATTACCATTAACAAACAAAACAATTACACCTAATCTCATGACCACCTTTTAAGAAGGGTATCATTCGAATCAAGCCTCCACCAAGTCTCTATTTACCCAAAGAACTGTTGTATTAATGAACCACATCTACTACCCTTTTTAGAATGCCTAACTGCTCTATTCTAGTAACAAAATCATGTTTAATCTGCACAATCGCTATATCAATATCTACAAGTATTCCTCTGAATATTGCCCTATTTATTGCTTGCCACACATTGTATATGATTGGCCCCCATAGGGCTACTACCACCTCTTTATAGAAATGCTTCCATTTTCTTCTCCTGATTCTTGTCAGCACCTGTTTAGCTTCACCTATTGGTAATTGCACCTCTGCCCATTGCACAATAGCAGTTAAGATCCTCCTGTTCCAAGCACAATCAGAGAATAAGTGAGCTTGTGTTTCAGTGGCCTGACCATCACACAAGCTACATAGAGAATTATCTACTGGAGTATTCCTTATAAGGTAGTGTGTCTTCGTGAATAACAGACGGGGTTCTGTAGAATATTGTCATTTATGGGTTCATAACAACCGGATAATTTTGACTTGGACTTTATATACGCGTGAAAAAAATACACTAGATAAATATAAATAGTAGATTTTGGACACCAGTAATTCAAATGAATTGTGGTAGAATTTTAAACTCGAATTCATAATGTTCAAATCCTTAATCCGCCTCTTATTAAAACCTTACACCTAAGTTATACGAGATAAATTTTCAACCGTTAAACTGCAACATCAACCCACTAAACACCGTTTAATTGACACAACCAGTAAAGAATTTCCACTCTTTTAAAAGCCGTAGCTCATAGAGAAATCGAAGAAGTACCATAACAAGAGCATGATTATTTAGGGCTGACGACTTTTCTAAAAGACAATGCCAAGGGTGAAGGGAAAGGTGCCATCCCATTTCCATCTCTAAAGTACAGAAATAACAACTCTTTGGCAACAAAATAATATTATTGGCAAAATTTAATATTTGACAATAACTTAATTTTATTGTTGACATGTACGATGAAACTTTTAAAAATGAACTTTTTTTTGTTGCCAAACATTTTAATTTGTAGCCATATATTGACTTCAAAACAAAAAAATTATTGCACGTCGTTGTAATAACAGCCGATGGGAAAAAAATTTATGCAAATATTGTTACCAAAAGTACTTTTTGCAACAATAGTCAATACAATAGCAACAAAAAAAAATTATTGGTAAATGTCTTCTTTCTTGTAGTGCTAACAGGAGTCCGGAACCAAAATACCCCCAAAAAAACCATTTTGAACCAAAATACCCCAACAAAAAAAATGTTACAAAACTACCTAAATACTGCGCTAAAACACTTAACCGTAACACACCCGTTAAGTGCTTTAGCGCAGTAAAATACTGCGCTATAGCAATTCGTCTCTCTCTTATAGCGCAATATTTTACTGCGCTATAGCGCTCCACTTTAAACCCATCGGATTCCACCACTGGTCCCTCTAGTGGCCAAAAAAAAAAAAAAACGAAAACGCCATTGGAGGCGAATACGAGGTGGTCCCCACATCCAAAAACGTCATTTTCTATTAAATTTCATCCGTGAAAGTTTAAATTTTCGGTAAATTCAAGTCAAGGAGCAAGAATCTAAGTTCGA
This sequence comes from Lycium barbarum, assembly GCF_019175385.1. NCBI lineage: Eukaryota > Viridiplantae > Streptophyta > Magnoliopsida > Solanales > Solanaceae > Lycium > Lycium barbarum. The sequence goes on along the minus strand of NC_083345.1, from coordinate 20,788,840 downwards.
ATTTTGGGAAAAAGCGGCGTACAACTCGATTAAAATAACTCTACAAAAAATTTTCGAATAAGGTTTTCTACTATGAACTTTTGTTATTATTTTGTTATATACATTATATTCTAAGCATGCTTAATATTTAATCCTTGCCATTTTCCAAAAAAAAAAACATTTTTTTTTTGTTCTTGTTCGACTCGGCAATGGCTTTTGCCACTGTTCCGATTTTTTTTTTTTGTTTAATTCATTATTTGTTAAATGTTTATGAATTGTTAATTTGTTAAATGTTTATGAATTGTTAATTTGTTATATGTTTATGAGTTGTTAATTTGTTAATTATTTATGCATTGTTAATGAATTATTATTTTGTTAATTGATTATTTGTTAAATATTGATTATGAATTTATTAGTTGTTAAATATTGTTTATGAATTGAAAGAAGTTGATTGGTAATGAATTATTATGTTGTTAACACTTTGTTTGAATGATTGTTATGTATTGTTTTGACATTTATCGTATTGTGTTGTATTGTATAAGACCAAATCAGTGGTTACATAAAATAAGACCTTTCGTCGTTACATAACAATAAAATTAAAATAACAATCAAACCAAACATTGTATTTAAATTAACAACATAATATAATACAATAGGTAACAACCATCCAAACAAGTTGTAAATGATTATGAATTGTTAATCTATATAATTTTAAAAGCGCGAATATATATGTTAAATAAAAAAAGATTATCTTAAAAAGAATAGTTAAAGTTCTTATTTTCATAAATACATAAGCTAACGAAAAAAATGTAAAGTTTGTAAGAAATTATGTGGTCGACGAATATACTCTTTTAGTTTAATTTTATCGTAGTTGTGTTGGCTATTTGGTCAACTAAAAATATATCATATATTCAAAATAGAGTTCTAAACAAATATTACCGCTAAATTTCGATTCCCAAATTAATTAACTTAACAAGTCTTTGCCATCACATAATTCAAAAGTAATTAACTTAAAAATCTTTGCCATTACATATGTGTCCTTACTATCACATATTAAATTTATTGCATATCCCATGTTAATTATTCACAAGATATAATACTACATAATTCACATATTCCCTACAAATTATTAATTAGTTAATATAATTTATCTTTTATTTCAAGAATAATGACTAATTTAGTTTGTACAGACCTGACTCTTTCATGGATCCGAATGTGTCCCCCTGGGCCCGATGTTCCCCCGGCGCCCGATGCTCACCCGAGGCCCCTGTTCACCCGGGACCCGCTGATAGATCAGTATTGTCTTTGCAAGACAATCGCACTGGTGAGGCCACGATTACACTTCAGGATGTGGAGGTCCTCTTTGGATTGCGGGTAGATAGAGAGCCACTATACACTTGGTACGAGCCTCCTCCGGGTCAGACGTGGGCGACAGAGTTGACTAGGCTCACCCACTTCGTGCCTGATGTCGAGGGCCAGATTTCGGGATAGAGTCGGGTTAAGATTAGAGCACTCTGCACTTATTTGAAGGGTCTGGATCCGGTTGACGACGGCACCCCGCAGGACGATGTTGATCGTCATGCCCGTTTGTACCTGTGTATTATATTCGGGGCCATGTTGTTCCCGAACTCATCGAGTGCCTTTATCAACTTACGTTATTTGGTTTTCTTGGAGCATCTGGACTGCCGGGGAGACTACAGCTGGGGTGGTGCTGTTTTGGCGTATCTTTACAGATGCCTGTGCCGAGCGTCTATTGGTGTTGTCAGAGATGTGTGTGGATTTTTGCTCTTCTCCAGGTAATATTTTAAGTGTGCCTTTCTTTAATGTAAACAAACCTCTTGAAATGACGACTTAAAAATTGTATTTTCTAATATCGCTTACTGTTATGGGCGTGGGAGAGGATGCTGCCTTTTCAGCCCGTACTTAAGCATCACCTCGAGATTGACATGCCTTATGTGAGGAGGCGGACAGCGGGTTTGGACCAAGATGTGGATACGCACTACAGTATTCTTCCATTCCGAGACCAGCTTGATCACATGACGGACGATACGGTAAAACTATTTAAATTTACATTAATAATACGTCTTTTCTACTTGGTGATCATTGATTTGTATTTATATGTTATGCAACTATTTATATAGACGTCGTACGCTGCTATATTAGATGGTTTGTCGCCCTTCTGTAGGGCAGGTCAGGGGGTTTGGAGGTCGCGATGTCCATTGATACACTTGGACATCGTAGAGGATCATATGCCCGAGCATGTCTTACGACAATTTGGGCATACACAAAGTATCCCACCTGACATCCGTCATGAGCTCCGACATTACCAGCGAGACGATCGGGCTGTCGTTGATGATGATTTTCTGGCTTTCATGGATATCCAGCTCCACCGTTGGGAGAACAGGTTGGGCACTTTAGTGGTGGTCGGCCATATCACTCTCATTGAGCATTACATGCGCTGGTATCATCAGATCACACGCCGATTGATCGGCAACCCAGCTTTGCGTCCCCCTAGGGATGTAGGATACTCAGCACTCGCGGGACAGTACGAGGCATTGGTAAGTTTATCGTATTCAGATTTATTTAATTGCATTAATTGTTACGTTTTAAAAAATAACTTTTTTTTTTTCTGTTGAACACAAATGCAGCTGCTGGTCGTACAACATTTACACATCTTGGGGTTAGAGCATATGCCTTACCCTGGGCTTGCGGCGGAGATAGTAGGGATATCCGGGGATGGTATCCGGCAGGCAGGCGAGATTAGGCGCGGGGAGGAGCCTGTTCCGGAGGCTGAGTATCAGGCAGCGCCAGGAGGAGGACCGGGTGCTCCCAGAGAAGGAAGTCGTGCTGGCAGAGGACGCCGTGCGCGTAGAGGACGCGGTGGTGCTGCTAGAAGACCTGGTGGTGGAGGACACCATCTGGTAGATGAGGCGGATTAGGCCGATCCCATTCCAGAGGGCGTTCACAGTCTAGTCCATCCGCAGCCATTCCAGGCCGGTGGCCGCTCACCTGGGGACTCACCTACGTTTACGCCAGCGCTCTTACTTGCTGAGATACCCGTGTCTTCATCACAGCCGAGCCAGAATGCATACATGGAGGAGCGTGATAACGTTGATTGGGCGGCGTTACGCGTTTCATTAGCTGATGAGCGGCCTGTGAGGAATTTAGAGGGAGCTAGGATTGTTGACTTCGATGAGTTTTTGATCCCGGTTAGTATTTAAAATACTTATTTGTTCATTTAAATTATTTATTTTAAATATATATATGTTACTCATTATTTAGTAATATTTTATATTTTAGGATTGCGCCAGCAGGTCCACCAGAGCCACCCACTCAGGCTTTTTCTCATGGGTCTGCCGAGCCAGCGGTGTCTTCATATATGACTACTGAGCCACAGGTAAGCTTTTTATTAAAATTTATTTTATTCAATATAAGGTCAATATTTAATAGACATATTTGATTATTTAAAGTACTTATTTTAAATATGTATGTTACTTATTATTTCATTTTTTTCATTTTTTAGGATTCAGCGCCAGTGGGTCCACAGGAGCGACCCATTCAGGAGCATTCTCATCAGCCTACCGAGTCTTCTCATGAGACTACCGAGGCGCATGTAAGTTTTTTACTTAAAACTAATTTTATTCAATATAAGGTAAATATTAATTTGATTTTTATAACCTTTACTTGGACTTCGAACAACATCTCGTCCAGGAGACTACCTCATATTCACCACCACACCCATCTCAGGAGCCTACTTAGGCGTCCGTTGACACACAGGTTTGATTAAATAAATAACGTTAATGTATTCAATATAAATAAGAAATGGTAATAATTATTATATATTTTTTAGGTTCATCTTTCGGTGCCCGCGGTGGCAACTCCTGACGAGGAAGAGTCCGAGTTTCCAGACCCAGGTTATCATGAGGTTCTGCCCGTGCGAGCGGGATCAGATCCCAAGAAGAAGTACATTCTAGTCAAGGGCTCACGGGCCAGGGGAAGAGATGATGATCATGACTTGGAGCGCTCGGTTATTAAGAGGAAAAAGGGCGATGGAGACGATGGCGAGGGCGGTGGGGATGGTATGAGCCTTAGGCCTAGGGATAGTCTTTGGCATACTACATGTGGGACCCATCCTCGATAGTGTATATACATTAGTGTTGTACAATTTATCGTAAATATTATATATTTTTTGCATATTTATAAATATTATCTTAATCTTTATTATTGTTTATAGTTTCACATCCTAAATTGATAATAAAAAAAAAACGTGACACATTCGAAATAACGTTAAGCACTAATTTAAAAATAAGACGAAACCCTAAAAGATAAATAACTTAAAGCTAATGACTATAAGTCTTCAAATAAAAAAGGACTTCGAACACTTTTCAACCACTAAAACGACAATCTAAAGTATTGCGTATTCTTGATGTATTGAGCCTATTTTATTAATTGTACAAATATAAGTAGGGTTCTATATAAAATATTGAAGTTCCGGAATCTCAAAGCATAATTAATATACGGCTAAACTACGTAAAAATGAGTGAAAATGTATCAAGAGGCTAGTTTTGGAAAATGGCAGAGCGCTATAGGTGAGAGACAAATTTCTATAGCGCAGTAAAATACTGCACTAACGCAACGGGTCCGTTACGGTTAACTCCTATAGAGCAGTATTTTACTGCGCTAAAGCACTTAACGGGTCCTTTACGGTTAAGTGCTTTAGCGCAGTAAAATATTGCGCTAAAGGTAGTTTTGTAACATTTTTTTTTATTAGGATATTTTGATTCAAAATAAGTTTTTTGGGGCATTTTAGTTCCGGACTTGTGCTAACAGCTAACTAAATGCCTACACAAGCAATGAAGGAAGTATATTCGGAAGAAAACAATAAAATAAAATATTGGAGAATTAAATCCTATGTAGCCATTGCCAAGTGCCAACCAGCAAATCAGACACGAAGGAGAAGTTATTAGAAGTATAATATTAGACGATGTTTCTTGATGCCTTCTCCAGTGACATCGACAGCCATTTTTGTTCTGACATGACTACATAGGACAAAAAAAAAAGGATAAATGATAAAATAAAGGTGGCTTTACATGTACGTACATACAAATTTAATATTAAGCCTTAACACACTCTTTTTCTCAGTTTCGTTCAGAGATGGCCAAAAAAGAAAAGAAAAAAGGGGAAATTGATAGAGAAAGAACTGTGGAATCTTTTTACAAAAATTTCACTTTATACCGACTTTATAAATTATTCCATCATGCATGCAAATACTAATAGTTTTGACAAATTAAATTTGTTTCAAAACATTGGACCTGTTAGAATGATAAAAAATTATTTATTACTTCTTTCAATATCTATCCTTCTTGCTTCACTACGTGAAGTCTTAATTTAGTGATATGTTTAAGAAATATTTAATGGATAATTTTGACAAATACCTTATAATAAAAGCTAATATGAACCAGAAGAATACCTAATTGTGCTGAGCGTTTCAATCAATTCAAACAATCATAACGTTATATATAAATTAGGACAAAGAATAATCTCGTAACCAGACGATATTGAAACTTTAATGCTACAATAGAATAGAGACAGGCAATGCAAGGTAAACTTACTAACAATTACTCATATAATTCATTAACACTATAAACATTTTTTATTTATATTCCCAGTTATCTTTCCGCAGTTCCGGTCACATTGTCTGCATTTCCTTTTGTTAAGCACCAAAATTTAATCAAGTAAATGGTTTTAGTGTTTTGTGTGGTCCATGCCTTGTCAAGTACGTACTATAATATGAAGCAACCAAATTAGCTTTGAATAATGACAAGACTATATACATTAATAAGTGTGTCAAAGTATGTGGCGTAGTAATCAACGAAGTAAGATAAATATTATGGATGACCAAAGTTCAGTTTTAGCAAAGACAAAAATCTCTAAGTAATTTTTGTCCATTTGCTCAACTCTCTGTAATTGAATAGTTATATTCGATGCCAGTATTAGTGGAGGATAATAAATACTCATAGAAATAAAAGCATAAGCGAATAACTCGCCACAATTATGAAAAAAGGACGTTTAAGTACATAAAGCGTGGACAGAAGAATCATATATTGAGCCTGTTTGGATGGGCTTATGCCTATAAGCTGTTTGCAGCTTATAAGCTAAAAAAACAGGTTAGAGTAGTTTAATTTATTTTTTTTGGCTTATAAGCTGTTTTCAGCTTATAAACTGCTTTAGATAAGCTAAATTAAATGGGCTCAATTATTTTTTTGAGCTTATTTTAAGCACAAAATGACTTTAAGCTGACCAGCCAAACACTCAAAAAACTGAAAACAGCTAGTCAATCTAAACGGGTTCATTGTACCATAAGATTACTGAAAGAAAGAAACAAAATACTAAATAAATCCTTAATCGAATGCCGTGCCGGGGGAGGTTTGTTTTCCAGTTTTTCGTTTAACTTTTTTGGGGTGATTCAATAGATGTCACCAAAAGAGTAATTAATTATATTTGTGAAAGGAATAATCAATAGAACTACAGAGTATTTTTTGGTTGCTTTACATTATTTGGCTTGTTGAAAGATAATACGAGTAATTTAATTGAATTTGTCAGTGTCTGTTTGCTGAATACCGGACGTAGCTTAAAACCATGGGCGTCAATTAATAATGTCACTACTAAAAAGAAAGAATATATAATATAGACATACAGTAACGTTTAACTTTTCTATAAGAGACCGCGTAAATTTTTTCACGGCTTGGCTTAAAGATGATTAAAGGCAATTATTACTCATAATAAGTGGAATGAAGTACAGTACCTAAAGGTTAAGTCAAACAACTTTGTATAAGGTTATATTATTTTACACAATCAATAGATATGAAATAAATCCTATAAAATATTATTTACTGATAAATTACTTCAGACGGACTTTTCTACCAGTGACGCGGAAAAGTTCACTGAGCCGCACGAGTTGGAAAAGCACCGCAAGCCGAATACTTTTTCCAAAAAAGTGGAAAGGGGAACTTAAAAAGATTATCATGGGGCAAGTGCACATCTAGCTACTTAGAGGGTTACTATTTAAGATACAATAGAAATTATAAAATATCTAGTGATTAGAGGTGGTTACTCGTGTGGTCAGCACCCTCAGCTACAATCTCAGGGTTGGGAGTTCGAGTCAACAAAAAAACAATAGCTCCAATAAAGAGGGATATGGGGAATCAATGGGAGGGAAATTAAAAAACAAAGTGTTTAGTTGATTTATAATCAACTTTAGATTATCAAATTGAAGTTGAAAATTTGAGTATGAAGATACAAATTTCAGACATGCGATTTTGAAATTGGAATTGCCATATCCTAACTTCATATGTTTGAAGTTGGCATATTGTCTATGTAATTCAAACTTTAGACATTTTGGCGGGATGGGGCGCAGTATGGAAAGATAAAATGTGGAACCAAATAGAAATTACTAGTTTTAGTTTGATACTGCATCCGATCGAAGTTGCATTTTAGTGCTCCCCTAATATAAAAGAGAGGCTTTTCGAAGTGTGTCGCTAGCAGTAGTGCTGTTCAAAACCGAACCGCTACCGATAACCCAACCGTAAAATTGGCTTATTAGCTTAATGGTATTTGCGTTATCGGATTAGCGGTTGGGGAATGGATTAAGATTTTATAGTTATCGGCTTATCGGTGCGGGGGCGGATTACTCAATTTTCTTATCGGGTAAACCGTTAATCCGTTAAGAATTTGTCATATTTATATTCTTAGCCCTAACAAATAAAATATGTATTGTGATTGTAATTTGTAAACTTAAAGCTAAAGCCTCAACTTAAAATATGTATCTCTATTTCTGTTAATTGTGAAACCTGATTGTTTTCTATCAAATAGTTCATTCCCTGTTTCTTGTTTGCCTATATCGTAGTTTGCTAATTTTCTTGGAAAACTGTTGTTACTTGCTACGGTATTTTTACTAATATTGAATCCAACATTTCAATCTTCTTGGTTATATTCCTATCCCTTTTTTTTGTTTGAGGATATCAGTATCTTCTTTATAACCAATAAGGTAAAAATATTACATTTTGAGTCACTTTAAAGGCAGGTGATTTCCTTGACTACATGTGCTTTTATCATTCATTTTTCTCTTAGATTTAACCGATACACCGCTCGATAACCGTCCGATAATTGCTAATCCGATACCGAACCAACCGATATCTTATAGGTTGGCTAGCGGATTAGCACTTTTAAAAGCCGATAACCGTTAAGCCGAACCGTTAAGCGTAATTATCCGTCCAATCCGCCCGATAAGCAGTCCTAGCTAGCAGGGCTCGCTTCGCTCTTCAAGTTTCCACTCCCCACCCCACTCAACCTCAACACCTATAAATAACTAGTAAATTTACCCGTGCTTCGCACGGTCCTGAAAAACCTAATTAAACTTATAAAACATATCATTTATATAATCATTCAAAACTATAAATAATTTAAAGATACAAAATAGATCTCAATTTTATTATTAATACAAAATTTTATTTTCATTACTCAATGACTTGGTTCCTAAGAATTATATCGATCAAAAAAGATTTTTTTTTTCTTAAATTAGCACCAATCACTATTATTTTCATGTTGTAGTAGTAATTTTTATATTGCATCTCTTTTCACAGTAGTAACATTTTATGTCAATAGAAAGGATGTATAAACATTTGTTTGCGGCTTATTTATTAGTTTTAGGAATGTTGTTTGCAGACAATTTTTAGGAATGTTGTTTAAATATTTGCCTTCAAGATTAATCTTACATAAATTATCTATTCATTAGTGTCGGAACCTCTTCTCCTAAGTTAATCATTACATTTAGCTTAAGGCATTTGTCACTACTAAAAAATATAACTTTTACCGCATATATATTAAATGAAAATAACATAATTTGTATTGTTGATAAGTTAAAGCCATAAATTCACAGGATGAAATTAGAAATTAAGAAGTAAAAAGAAAAAGAAAAATTAGAGGGAAATAAGAGCAAATTAATCATGTAGATGTAGTTATAGCCCCGAACCTTTTCACTGAGAGCATAGATCTGAAATCAAAAACATAATTTCTATTATTGATAAGATAAAGCCATAAATTTATAGGATAAATTAAGAAGTAAAAATGGAAAAGAGAAATAAATTAAATCATGCAATTATGGCCTCAAATCTCTCGCTGAGAGCATAGACCAAAAATAAAAAATATAAGAGATCAAAATCCCCAAAAGTTACAAAGTTATAATCTTTAAGTACAAAATAAAGACATTTAAGAATAGAAAAAATTGGAGTTAGTAATATTTGAGATTCGAGTAATTCTTCTCCGCATTGTTAAGGATTAGAAAGTTGGATTAGTAAATAAGAAACAATAACGAATATAATATGAAAATATTAGCAAGCATAATTCAAATATGAAATAAGTATTACTGCCCTTCTATAAAGTTAACACTGTTTATGATGCTGTAAATATTCGAATAAAAAAAATACCAAGCATGCTATTCATATTTACGCCGAATACAACACATCCATTCTGGATACCACTGTACACTAATTACAAAAGATGTAAAAATAATATGTATACTCACTGGCAAACTCGAGTCAAAGCCGTTCACTTTCAAGTTCCAACCCATGTTTTTATCCTCCTTTTTTTGCTGGTTGCTGTTAACAATGTTTACTGTGAAATTGAAAGACCAAACATCTATAGATATCTATGGTTTTGCCTTTCGAAATTCACAACGTATGGCAAATTTATGTGAATGATGAATTATTTGCATCAATTATAACCTTAAATGCTAACCTTATTACTATTGTAACTGTTTCTTTAGTTAAGATTTATGAAAATTATTTAGGGCCGGTTTAATTGCCACAATTATTACAACCATTACATCTTTACATTTTTAGAAGAAGGAAACAAAAAAAAAATTAATAGAAAAATAAGAGGAAAAGCTCAAAAAAAAGGAGAAAAAAGATAAATATGAATGGTGGTCATAGAGAGGTGTCACATCATCTTGTCTTTGCCTAGCTTTATATTATATATAGATTGATTGACAGAAGACTGCACATTGCTCTGCATTCAATACGATATTTCATTTCCTCCTTCATCATTTGATTTGCCGGATCTAAGAGTTATTTACTACCTTGCTGAACTTTTAAAAAAAAAAAGCTTTAGAGTATTTCATAATGCATTTTTACGTTATCGATACTACCTGAAAGGTTATCAGCCTACATAACTAACTTCACACACCAAGAAAGCAGGTAATCTCGTCGTGGTGAGATTAGAGGACACCTCTAATCGTTCATCTCTAATTTTAGGTCTAAATTTAGATTTGTTACTCTCCTGCATCAGACTTATATGCCTGGAATTTGAATTACCAAACCTAACTTTCAACCTCAATATCTGGAGTTGGCATTAGTCCGAGTCTGAAGTTAGCATAACTCCAACCCAGTAGAAGAACTGAGTTGCAAGGAATAAAGACACGAAATTGCTTTGTGGTTGACAAACTTTGATCACTATTGTGGAAGGCGTACGAAATATAATATTGTCTTATATGTGAACCAAACACAATGCTAATTTCGTCCAAATTTTATATTCTCTTGAATTGTTCTGTTTCAAAATCTGTCTTTTAAATCTCTATGATATAAGCAGAAGAAGAGGAGGAAGCAACACATGTTTGAAAGTTCGATAATATTGGCTAAAGTTACATACTTCAAAGAGATTGGATATAACTTAAATTATCCATGAAAAATTGATTACCGGATGTAATTATTTCTATTACACCTTGTATGGAAACTCTGAGATATAATGCCAAATGCATAGTAAAAATTTAAACCTCTGTCCATTCTCATTCAGTACTCATTATTTTCTTTTATCTTTTTAATTTTCATAGTTAATTGAGAGTATTTATAATTCAACTAAGTTAGCACTTAGCAGTAGCCAAGAGGCACCAGGATCATGCAGTTGTTTGAATTATGACCACAGGACTATTCATGAGGAAAGACAATATTTTTATTAGGAAGAAAACAACTGCATGAATTATGTCATTAAGTATTTGATTTATTTCATATTTTCTCTATTGATTAAATTGTCTAAAATGTGCATAAACGTAAAGTGAAATAGTTTAGTATTTACAGAATGAGGTTCTGGGTTACACGAATATCTGTGGCTCAAAGTCTGTTTCAACATCTCCTTTCCACAAAATTGTGAATGAACTTCTTCATATTATAAATAAAAGAAGAGTCATAGTCAATTACAGAACAACACCTCAGACCAAGGGTCTCTCATGCTGTATGGGTCTTTCAAATTAGACCATTATCTTTTCAGAAAGCCAGGGTTAATAGCTACTCTAGCCCAACATTAATGCCCGGCCGTTGGTCGTTTGGTGCATGGTATAAGCTGGAATATCCCAACACTAATTTTTTGTACCATGTTTGATAGAAGATATAAATTTATCCTGCGATAAATTTATACCTTGTAACAAATAAAGTATAAAATGCATCCCGTGGTATAAGCTGGAATATACCTTCTTATACCACTTATCCTGAGATTATTTTATACCGTCTCCTATATGGTATAAAATAGTCCCAAGATATGGGATAAATTAGTTTCGGGATTATAATCCCGGGATAATTTTGGCCATGCACCAAACGACCATACGTCCAATTAGCAACTTTGGGGACCATGGCTAATCTATGGCTTTGTAGGAATGTCCTTATTTTGGGGTGGTCTTTAATTTTTGTCCATTAAATTGGTGGTCTTTAATTTTTGTCCTTCGTTAGAATCTCTTGGCTTCGGGTTCGAACTCTCGCTCAGTCAAAAAAAATTTAAAAAAAAATCGCAAGGTAGAGTTTGGATTCTCAAGATAGAGATTTACCTGCAAAACTCTGCCTCAGGCAGAATTTTGCTACCTTCAGGCAGAGTTTGAAACTCTTCCTCAAGGTAGAGTTCGCAATCAAACTCTACTTGATCGCAATCAAACTCTACCTGATCAGGCAAAATTTGAGTCAAACTCTACCTTAAGGTAGAGTTTTGCGTTTAGGCATGCCAAAACTTTAACTTAAAGCAGAGTTTTGCTTTATACCTAAATGCGTGTTCAGTGGGCCATGGACTACTCCAATTTGTGTGCATTGCGTGTTCAGTGGGCCATGGACTACTACAATTATTGAATGGTGTGAAATTTTCGCCTGTTTTTTTTATATATATTTTTTTACTAATAACTTTTGTATAACTTGCGGACCTTTTAGAACTACGGTTTAGATATTTCTTTTTGAACAAACTGAAAAACCTATGAGAAACGTTAGACCATGATAAGTTATTACAAACGTTAGAGGAAAATCTAATATTTTGTCTGTAAGGTTGAACAACATATAGTAGATGTTAGATCCGAGTCTAACGTTATTTGAAAGAATAAATTTCAAAAGCTATATTTACACAATTTGTAAAAATATGGTCAAAATCTAAATAATGACCTAAAAAGGGATATTATAGGGCAATTTGCGCGATTGCCCTTCGTTGGGGGGTGGTCTTTACTTTTTGACCCTTCTAAAATACCTTGAGATTCTAGGTTCGAATCCCGGCTTAGTCATAAAAATAAAAATAAATCGCAAGACAAGGCTTTGCAAAAGTTTACCTTATGCGGCAGACTTTGTCTTAAAGCATAACTAAATGTCTGCCGGAGACGGCATACTTTGCCTTATAAGATAAACTTCTAGTTATGCCTTTAAGGTAAAATCTGTCGCATAAGACAGACTTTTTGCAAAGCTTTGCCTTGCGATTTTTTTTTTGTTTGACTGAGCGGAGATACGAGGCCAGAACCTCGAGATATTTTCGGTCATATTTTTAAGTGAAGGAAAAAAATTAAAGATCAACAATTTGAGGGGCAAAAATTAAAGGAAAAGCTACACAAAATGCCCCACAAAAACAAAGTATTTGCCAAAGTTTGTCCCCATATAAACTATTCATCCCAAATGCTCATTAAGCCAAACAATTTACCCGAGTTGCCTAACATTTCTACTGTGTGTACAGACCTTTGCTTAGGTAAGTATTCTTTATGGTAAATATCTGCTTTATTGCTTTTGTCCTTGTGTGTGTTAATTTTTTTTTTTTTTTTGACTGAGCGGAGATTTGAATTCAAAATTTTGGAATATTTTCGGCCACCTTTTTAAGTGAAGGATAAAAATTAAAGACCAGCAATTTGAGGGACAAAAATTAAAGGAAAAGCTACACAAACTGCCCCCACAAAAGCAAAGTATTTACCAAAGTTTGCCCCCATATAAACTATTCATCCCAAATGCCCACTAAGCCAAACAATTTACCCGAGTTGCCTAACATTTCTACTGTGTGTACAGACCTTTGCTTCGGTAAGTATTCTTTATGGTAATAAATATCTGCTTTATTGATTTTGTCCTTGTGTGTATGTGTGTGTGTGTGTGTTTTTTTTTTTGTTTAATCTTTCTCTATCCTTGCTCCTTCATTTATTGTAGATATACTTTGCTGACATCTCTATTATTTATTTCCTTCTTTTCGTTTTCTTTTTTTTTTCTTTCTTAATTCGTTTTTTCTCTTAATTTTTTTTAAAATCTTTTTTGGTTAGTTCATCTTCTTCCTTTTTCTTTTTCTATTATTATATTTTTTCTTTAAAAAAATAAAAATAAACTTTTAAAGATAAAAATATTAACTAACTAACTTTAGACTAATAAAAATATAAAAATTAAATAACTGGATTACAATAATAAACAATTAGAAAAATGCTAAAGTCACTAGTTTATGCATTAAAATCTAAATAATATAAAATATTATATGTTTGTAATTTATTTATTTTTTACAAATGAAAACAAAATTTATATCTAAAATGTGACTCTATTTATTCATTTTGTAATATTTTTACAAATAAAACGTGCTAAAATGATATAAATTAAAATATCAAAATTAGACTTGAACTCTATTTGATGTATTATTTTAATAAATTCTTTTTTCTTAAGGAATGAATCAGTCTTTATGATACCCCATCAATAAGTGTTGTATACGATATGGGTATCATATATGACTGAGCTCTTTTTATGAAGGAATAAATCAGTCATCTATGATGTCTTGCGAGTATATGATATATCACGTGGGTCAGTTATTCAGGATAACTTGTCAGTATATGAAACATACCATGTGGTCATAGTGGTTTGAGTTGTGTTTTTCTAGAAGGAATGAACCAGTACTCTATGATACATTGTCAGTATATAGTACATGATATATATCATGTTGGTATCATAGATGATTGACGAGCCTTTTTGTTTTAGAAATGAACTAGTTCTCTATGATACCCTATCAGTATATCATTGTAGACTGAGTAATATTGTAATTACTATTGTAATTAATCTGTCATCTATGATACTCTTTCAATATATGATATATACCAGGATGGTATCATAGAGGACTGAGTATTTTTGTTGAAGGAATGAACTGCCAGTGCCAGCCCTCTATGATACTCTGTCAGTATATGATATACCATGTGGGTATCATAGAGGACTGAGTAGTATTTTTTTGAAGGAATTAATCAATCTTCTATGATACCGTGTCAGTATATGATATATACCATGTAGGCATCATAGTGGATTGAGTTGTGTTTTTCTTGAAGGGATGAATTAGTCTTCTATGATACTCTGTCAATATAGATATATACCATGTGGATATCATAAAATACCAAGGAGTTTTTTTGAATGAATGAATCAGTCCTTTATGATACCCTGACAGTATATGAATATACCGTGTGGGTATCATAGAGGACCGATGAGTTTTTTTTCTGAAGAAATGAACTAGTCCTTTATGATACCCTGGCAGTATATGAATATACCGTAAAGGTATCAAAGAGGACTGAGGAGTGTTTCTTTTCGAAGAAATGAATCAGTCCTCTGTGATATCCTAGTTGTATATGAATATACTGTGTGGGTATCATAGAGGACCGAAGAGTGTTTTTTCCGAAGAAATTAACCTGTCCTCTATGATACCCTGGCAGTATACGAATATACCCGTGGGTATCATAGAGGACCGAGAGTGTTTTTTTTCCCGAAGAAATGAACCAATACTCCTCTATAATATCCTGTCAGTATATGAATATACCCTGTGGGTATCATAGAGGACCGAAGAGTGTTTTTTCTGAAGAAATGAATCAGTTCTCTATGATACCCTAGCAGTATATGAATATACCGTGTAGGTATCATAGAGATTTGAGTAGCGTTTTTTCCCGAAAAATGAACCAGTCCTCTATGATACCCTGACAGTATATGGATATACCGTGTGGGTATCATAGAGGACTGCAGAATGTTTTTTTTTTTCTGAAGAAATAAACCAGTTGTCATGACCCAACTAGTGGGCCATGACGGGTACCCGGAGCTGACTATCGAGCACCACCTATCATGCTATCTATCGTCCTGAATCTGGGTATATATCATTCTCAACACAATACTTGTCATGAAACAAACTCCAAATACCTCCCCAAAGCATATATATAAACATATGCCCATAAGGCTACAAAAATGATGTACAAAATATAATGAAGAGGTCACATAGCATCTACAATCCACGCATAAGTATCTACGAGCCTCTAACTCGAATACTGGAATCATAAGGACGGGACAGTATCCCGCCATGCCCAAATATCTACACAAAAAATATACCAAGAAATGGCAACTCCGGAGTAGTAGAGTGCTCCTGCAAATAATCTGAAGAAGCGCTTAGGTGTCTGCACCGTCTCCCTGTCTACCTGTGGGCATGAACACAGCGTCCATAAAAAAAAAGACGTCAGTACGAACAATGTATTGAGTATGTAAGTCATGTACAACAGCATAATAGTGACATAAGAAACGTAAAGCTAGGAGCAAACCTGCAACTGATTGCCTCTTAAGGCGGAGTCATGCATGCTAACTTTTATAATAAAAATAACATCATACCATACATATATAAGCTGCCCGACCATATAGATACGGTGTGATCATCATTAGCCCGCGTCCAGGCCTCCCGCGTCCGGGTTAAGCTGCCCACTACAGTGGTGTGTCTGCCCGGCCATATAGGCACGGTGTAATCATACATAAAAATAACATAAGCATGCTTGAGAGTCCAAGTGAAAGCTACAGTTCTATCAGAGTGACGTAAGGTCGGTAACCTCCGATTATGTTATGGGATAGTCATGATCGTCATGTCTCACCTTGAAGGAACTAGTAACATGAGGTGAGACTAACAACAAGAAGCAACATCAATGATATCATAAAGATAAGAATATCGAGCTCATCATAGTATCATTGTCATCATCATTATCATGGGACATATCACATCTCTATCTCATAAGAAGCCCTTAAGAACCTTTAACCTTCCTCTTTTAGAATGTAAGAAGATCATGGGAATATAGAAAAAAAGTTACTAAATAAGAGTCATGCCTTTGAAAGAAGGGGACTAGCCTAACATACCTTTATGTCATCTCAACGATTAAACGCCTTCCTTCCAAGCTCACAACTCTACATTCAAGAGAGTTCATACTAAAGTTAGATCATTAGGAACACGCTTAAGTCTAAGCTAGGGCAACTAAGGGCTAACGAAAATTGGGCAGCATTTTCTTTGTTTCAACAACTTCCTCCATATAAATAAACAACTCCCAAACATCAATAACAACACCCATAATATCATAATCAATAACTTCTTCAAGTTAGACATTATTCAATCCTCACAATTTTCTCTCAAATCATCCACAACCATGACTACAATACGACAACATATTCATTCTTCACATAACACTTCCTCCACGTTATTAGCATCATTTATAACAATATTATACTCATTTCATGCTAAGAATCATGACTTAAATAAACTTACTACTCAAAATGCCCTTACTTCCATATTTGAGCTCATATTTTACATTCCTCCCTAATCCAAATCTTTCAACCATCCAATACCTTTAATAACATGCAATAAGTGTAAACTCACCTTTGATTATGTAGGAATGATCTTTGGATGAAGATACTCCTCTTGAGAAGAACCCCAACTTCAATACTAAAGAAGTTCTTGACTTGTATCAACCCTAGTGAGCATCCATATACTTGATTCTACCAAATCTTGATGTTTAACCCTTGATTTCTTTTGGATACATGTTAAAATGGTATGGAGAATGTTCTAGATCTCTCTTGAGGTGTGGAGGATGAGTGAAATGAAAAATGAGAACTTAAGGTCTCTTTTTGTAAAAATTAAAAGCTGCCTCACGAGGATTATACGAACCCTTATACGGTTCGTATAACTTATATGGTCCGTATAAGAGACCATATAAGTTATACGGATCGTATAAATGGCCGTATACCTCACATTTTTCGAAGTTGATCCCGTCGTTTCGTTTGACTTCCAATGCTTGTGAAACTTTCTTGACACTTGCCTAATACTTCATTAACCATCTGAGGAGCCTTATAACTTCTCCTCAAGGCGTTACTAGATCAACATTAGCTCGGTTGTTACGAAATCTTCCCGAACACAACTTATAGTTCACTTCCTTTGGCGAACTTAGTTTCTCCAAGTCATATGACTTTTAAATCTTGTCGTATACTCCTTGAAGCTATCACGTACTCTCCTTAAGGCCATATGGACTCCATGTTCCCCTTAAGGTTGCGTTAGTCTGTTTACCGCGCAACGATTTGAAATTTTCCGAGGTGTAACACCAGTCCTTTATGATACCCTGGCAGTATATGTATATACTGTGTGGCTATCATAGAGGACCTAGGAGTGTTTTTTTTCCGAAGAAATGAACCAGTCCTCTATGATACCCTGACAGTATATGAATATATCCTGTGGGCATCATAGAGGATTAAGCAGTGTTGGAATGAATCTACTATCAACAATACCTTGTTCGTATATGATATACCAGGTTGGTATCATAGAGAACTCGATGTTTTCTTGAAGGAATGGACTGTTAGTCCTGTATAATACCATGTCAGTATATGATATATCATGTGCTTATCACTGAAGACTGAGTAGTATTTTTTGAAGGAATGATTCAACGTTCTATGATACCTTATCTGTATATAATATACACCATGTAGGTATCATAGAGGACTGAGTGTTTTTCTTGAAGGGATGAACTAATAATCCCCTATGATACCATGTTAGTATATGGTATATATCACGTGGGTATCATAGTATACTGCAATAGTATATTTCAACTGCTACTGATTTGGTGTACTATATGCTAAAATATGTTGTTTTTTAGATAAAGAAAAAAAAATTAAAAATAGTATATCAATTATCCTTCTTATTGATATAAAAAATAAAAAATAAAAGGATCCAAAAGGTAGAATTAGATTATGAAAAAAAAAAACAGGAACTAATGCAAAAAACTAATTTTAAAAAAATGAAATTAAAAAATGATAAAAAATAAATAAAATCACCAGAAAGAAAAAAAATAAATAAATAAAACTAACAAAAAAGGTGAATGAAATTAGATTATGGAGATAAAAAATAAAAAAGAAAAGAAATAGGTGAAATTAAAAAGGAACAAGAAATTAAAAAGATAGAGCAAAAAATATAAATAAAGGAGCTAGAATTAAATATGGAATCAAATTATGGTGAAAAAGAAAATAAAAATAGTATTATTTGGGAAAGAAATAAATGAACAAAAAGGGGGAAAAGAAAAAAAATGAAGTAAAAAATATAAGAAGTAGAGAAATAAAAAAGAAAAAAGAGACAATTACCTACAAAAGCTACAATGGGCAGGAAGGGCAAATAGTTTTGGGGTATGAAAGTAAGGGGGGCGTGGAAGGGTAATTATTTTAGGAAAATTTACTTGTCATAGCTATTTCTAAGACATATTTATAAATAGTAACTACCTTTTATTTTATTTATTGTTCATAACTAAAATATTTTCTAAAATTACACATCATAACTAGTGTCCTGTATTTCATAAGTTTTTCTTTTAAATTGGTTTTCTCTCACCTCTCAAATCTATTTCTCCCTCAGCCTTCTCTTTCTCTCTCTCCGTTCCCTCTCCTGCCCCCAGATCTGTGAGATCTACTTTCCTTGACTGGGTTATTACTTATGACTCCACTAGTGGTGACTATAAGATCCTAAAAATTTGCTATCTCGTAGATGGTAGAAAAGAAGCTGGTGAAATTTTCACATTGAGAAGTGGTTCCTGGAGAAATATTGATAAACATCATACTGGAAGTTGCAGTCAAATGTGGTATGGATTCCGCTTTGGCAGTTGCAAATAATGCATTTCATTGGATTGGTTATTTTGAGGTTTCAAGAATTTCTACTGTAAGGATAGTAGTGAAGGCGAAGAAAGTGCAGTGCATCAACACGCCCTCAAAGTTCAACGCCCGTCCACCATTAAACTACTCTTTTGATCGAATTGCTATATGTTTTTCGTTAATAATTGTTGAATCTCTTCTCTCATTGATAACGACGCTATTCTACTGCCCCTCCAGCATGAATCCAACGCATACTCCACCTCCGATGAGAGTTGTCGAGCTTCATGCTCACCAAGTGTTTGATAAAATGTTTCAGTATATTTCAGTGTACTGTTTCAGTATATTTCAATATATTTCATTGTATTTCTAATTTATGAAACAGTTTTCAATATTTTTCATTGTATTCCATTGTATATACGCATACTACAAATTTATATTTCTTAAACAATCAACCATATTTCATTGTATTCCAGTATATATTTTTCTGTATTTGGAAGTATTTCTAAAAGTTTGGAATGGAGTAATTTGGAGAGGGAAACGTGGGTTGTTATGGAACTTCAACAGTTATGCGTGATACATGGTTGATTTAATTTGACTTACCATTTAAAATGAAAGAAGAGAATCTGTTCCATAAATACAGCCTATTTTTACTCTGCCAGAATTCTGCCGGATTTTGTATTTTCGTGTATTTCCCTGTATTTCAAAAACGCGAAATACAACCAAATACAACAAAAACTAGCTACGATTTGTAAATATAGAAAAACTAGCTATAAATTGTTAGAAGCTATAAAAAGATAGTTGTTTATGTAAGTTTCACATTATTTTATGCGTAATGGACATTTGTGTTCTTTCCCCAAAATTAAAGACCAACCCAAAAGAAGGACAATCCGCTCAGAAAAAAGGCAAAAATCATCCATGAATCATCGGACAATAGCTAGACTGGTGAATGCACGGCCTGGATACGAAGAAATTGAATGGTTTATACTTCTAATGGACCGGTCTTTAATTTTTGTCCTACAAAATTGAATTTATGTCTAGCGGCGTGAAGTTTTTTAAGGGATCCCATGTAACTTATGAAATATTATGAAACGAAAATACAAACTTATGCCCCGTTAAAAAATTATTTATCTTGAGGAACAAAATTTAAAGACCAACACAAACAGGAGAAAAAGTGCAAATGACCCCCTGGATATAGATTGAGGCCTGCAGGATTGGGTTGGGCCACGGTCCGGTGCCCTTTCTCGAGCGGCAATTGACAATTATATACATTCCTTAGAAACTAATGACATATTTTTAGCCAAGAATTATATTTGCAAACATAGGCCTAAAAAATTGGCACTTTTCTCTCCCTTCCCACGTCAATTTTCCCATTTTAATCTATTTTCCTGGACACAACTTGTATCTAATTGTAAAAATAGAAAGTTTAGATTCAAAAGTTATTTGTCTTTGAAAATTAGTCTGTCCTTGTAGATATTTCAGAAAATTAACATTTTCTTTTGTCTAAACAGCATAGTATATTTCAAAGAGAAGAATAATAAGCATATAATGTGAACCGATATTTGTATGCATTGTGTGATGTACATTATCTGATATACATTATTGGGCTATTAAATGCCAAAAACTAAAACCTGGGCTATTTTGTGCAAATTGTATTGGGGAACTTACATAAATGACTACATTTTGAGCTTTTTTTAGCGCGGATTGTCCTTCATTTGGGGTGGTCTTTAATTTTTGCCCTTCATCTAATACTCCAAGATTGTGGGTTCGAACCCTAGCTCAGTAAAAAAAAAAAATCGCAAGGCAGAATTTGCGAAACTCTGCCGTAAGGCAGAATTCTACCCATGCAAATTCTGCCGTAAGGCAGAATTTTGCTAAAATTTTGCCTGAAGAGCAAAAGTTAAAGACCACCATTTTGAGGGACAAAAATTAAAGACCACCCCCAGCGAAGGACAATCCTGCAAATTGCCCCATTTTGAGGGATTTTTTTTTTTTGGCATAGCTACACTTTAGCTAATTACATTTCGTAGCTGCAGTAGATTGTATTCACGCGCTACAGCAGATTGTATTCAAAATTCGACTGAGTCAGATTTCGCTGTATTCAAGTTCAGATTTCGTTGTATTCAAGTGATATGCATTCAACTAAGTTGTACTCAAGTCAAATGTATTCAACTCAACTATATTCATTTGTAGCTACTTTTATACTATATTCACTTTATTATATTTAAAATCAGTTGTATACAAGAAAATATCCTTTAAAATACACCCCCAAACACTGAATTTTGCACTAAAATAATTAACGAATACACTCAAATACTAAATACAAGAAATAATTCACTGTATTCATTTGTAAACACTTCAAATTCACTGTATACACGGTATGTATACAACAAATACAATGTATTTTTCGGTCAGATCTGAAAAATACATTTCCTGTCAGATCTGGAATATACAATGTATTTTTCGATTAGATCTGGAAAAGTCCGATGGCCGAGAAAGCAAATAATAAAAGGACAAGCACCATAGTGTCAACAATGAAAAAACGGAGAAGACGCCGGAGAAGATGACAAATACTTAGATCTGAGAAGAAGATGCCGAAGAAGAAAGGGAAAAGGGGAAGGGGCTGGTAGTGGCGGTGGTGTGGAGTTTGTGGGGATTTTACAGTGGTGGTGTTCGTGGTTTGGGTCGTCATGAGCACGGTCTGCTCCGGTTCACCGGAGCAGTGGGGGGAAGAGGGGAGAGAGAGAGAGAGATGGGAGGGCAGTGGCGTAATGTTGGGTTGAGTTGGCAGTGATGATGGCAGTAATAATAAAATATTCTACTTTAAAAATATATGTAGCTATTAATTATATTTAACATATTACAATTAGCTATAGGATGTAATTAGTCTAAACTATAGCTATCAAATCTAAATATGTACTAGAGTTAGTTATGCCATGTAGATTTCCCAATTGTATTCCCACGTCAAATTCCCCTCGACCTTTTGTGAGCTGCGTGAAGAATGGATGGGCCTAATAATGATCCACAACCCTACACCCTATATCGGGCCTAAAGTTTCTAAGGATAATTTTGACAACCATTCCATTTAGATGACCCCTTTACATCATTTTATATCTATATATAATATAAAGCTAGGCATAGACAAGGTGATGTGGCACCTCTCTATGGCCTAGAATGCTATTTATCTTTTCTCTCATTTTTTTGGATTTTCTTTCATTTTAAAATCAATATGCTATCTACTAAATAATTCAAAACCCACTCTCTTAATTCTCTTAATTACACCTCTTAATTATTTTAATACACCTTTACCTCCACCTCTCTATCCGTTTGTTTTCGTTAGCTGTCATTGTAACTGTTTTCTTTTTTAATTCTTAATCAATAGAGCATATGATCAATTCTTCTGCTATTTAAGTTGGACAAAAGAACGTTGCAAATGATCTTCCACTTGCATTTTGTTCATCCAATTAAATTCTTGCATATGATAGAGTCATATTTTGTTCTTTAATTCTGCCAACGATTTGAGGGAGTAATATTATTTTCTGCTGGATTATTTTGTTTCCCTACATTGTTGTTTTGTTTGTAATATAATTAGTTTGATTTGTTTTATTACAGATCTTTCTGTTTATTTTTTGTGCTATTGCAAATTTTGATTGTTGCATTTTTTCCCCGTTCCATGCTCTAGCAAAAGTATAGGAACTATGATTCAATTAAATATGCTTCGATTTTCTTCTACCATTTATCAAAATTAATATTATGTACCCGATTTTTTTTTCTATTTTGTCCGCTTATAGGATGAAGAAGTTTCCTTGAGTTCTTAGGTAATTCAAGCAGAAGTAAAATATAGACGGAAGAGACAAGGTAAATACGAAGTCGTTTGTGTAATGTTATAATCTCAAATAGTTACAAATGCAATTCCATACTTCATTTTCGTCTTTATGTAGATTTGCGGTAATTTTATGTTCAAAAGGAAGAAGGAAGATAAAAGATGGTTGTAGCAATGGAAGGTTGTAAAATCTGCTTATTTCAATCATTATGGTGTATCCTTTAACTATTAGTAGTTATTCTTTTTCCAAAATACTCCGTCGCTCTTTGAAAAACTAAAATCACAATCAGACCATTTAATTTGGTAGTACATATATTTTGCTGAAATAATTTCTTTGTTCTGTCATAGGTGATAAGTTTTAATATATTTTAGGTTTAAGTGATGGTTTAATAGAATAGTGATTATTTATGATTTTATCTTCTAAAAATATTTAATTGAAATAAATAAATAAAAACTTAAACTTTTTAGTTTTGTTTAAGAAACTAATCCAAATAATTGTATTCTCAAAATTGTTATAAACTAAAAGTACAAGACAACAAGAGTATCCCACGGTGACAATCGACAAACATGTTCTGGTGTGAGAGATATAAATGAATAATGAAAACTCAAATATTTTTGAGTGTTGAATTGTTTAAGAAGTATTTTTGTATATGCAATAAAATAATTGTAATTATATACTGAATTTACATTGCTCTCCTCCACTTGGGCATAGACAAATTTGACATTTTTATGGAAAATGAGCGGGTAGGGAATTAAGAAGGAAAATGAAAAACATAGAGAAAAAATAAAAGGAAAACTGATAGGACTAAATATATACGAGATTCTTACGATTTGACTCAGTGAATTTCATATTATATTTTTTCAGTTTTACTTTATTTTTACCTTTCATTCTTCTTTTGTTGTTGTTATTATTAGTTTAGAATGAAAAATAGAGAAAAATATAAAAGTAAGTGTCAAAAAATAAATTAACATAAAATGTTAAATTTGATCTTTTAGATCTGAAGCCAACAAAAGTTTTTAGATAAAAAAAATGTCTATAAAACTTATATGTACGTATACTTTTTCATTTCTCTATTTTAAAAATTTTGATAATGGAAAAAACTCAGTTCATCTAAGTCTACTTTTTAATAGAGAATATTATACCACCAAAAGATGTGGGGTAGCCGATAGAGTGCTCCTCCCTTAAGCAGAGTTTCAGGTTCGAGCTCTGGATATGAAAAAAATCCTTGCTAGGGAGCGCTTTTCCCCGAATGGGGCCTTACGCAGCTTAATCAAACTCCAATATAAATACCGAACACTCGACGAGAAACCAAAAAAAAAGAATATTATAACTTTTAAATAATTTTGAGAAAATTTATAATTAGATCAGTTATATCCTTTACATATTAATGTCGTAGTTGTACCGCGCGAAGCGCGGGCTACTTCACTAGTTTAACTAATGTAATTACGTCAAATAACAACAAACTAACTACATTGTGTACCCATTTTAATATCAAGTTGCACTATCCGCCCCCGAGATGCATCTTTCTCTTCAGGACTTTTTACCCACGCAAAAAAGCGAGTGTCTAGCACGAAAGGTTACTTTACTATGGCAAGAAACAAGAACATAGCAACTATCTAGATCAAAAACAAAGGGAAGAATCCCAATATTGCAAAATCAAGAATTTGCTGCAAAATAGTGCTATAAACTAACAATTGTACACTGGTAAAGTATGTTAGCATTCCTGTTGAAACTTAACGGTATAGCAACATATACTAGAATAAAATATAATACATACTAAAGTATATTAGTGTTCCAATTAAAACGCAACGCATACCAGCATTTTGAAATGAAAAATAGCATATACGGTTAAAATATGGTAGAATGGAATGCTATTAAAATACGTAAACATTCCAATGAAAATCTAACAATATACCTACCAGTATTCAAGTCAAACATTTACAATAAGAAAGAAGATATACTATCAATATGTTGGATAAATATATCTAAAATTATGTTAGTATTCCATAAAACCTAGCAATATATCTAACATTTACTATAATAAAATTAATATAATATTTTAGAGAATATAATATATAGTATTCAAATTAAACCCTACGTGTTATACCAAATCCGTGATGATTGTAAAGCGGTAAAGCCCTATAAATTTTTCTTAACTTCAAAAAAAAATAAAAAATTATGTGTATTAAATACTTGATATTAGTTGTGTGAAACTTTCTTTTATTTCACAAATTTATGTACCCAATTATTATATTTTTCGGTTCACAAATTTTGAGTCCACTAAACTGTGAGACAAAAAAAAAACAATTATCTTTGGTATGAGACGCAAAATATTTTTTTTTAAAAATTTGTAAGCTGGATATTAGGTTTGGCCAAATACTTGTGTATCAACTGAACTTATGTCTTGTAATTGAAGCAAAAGCTTGATCCAATATTTGTTTGTAATTCACTTAGCAGTCTAGCACTAGTCCCTTTGAAACAGAAAAAGAAATGAAATATTTGCAACACAGGCTAAAGGAAACGAGTTTAACTTGTAACTCAAGTCATAATGGCCATCTAACAATTGGCCTTCTCCAAAGTTCTGGATCATCTGACCTGTCAGTTTTCTAAATAATAGAACACTTTTTTCAATATCAATGTCATGTCCATTCCCCAAATCAAAATCCAGGACTAAGATTCAGTTCAGTACAATTCCATCCAGTATGGATCGGTGGGGCATCCGATTTGTGACACGTATCCTAATGTAATTTCAATGGACAAGATATATTTATGTTAACTATGATTAGCTCCTTCTCTCACTTGTATCTTCTTCTTCCAAAATGTAACCCAGGCAAGATCTCTCTTTTTAGAGCCCGTTTGGATTGGCTTATAAGTTGCCTATAAGCTGTTTTCAGCTTTTTTGAGTGTTTGGCTGGCCAGCTTAAAGTCATTTTGTGCTTAAAATAAGTTAAAAAAATTAATTGAATTTGTTTGGCTTAACTTATCTAAAACAACTTATAAGCCAAAAAAAAAAAATTGGACTACACCAAACAAGCTCTTAACCTTCTTCCCTTTCTTCTCTCTTCCCCAGTTCTTACTTCCTTCAAAACCTAGAACTCTCGAGTTATTCTCTTTCTCTTCCTTTTTCATTGCACTTTATAGATTTGGTAATTGGTTGTTTTCCATGGTTTCCAAATATTTGAAGCCCATGGAGGCATCATTCGATAAAATGATTTCACAGGAATATAGTATGAAATATTGTCCTAAATGATATCAGGGTATTTTTTGCACTGAATATGAAATTGAACTATGAAAGATGTATAATCCTTCCGTCTCAAAGAATCAAGAAATAAACTTGAACTTTTCATGTATAAATTAAAAAAATGCTTTAGCTTATAAGCCTGATTGACATTCTTTATAATATAGAAATGAAGCTTGGAAGT
Source organism: Lycium barbarum (assembly GCF_019175385.1). Taxonomy (NCBI): domain Eukaryota; kingdom Viridiplantae; phylum Streptophyta; class Magnoliopsida; order Solanales; family Solanaceae; genus Lycium; species Lycium barbarum. The sequence goes on along the minus strand of NC_083345.1, from coordinate 20,762,410 downwards.
AAACACAAGTTAGACATCACTGAAATTGACCAAAAAGAAGAATAGATGAACGGGGAAAGAAGAGAGAATAGACGAAGAGGGAAGATAGAAGTGAGAGAAGGAAGTTAACCATAGGCCATAGTTAAAATAAATATATCTTATCCATTGAAATTACATTGGTGTACGTGTCACAAATCAGATACCCCACCGGACAATATTGGATGGAATTGTACTGGACTGCATCTTAATCCCAAAATCCAAGCATTTAATCATTCTTCAACCTAATTATCAAAGTCTCTCTCTTCTCTATCTATACTAGTCCATATGAAGGGAAATCGTGCAAATTGCCCAATAATATTCATATAGTCCAATTAGAAAGGCCCAGGTGGGAAGATGAATGAGCCATAAGGTCAAAAATAAAACATATGTAGTAAAAAGCACTGCCACATGTAGCAGCCTTATAGGATGAAACAATATGTAAAGACGACGAAAGGCATCAATCGACTATTAAGTAGTAATGTCTTCAACCTTTGAAATTCCGAAGAGGCATATCAGACCCACCACACATATATGCACACACACACTCTAAACCAAACCTAACATACGATGAGCCTTTCAATTAATTTAACCAACACGTTCGGTTCTCGTGCTAAAGTATTATTCACACACTCGTATATTACGTGGCACAATCCGCATACTAAGCCATATACGACAGAGAATAATCTTGTGGTGCCTTTGGATATGCTCTTCACAATCTTCTACGTTCCACCCTTTCGGACTTGGCCCTTTTATTAAAACACATAAAAGCAAAGGCAGTCCAATCTCTTCGCTTTTAATAATCCCCGTTCATTTTTACTTGTCTGTATCGACTCAAACACCCATTAAGAGCAATAAATAAAATTTTAAATTTACTCCATTATATCATCCCAATTATTATAAATAATTTAAATATTTGAAATCAATCAAATATACTTTAAAAATTATTATTAATATTTTTTTGAAATTTTCAACTCAATAATTAATAATAAATATAAAATAAGTATGAAAATAATAAATTAACTCTTGATTTTTTAAATAAATAAATAAAAATAAATATCATTTTTAATATACTGAACAAGTAAAAATAGACTAAATAATTAAAAGAAAAACTTCCTGCTCCATTATTTTTCTCTGCTACCGTTCGGATATTCGCTTTTTAGTTCCTCGATAATATATAGAGTACCTTTATGATTACTTCTGTAAACCTAAATATTCGCACCTTCTAGTTCCTTCACTACCCTTTAAAGTTTAATCTTCCCCCACATATAAACCAAACCTCTATCCTCACTTTCTCAAAACACAGATTCTCTTTGTCGATCTTATCTGATATACTTTCTACATAAAAAATTTGAAGAAAATAATGCAAGCTTATGGTAGAATGAAGAGAGTCACTGACCCATTTGACGACAAAATGAAAGCTCGTATCATTGGACGTGACCCGCAAGAAAACTGTTACCTCAGTAGCGGAAGCGAACATAGTGCCCACGCCGTTGATGATGATGATGATGATGATGCTTCCTGTAGCTTTTCTAATCTCATTTTTGGTTTTCCTGATGACGTGGAGGAGAATGCGTCATCGGAGAGCGATTCAGACTCCGACAATGAAGATGTGTCATCGTGTAAAGAAATGAATCTTGAGCATAAATCAATTCCTAAAACTAGCTCAAGAGGTCAAGATTGTTCAAGTCGTATTAAAGAGACCACCCATCCCTTAAATAAACGATGTGAGACTCTTAACCCAATGTACGATTCGACTCATGACGTGATTGAAGATGTGCCAAAACCGATCTTCTATAGCGACATGGATTTATTCCGGAATTCGGTATCGACTAAGGTTAACGATGCATTGAAATTGTTTTCCTTTCTAAAGTCGAATAAACCGATCCTACGGCGAAATGTAATGACATATCTTAGGGGTTTTGGTTATAATGCTGCTATATGCAAGACAAAATGGGAGAGCTCTGGTGGACTTAAGGCAGGAAATTACGAGTTCATTGATGTAATCCAATCGGATAATAATACTCGTTACGTCATTGACCTTGATTTTGCAGCCGAGTTCGAGATAGCAAGGCCTACCAATCATTACGAGCAGTTGTTGAAGTCATTGCCGAATTTTTTTGTAGGTAAAAGCGAAGAGTTAAAGTGTATATTGAAGGTAATGAGTGACGGTGCTAGGCTATCCTTGAGAAGCAAAGAGTTACTTATTTCTCCTTGGAGAAAAAATCGGTTCATGCAAAACAAGTGGTTAGGTGCTTACAAACGGACAATTAACATTTTGCCGTCTGTTAATGACTCATCGGCTTTGTTGTTGCCGTTGAAGCAGACTAACGTCGTTAAGTGCCGCTCCGTTGGGTTTAATGCTGCTGTTAACGGCCGTTTAGTGTTTCCTGCGGCACCTCGTACTAGGTGATAGTGACGTGGAAATTAGTCAAATTCACTTATCAATAGTTTGAGTTCAAATATTAATCTTTTCGTTCCAATGTAAGTATTTTACCTTTTTTTCTTTAGTCTTTATATGAGTATCTCCTTTATATTTAGTAAGTTTTTCTAATTTTAATATTCTCTTTGACAAATTTAAAATCATAAAATTTAAAAAATTACATGCATATTTAATTGATCACAAGATTTGATGCAGGTTTTTGGACTCCGTACACCAAAATTGAAATCGAGGAAGCAGATTTTATTAATAGGAAAATTTACTTGCTATAACTAACTCTAAGACTTATTTATGAATAATAATTACCTTATTTTTTATTTAATTTTTGTAGCTTTATTTTTTCAAAATTACATTTCATAACTGGTCCAATAACTTTTGAAATACATGTACCTCTCTATTCTCCCTCACTACACATTTAAGATTTATTATTTTCTCCAAACCCTAAAAAAATTTATCTCTCCTCTCTCCCTTCCCCTCACTGCCGCCTCTCTCCCTCCCTTTCTCTATCTCCGGCCTCTCTTCTCCTTCAGCCAAACTTCGTGAGGCAACTGAGCGTTAAAGCTTGTAGAAACTGTAGCAACATCGTTGTTGTACAAGTTGTTGTTGCTTCCTAGTCGAATAACAACCATGACTTTACTCCGCGCGGCTGCTAAAGTTGTCGATGCCGCTGCCATTGCTCATGTTGTTGATGATGATGAGGTGGCAGCGACGGTGGTGGACCGACGCCAAATCTGAGAATACACTCAGATCTGATAAAGAGGGAGCAGTGGGTTTCATCGGAGCCACCACCACCACCACTATTACTACCATCTTCATCTCCAAACTCAAAAAAAAACTTAAGGTTCTAGTTCTTCAGATCTGAACTCCATATGCTTCATGTATTAATGGTTTTTGGTGGTGGTTCGGTATGGTTTTTGGAGTAGAGGAGGACAGTGGTGGATCGAAGAAAGGCGGTAGAGGAAGGAGGAGGGTTTTTCCAGTTGTTGTGGTGGTTCGGTAGGGTTTGTGGTTGTGATGTTTCAGTATATTTTTGTATATTTCAGTATATTTCGCTGTATTTCAATGTACTGTTTTAGTATATTTCTGTGTATTTCAGTGTACTGTTTCAGTATATTTCGCTATATTTCAATGTATTTTTAATTTACGAAACAGTTTCTAATACATTTCATTGTATTCCATTGTATATACGCATATTACATTTTTATATTTCTTAAACAATAAACGATATTTCATTGTATTTCAGTGTATATTTTTCTGTATTTGGAAGTATTTCTAAAAGTTTTGAATGAAGTAATTTGGAAAGAGAAACATGGGTTGTTATGGAACTTCAGTCGTTATGCGTAATACATGGTTGATTTAATTTGACTTACCATTTAAAATGAAAGAAGAGAATATGTTCTATAAATACAGCCTATTTTTACTCTCCCAAATTTTGTATTTTCGTGTATTTCAAAAACGAGAAATACAACCGAATACAACAAAAATCAGCATTTTTTTTAATGGAGTGATTTTGATAGAGAGACGTTAGCAGTAATGGAACCTCATGAGGTTTGCGTGAATCATGGAACTATTAATACAAATTACCATATAATTTGAAAAAGATTTTTGTTGCCATAAATATAGTCTTTTTTTTATTCAACAGCCACACTATATTTCACTGTATTTCAAAAACGCAAGATACTTGTGTAAATTTTACTTATTAATATGATGAAAATTGTCCATTTATAATCACGAAGAAAAGGATAATATGATGAGCGCTGCTTTTATCCGCATTAGGTACGCGGAAAAGTCACATCGTGTACACATCGTATTAAGATAAAAGCTTCACGTGCTAACAGCCCCATTGGACAACCTTTTGATCAGAGAGTAATCAAATGGTCCCAATATTATTAGTGACAACTTATAAATAGCACATGGAGTCCGCAACTTAAATAATTTCATAAGTGAGCTTTTTATCCAAAATAACTTAAAACAAAGAGCCCGTTTGGATTGACTTATAATTTGTTTATAAGTTGCTTATAAGTTGTTTTTAGCTTTTTTGAGTATTTAGCTGGTCAGCTTAAAGTCATTTTGTGCTTAAAATAAGCTCAAAAAAATAATTGAGTCCATTTGAGTTAGCTTATCTAAAGCAGCTTATAAGCTGAAAATAGCTTATAAGCCAAAAAAAATAAGTTAGACTACCCTAGGGCTGCATATCGGTCGGTTCGGTTCGGGTTTCAAAATTATCGGTTTAACTTATTGGTTATCGGTTTGTAAATATATTAAACCGTTAAAGAACCGTTAAAATATCGGTTAATGGGTTATCGGTTAATCGGTTTTTGTATGTTATCGGTTCGGTTATCGGTTTAACCGTTAAGCTTTCACACAACAAAAAAATGGCTTGACCACAATATGAACGGTGATTGGTTAAAATTGAGGTAATTGACAGGTTTATCCCGCTTAATCATGATTTATAATTGACAATGGGTTTCAACCCACAAAAAGATCAAGAAATGGATGTAGTTTCATATATGACTTTTCTTCATTTGAAAACTAATACTGTTAAAAGAAGGTTATTTTGCCACCATCTTTCAAAATGTTATATTAAAACCACTCCTAACCCATAAACAGAACATAAACAAGCAACAGTTGAGTTTAAATCTTAACATACATCATATGCAAACACAACCTGAGACTTCTATATATACAGAACATAAACAAGGCAGCAGAGCATCTTAAGTGTATAACCAACAAAACACAATACTATGTTTCAGTCTTAATACTATCAAGAGGGCAGATTGTTAATCATCTTTACATTTCTCCATCATTCTACGGTCTGCATCTTTACAGGGGTTAGTAAACTACCTATGAACGCCAACCCTATTGACAGGACCATAATTAAGCTATAGATTAGAATTTAGAAAATAACCCATAGAACAGCTTCTAGTGGGCATTGGGCAGCAGCGACAAAGGCAAAACAGTGCACAACAACTTAGTTAAAGGGTAGAAGTGTAATTAATTAAATTGTTATCGGGTTATCGGGTAACCCGTTAACAAAAATGGTCAACCCGCGACCCGACCCAATAAGCCAATAACTCAAAAACACCACCCGGAACCCGAACCGGTAATCCATTAACCCGAACCATTAACCCAATAACCCAATAATTGGTTCGGGTTATTGGTTTAACCGTTAACATGCACAGCCCTAGACTACCCCAACTTATCCTTTTTAGCTTATAAGTTGCAAACAGCTTATAGGCATAAGCCCATCCAAACAGGCTCAAAGTGACAAAAGTATTTTTTGCGCACAAAATTAATGCGCAAAAGGACTTAATTGTGACGGTCACCGTTAAATCCTATTGCGCACTAATTTTATGCGCAAAAGGTACTAGTTTTATTTTCCCACACTTTATATAATTTCAAAGTTTTGAAATTAACTTTTTTTCATATTTTGACCAAAGATTAGTTATGTCTCAAAACTCCGAAATATCAATATTTTATATAGAACATGATATCTTTTTTTGCGAACAATAATGTAGGCTCAATATATCAAGTATATCTAAACGTTTGGATCGTTGTTTTAGGAGTTGTAAAGTGCCCCGAAGTAAGTTTTGTTTGAAAATTTGTTATCGTTAGATTTAAGTGTTTTATTTTATAAGGATTTGATTTAAGTGTTTTATTATTTAGTCAAGGCATTACATTATTAAGGATATGTCGATATTTTTTTTTGAGTTTTTTTTTTTTTTTGGCCGTTCATAATTCAAGACAATTCGAATACATCAAGAAAAATTAAAATACATTGATAATTCATTGCAATTCTAATACATCAAGAAGGATTAAAATACATTCATAATTCAAGACAATCTTCAACTACGAGAGGCTCTTCCACTACGAGAGGCTCTTCTGCTACGAGAGGTACTTGCACCACCACAGACCCGTTGGTTACACAAACGCTTATCATGGTCAAACTCCTTACACGTCGAGCACCTTCGAGAGTATGTTTTATCCATCCATTTGATTGGGAATCCGAGTTCGTGCGTTAACATGCATTTTACAGATATACTCCTTGTTAGCAATCATTGAAAATGACTCGTTTAGCCAATAAGATTTATCACCAAGTGGGCAGAAACCTCCGGCATATGCTTTAAGATCACTTTCGACGTTGTATTCGGATGCCACATAAGTGGATACCGTTTTTCCGAATGCCTCGAAACACTTGATGGCACGAAAACACGGCATGTGGTATGATAAACTTCTTAATCCATTATTTTTCTCTGCTACCATTCGGATATTCGCTTTTTACTTCCTCGATAGTATATAGGGTACCTTTATGATTATTTCTGTAAACCTAAATATTCGCACCTTCTAGTTCCTTCACTACCCTTTAAAGTTTTAATCTTCCCCCACATACAAACCAAACCTCTATCCTCACTTTCTCAAAGCACAGATTCTCTTTGTAAATCTTATCTAATTTAGTTTGTTCTTAAAAAAAATCGAAAAACAATTATGCAAGCTTATGGTAGAATGAAGAGAGTCACTGACCCATTTGACGACAAAATGAAAGCTCGTATCATTGGACGTGACCCGCAAGAAAACTGTTACCTCAGTAGCGGAAGCGAACATAGTGCCCACGCCGTTGATGATGATGATGATGATGATGCTTCCTGTAGCTTTTCTAATCTCATTTTTGGTTTTCCTGATGACGTGGAGGAGAATGCGTCATCGGAGAGCGATTCAGACTCCGACAATGAAGATGTGTCACCGTGTAAAGAAATGAATCTTGAGCATAAATCAACCCCTAAAACTAGCTCAAGAGGTCAAGATTGTTCAAGTCGTATTAAAGAGACCACCCATCCCTTAAATAAACGATGTGAGACTCTTAACACAATGTACGATTCGACTCATGACGTGATTGAAGATGTGCCAAAACCGATCTTCTATAGCGACGTGGATTTATTCCGGAATTCGGTATCGACTAAGGTTAACGATGCATTGAAATTGTTTTCCATTCTAAAGTCGAATAAACCGATCCTACGGCGAAATGTAATGACATATCTTATAGTCTGTTTGTCAAGCTTCTAAAATCAGCTTATTTTAAAAAATATTTTTCAAAAAAGCACTTTTAGCGAAAAGCAGTTTGTGTTTGACCAATTAATTGAAAAAACACTTTTGAGCAACAATTAGTATTTGATCAAGCTTTTAAAAAGTGCTTCTATTTGTATTTTTCTCAAAAATACTTTTCAAAAAAGTGCTTTTGGGCAAAAGCTGTTTTTTTTAGCTTCTGAAAAATTGCTTCTGCTACTCCCCAGAAGCACTTATTTTCTCTCAAAAGCTTGGCCAAACACCTTACTTTTTTTCAAATAAGTACTTTTGGGGGAAAAATAAGCTTGACCAAACAGGCTATTAGGGGTTTTGGTTAGGCTTAATACCTAGATGGACCCTTAAACTTGACATGTTTTGTAAGATAGGCATATAAACTTATAAGGTGACCAGATAGACACTTAAACTTACTCAAAGTGTATTTTTCAAGTTTTTCAGTTGTTTTGAAAACAAAAACTATTTTTTTCAAACACTCACAATTTTCATGGCCAAACAAGCCCTAAATATATCACAAAATATTTTTTTTAAAATGCAAAAATAAGGCAAACGCATATACATGAGATTATAAATGTGCACTTAAACCAATAAATACTCGCTAATCGCAATTTTGCAGCTTTCAATTAACTCGTATTTTTTTTTACACTTGAATAATTAAAAAACAATAACTTTAACCAATAAAAATCCTTAAAAAAAGAAATTTCAAATTAAGAAATTTCTAAGTTCAGTATTTCAAGTGTAAAAGAAATTTCAAATTAAGAAAACTGTAAAGCCGAGAAGAAAATCCTTAAAAAAAATAAATTTCTTAATTTGAAATTTCTTTTTTTAAGGATTTTTAATGGTTAAAGTTATTGTTTTTTAATTATTCAAGTGTAAAAAAAAAACCGAGTTACTTGAAAGCTGCAAAATTGCGATTAGCGAGTATTTATTGGTTTAAGTGCACATTTATAGTCTCATGTATATGCGTTTGCCTTATTTTTGCATTTAAAAAAAAATATTTTGTGATATATTCAGGGCTTGTTTGGCCATGAAAATTGTGAGTGTTTGAAAAATATAGTTTTTATTTTCAAAACAACTGAAAAACTTGAAAAATACACTTTGAGTAAGTTTAAGTGTCTATCTGGTCACCTTATAAGTTTATATGCCTATCTTACAAAACATGCCAAGTTTAAGGGTCCATCTGGGTATTAAGCCTTTTGGTTATAATACTGCTATATGCAAGACAAAATGCGATCGGATAAGTTCTGGTGGACTTAAGGCAGGAAATTACGAGTTCATTGACGTAATCCGATCGGATAATAATACTCGTTACGTCATTGACCTTGATTTTGCAGCAGAGGTCGAGATAGCAAGGCCTACCAATCATTACGAGCAGTTGTTGAAGTCATCGCCGAATTTTTTTGTAGGTAAAAGCGAAGAGTTAAAGTGTATATTGAAGGTAATGAGTGACGGTGCTAGGCTATCCTTGGAGAAAAAATCGGTTCATGCAAAACACGTGGTTAGGTGCTTACAAACGGACAACTAACATTTTGCCGTCTGTTAACGATTCATCGGCTTTGTTGGTGCAGCAGTTGAAGCAGACTAACGTCGTGGGGTTTAATGCTGCCGTAACGACCGTTTAGTGTTTCCTGCGGCAATTCGTACTAGGTGATAGTGACATGTGAAAATTAGTCAATTCACTTATTAATAGATATTCTAAAAATAGTATTTCCTCTATTTTTGTCTTTTTTTTTTTTTTTATAAAATATTAGCTGGGTGGAGTATTTGATTATTTTTATCTTATGACTAAGTTATAATTTCTCTTCATTAAATATTTATTTATTTAGGTGTTATTTTTATTAATTATAAAATTATACTAAGAGTAAAATAAAAAAATAATAATTAATTGTATATTGAATTTCTAAACGGTAAATAATTTGAAATAATTATTTTTTAATCACCACAATAAATAATTTGAGGCTTATTACTAGTAATTTGAAGAAAATTGTCCATTTGTACCATGAAGAAAAGGATAATATGATGACTGATGAGAGAGATACTTTTATCAACATTAGGTACGCGGAAAAGTCGCATCGTGTACACATCGTCCACCTAAAAGTTTCACGTGCTAATAGCCCAACTGGAGTTTGGAGAACCTTAGCTTTTTATCAGAGAGTAGGAATATTGAAATGTCAATAAAATGGTCCCAATATTATTATTAAAAACTTAAAAATAGTACATGTGCAGTTTCATTTTAAAACGACGCTACAGTTTCATATGATTACTTCTCAAATACATGGTGAAATTTAATAATTTACTTTTAAAAAATTTATTTTTGAAATAAACTACATGTTGAATTATTAGTTTAAAATGTGCAGTTTTCTTTATTTTTCTGTGTATGTTAAATACTTCTATTGTAACAAATTTTAAACAATCTTCATTTATTTTTTAAAATTTCGTGTCAAGTCAAACTATGTAAATAAAGTAGAACGGATGAAGTAACAATTCAGACTTTTAAATCTAGGCCATCTAATTTCTTTCTCCAGGGACGTCTAAATTTTTTAAATATAAATTAGGGGGAAAAGGGGGTTAAATATAGAATTTATAAAAGTAAAAATTCCTTACAAAAAATTATTTAGTAATAAAGAACTATAAAATAAATAGGATAAAGTGCATTAAGGCTTTGGCATTGTTATTTTCCACAAACCAACCATAGGTAGGCGGCAAATGGACATTGTGTGTACATAGTCTATTTGTCTATAGCTAAAAGCTTCACGTGCTCAGAGATCACACCTATTGATGGTGAACCATTGGATTGAAGATTAGGATGTTTGATGGCAATCCAATGGTCATTGAATTTTGTGACACCACATATTTATTTAATAATAACTTTAATTAACTTATATAGAAGCATGAGTTTGGAGGTGGTATCAACGTCCACCTCCTACTCATATTTAAAAAAAAAAAAAAGATTTCATATTAAAAAATCAAATAATATTAAAAAAAACATGGATCCCATATTAAAAAATCAAGTAATATCCATGTAATTCCCAAAGTATTCCCATTTAAGTCAATAATGGTGGATTAATTGTCATATGCGTATCAACCCATTAGTGGGAACAAATGAAATCATTGTACAACAAAAAATATGGACCCCATATTATTGTTTTTCTTCAAAAGGTTAAGTAGCCAAATCATACAATTTCCTTTCTTTTCTTATATTAGCCTGAGATCTAATCTAGATATTTAACTGTTGTATTTGCTATTTCGCCATGTCATTTATTCGTTATGTTTACTAAAATAAATATACTTAAAATATTTATATTTTAAAATAAGATAGAATTTTTTTTTTCATTTTTATTCTTACTCTAATAAATGTGAAGCGAGATTAATGTCATAAAAGAAAAAATAATATTAAATGGAGATCAATTAATAAATGAGGTAAATTAGTCAAATTATAATTCTAATTGACGTTTCCTTAAAAAAATGTGCAAAAGACAACACGACAAGTAAAATGAGCTAAACCAAGAATATTCACCAAAAATTTAAAAAATAGTAGTTCTTGGTGTAAATAGAAAATCAAATTTCTACTTTGTTTCGTTTTAAACATGTAAAATTAATTTAATAATTTGAACTAATATAAATTTGATTTAATATTAGAATTATCCGAATCAAAATTTGATAAAAAATAATAAGTATTGTTTAGGTCCAATCTACGTACATTAACAATAAAATATTTTACACCTTTAAATTAATCGAATTAAAATTCAAGTTATCAAATGATACTTAAATATTGCTATTAGTTGGTCTCAAAAAGGAGAAAATAGTTTCCTTTTAAAAAGTATTAATAAATTTTTGTAAACTTTGTATTCGTAGCAAACACTAATATAATAAAGTTTTGGATACGAAGCACAAACTACAGTGTTATATTAATCGTGTTTTGAACATACAACTTATTAGTAATATAAGTAAAAAGATTCAAGCGAATTTTTATTTAAAAAGCTGACAAAATAATGAATAAAATAATTGCAATTTCAGAAATTATATAACCAATTAACATTAATAAGAACAAATTTTGAAATAAAAGAAAAATATATGGGTCAAAAAATTAATTTGATGTGTAACTATATAACATAAACTTTAGTAGAATTTAAATTAAATTTTAAAGAAAATACATTTATGATGTGAGACTACACGATAATATTTTCACTAAATTGATATAAATGATAAAAGTAAATATTTTCACTAAATTGATATAAATGATAAAAGTACTTATTAACAATATATCATTGTAATTATGAAAGAAGAACAGAAGCAAATATTGTATCATTCTAACAACTTTTATGATATCTGTCGAGATAAATTACGCATTTGAATTATGCACTAAACTTTCTAATTTTTATTTGTGAATGGTAACTAAGAAAATTGATTTTCAGGAGAATAATGTATAATGACTCACGGTTGTTGTATAAAATACAATTCAATCTAAAAAGCAAATATATATCTTTGCAAACCTAATAAATTTATAGTATTAAGTGATAGTAAAAAGCAGATAGAACGTTAGATTCTTAGTGCTTTACAACTTAAGAAATGAATGTTCTCATAATTAAAAAATAATAAGTTATGTTACTTTATTAAATTATACTACTAAAGTTTTGGTTAAGACCAGTAGAATGTAAAGATTTTAACGAAACAAAAACTTTAAGTTGAAATGAAACCAAATAATTTCCTATACATATTTTTTCGAATGAAAATGTTGTCATACTAATATTATATTTGTCGTTAGCTCATATTAGGCCCATTCGCACGGGCATCAACATTTAGTACGTAATAGCAAGTCCAGTTTCTTTTATGGATGGTAAAGTTTTATATTGTCCCGTGCCTAATGGATGGCGTGATTTGGAATAAATCTAACACATGTAAGCTTTTATAAGCATCTAAATATAAATTTCGGAAAACACAATTTACGTTTTTAAAACGTAATTGCAATTATTAAACGAATATATATGCAAAGAAAATATTTCTTTTTGAATAATCACGATATCACGACCACTTTGAAACTGACGAAATGTTTTTGACTATGTTTTAGATTAGTACCGTTGAAAGAGTATTACTAGTTGAAAGTTACTTAAACATTATTATGTAAAAATTGTATGACAAATACAAGTTAAATACTTGTATATATTAAGTCGCGTTTAAATATTTTTTGCGATAGTGTTTTTATTTTATATATATATATAATTCCTTTGATCATCATCTCCCATAGATAGTGTTATATATTTTGAATAATTGAATCTATACTGAAACTTTAGATGGAAGAAAAAGTTGACCATCTTCCTTTCTACGCGACCACTTTTGGTAAGTATGAGAAACTGGCCACGCAGGAGATTTAGACAAGTAGCCTGCTAGTTTTGACCTTGGGGCTTAGAGATGAATTGTTGAGATTGGATAAGAGGAAGAACTGGTAATGCTAAAAAATAAGATAAGGAAAAGGAGATATAAAACTGGATAATGTATTTTTTCAAGAGATCCGAACGAGTTATATTAGTTATCTATTGTACATTAAAATGAAGTTGTCGATCTTTAATTGGTCTATAGTGGGCTATTCTAGAAGGTGAAGATAAATGGCCTTTGAGTGTAAGTTCATTCCAATTCCAATTTCCACCTCAAAAGGCAGAGGTGGCTCTTTCATCATTTGAGTACAAATATGAGGGAGATGGCTTGAGTTTAGTGGGTACATGTACGAAAAGTAGAGCAAATGTGACACGAGGCTTTGTTCTTTTCAAGAGGTTGAATGTTGGAATATATACTAATACTAACCGTACATTTTAGGCAGAATACCTATTTTATCCCTTCATCTTGTGGCTAAATCACCGCGACACATTTCTTCATCAAGGGAAATCGTCTACACATCCAAACTTTCCGTCGTGACTTAAATTTAACTAAATTGTGGTGGCATTTTACTCAACCCGCCAGACGGATCACACAATTGGAATACATCCCAAAAATGAAAGACAATAACATAAGTAAAGGAACTAACTGTCACATAAGGTAAAGACCTCAAATCAACTCCAAATACGACCAAATTCAATATGAACTTCGCTAAAGTACTAGAAACAATTTTTTGTAACATCCACTTTATATCTAACAACAGATATTCAAGTTGAAATTTCATATTCATGTGTTTAAAGCGTAATAATGGTAGTCTTGAATCTCCTCCACCAAAATCATCACCAAAAGATGACTAAAACATCCATCAAAGTTCAAAAACGCCAGACGAAGATATTTTGTTAGCCCGTTCTTCAGCCCACCCGTTATGGACTAAATCTCCCAAAGGCCCATCTCCATAGATCCATTAATTCAATGCTGGCGGGAAAATTGAAGTCAACCCTCATTACCCACATTCATTCTTGGTCTGGCTGCTGGTCTAGCGAGCCTTCCTATTCGCCTAGAATGCAGCCTGGCTGCTGAAGACCGTAACGTAAGTAACTCAGTGCTCCATAGGGGGGAAATGAAAGCAGAATTCGTTCGGATCCTCCCACATGTTCA